>NC_058415.1:53677473-53953457 GCF_002201575.2 Neomonachus schauinslandi | reverse complement strand
AAGAAAGAAAGAAAGAAAGAAAGAAAGAAAGAAAGAAAGAAAGAAAGGAAAGAAAGAAAGAAAGAAAGAAAGAAAGAAAAGAAAAAGATAGCAGGAAGGGAAAAATGAAGGGGGGGAAATCGGAGGGGGAGACGAACCATGACAGACTATGGACCCTGAGAAACAAACTGAGGGTTCCAGAGGGGAAGGGGGTGGGGGGATGGATTAGCCTGGTGATGGGTATTAAAGAGGGCATGTACTGCATGGAGCACTGGGTGTTATACGCAAACAATGAATCATGGAACACTACGTCAAAAACTAATGATGTAATGTATGGTGATTAACATAACATAATAAAAAAAAACTTACACCATCATATTTACACTAACCATATGATATAGTTAGTTTTGGAAACAAAATCTTTTAATTGGCTAGAAAAGCTGTCAAATATGAGAATAAAATGAACAGGATATCTTGACAGAAAAATATCTTTCAAGACAGAAAGGTACAGATTTGATCGCATAGGAAAAAAAGATCCAGAGAGATAATGTGACTTGTCAAAATTCGCTCAGTTAGGTGGTTGCAAAGCTCCTATAATAACCCCCAAACCCCATCCTCACACTTATATATATATATTTTTTTGTGTGTGAGCCCAATACCCACTACATTCAAGAAGAATTAGGTATGTAGTACATTTTGTGGTCATTTTAAGGACACTTTTGTTTTGGCTTGGTAATTGTTAGTCCGTTATAGCTGACTGATCAAAAATGAAAAAGTGATATAGGATTAATTAAAAATCAGTGCACCAATCTTTAATAATTCTGCATATGGCTTTTCATTTAAAGGCAACAGTCCTAACACATCTTAAAGGAGGGGCAAGAAAAATGTAATACGTATTTTTTATTGAAATCAAGGTTTAGTGGTAGGTGGAAGACATACCCAAATGCTTAAAGGTTTTCTTATTTCAGTGAAGAGACCTGATATTTCTGAAATATAACATGGATTGTGGATCAGAGGATCATACCTCGTTAAACAATTTGGACTGTTCATAATAAAAATAGAAAGGATATCTTATTTTTACAGTGCTAACCATTTTTGAAAACACATTTTAAAATCATTTTCTCATACCAATATAAAATAATTCTGTACATAAAATACATTAGTATATCTAATCCCATACAAGAGGAGTATAAGACTTAAGAGAGCTAGGTAATTTGACCATTAATGTAAGTATGAATCATTTGGGCCTGGACTAAAACATGGCTAATGTGATTTAAGTTCCCTACTTTTTATAACAGTCATTTTTGGAATCCTATTTTTAAGAATTATGTAAGAAATTAAAATGTCATTTGCCTATGATGGAATAAAGACATGTTAACTATAAATCAAGGGAGGATACACTTCCTTCTTCAAATGCTGATTTTTTATGTGATTAACATGAGTAGACATTGTTCACATTTTAAAAAGCAATACTACATTGTTAAAGAGGTTGCAGTTTGTTTCTCTCAATAGGCATTTCAAACATGAATATTGAATTAATCCATTCTAATGATCCTCCTGTCTTCTGCTTTACGGGTATTTGTGAACATTCTCTTACTGCCGATGATTCACAATAAACCTAATTTTGAGGCCATGGTATCTTTTGTCTCTTTGGGGCCTCAAAGGACAATCTTCTAGGATTGCAATATATTATTTAAAAAAAGAAATTAGAGTATATTTTTTTGTTAAAAACAATACAGAGATGCAAGTATACAAAATGTCCTTGCTAAAAAAATTGTTTCATTAAATCAAATAGGCAAACAGGCAAACCTTTCACATTTCTAAAGTCTGTTTTAAGAAGGTACCATTTAATAGTGACTTGAAAAGCTGTGATTATATCATAGCTATGTCTCCCTGTGGACCTGGACAGTTGTCTACTGGTAAGAGTCTAACCTTGCCATCAGCAGTGATTTCCAATTTTATCTCTAACTGAGGGAGAGGTGAATGAAAGACTTCATTTCAAAGTTGTTCATCGGCTGCCTGGATGATAACTTGTATGTATTGATTTTGCCTCACAGAGAACCGTTCCTTCTTCCAAGAATTCCTCCATTTTGTAGATCTGTGAAAACTTAGAAAATTAAAGATCTTGGTTCAAAACTGGCTTTTCTCATAACCTATTGGAACCATAAGTTGCTTTGCTTATACATGAAATTAATAGTATTTACTTATTACATTTTGAAATCATTGTGAGGTTCAAATATTTTATACAAATATACTTTATAAGCCTTAAAGTACTCTAAAACACAAAACAGTAATTGCAGTAATAATGCAGTTTTGAAAATGTGCTGATGATTTTTTTAGCACTTTAGGATTTTAATATCCTACAGGCCTAAAGAACACTAGACTTTAAAATAAGTATAATAGTAGCTTTTATATGTAACAGAGACAGAAGCCCCAGAGTTTGGCCTTAAGTAAATTGCTGCTGATTATAGAGTAAGAGGAGAAGATGCTCACCAAATCCCATGCAATTTGCAACTTTTCACTAAATCTAGTTACCTAAATTGCTTTCATGGGTTTTTCATAAATGTTCTCTCCTAAGATGATGTTGTTGGAATTTTGGAGATATATTTAACATTATGCCTTGTATACTGAAGGAAAAACTAAGAAACAACAATAGAAAAGTCACAAAAATGTACCAGAGATGCCATCTGACAAAGATTGCATGCTGTGTATCTCACTGTGGTTTATGAGAACTTTGCTAAGGCTCTTGCACAGTAGCCAACTTGCTGTCTGCTAGAGGTATTGCCCCCATCCCGCTTTCAAAACTTTTTCTTCAAGACCCTAGAGTCAGTGTTTTTCCTTTTTTTAAATGAAGCAGTTGAGTAATAATACTGTTGGATTTAATTGTCTTTCTCTAAAGAATAGTAATAATACTGTTGGATTTAATTGTCTTTCTCTAAAGAATAGTAATTTCTGAGTATTGCACTAAATCTCTGTTGTAATTAAATATTTAATTGTGATACTTTAATGAGGAAGAGAATTTTTTGGTACCATATATAATGTAATCAGTTAAACTACAAATACAGAAGTTAAACCATCTAGATATAATTTGATGCTTGACTAATCTTACAGTATTTTGGTAATCTTTTTGAATTGCCTGCATTGGTCTAGGATGCATCCCAAATAATTTATGAATTTCATATTTAAACCTCATCTAGGCCTTGATGCCTCCTCTACCACCACCACTAGAGTGGAGACTTGATAGGTAGCTGTATTCAGGCAGTTTGTCAGGAAGTGATCCTAGGAAACAGGAGTGGGAGTCTGAGTCTAGAGAATTAGAAGAAAGAAAGCCACTATTCTAGAGTTCTTCACAATTGTGGGCAAATGTGGCTTGATCCTTTCAGACACTTGAGAGGAGCAATGTCGAATGCACCTTAGAATTTTCTGCCTGAATGATAGAAAAAGAGCTCTTCTGTTCAAGGGCAATAGTTGGCCTATAGCAGAGCTAACTGCCTCACCCCTTCAGGTTGCACTTGTCTTGAGTGCCTAATGGACTGTTCTATGCATCCCTAAGCTTTTAAATCAGAAAAGCTCTAGGACAGTTCAGCTGTGATGATGTGTGAGGTGCTATCATGCTGTACCTGGGAATTATTGCAACAGTGGCAAAAACAAAAAGTGGAAGGAGATATGGGTCAGAGCACATGGCATTATTACACAAAGGATGTGGCGTGATGCAAAAATCACAGATACCCTATCATGTGATAAGTTTCTAAAGGAAACAGTCGTAATCAGCTTTGTAACCTAGCAAAGAGTTCGCCACATACATGCAGATTATTATTTCCTAAGTTCTACTCCCTATACTTTTTTCAGATTAAGATCTGTCACAGCATTCTGATCACCGTTTAGAGACCTTACATGCATTTTCTTTAAAACAAGATAAAAGTTACTCTCCTTAGCCTGGCATTCAACTTGCTTAAAAAAGTGGTTCTCATATACTTTCCCAACCTGTTTCCAACTCCTTAGTCACCTACCTCCCTTTTCCTTTACTTTTCCTGTGCATTCCAAAAGACTCAATTCAAAGATCACATTCTCCACCAAACTGACATAATACCTTATATGTGTTGGGAAAATAGAAGGCATTATCATGAGTGCATCTTGAGAAAACAATTCAATTTCAGTCTTACTTGTGGAGGCTAAATGATATTTTCTGAAATTTTAATAAATTCAGTACAGCAATGGGGAAAGTGCTGTTTCTCTTCTTCTGATTCATTGTTCTGTCTTTCTCCAGGTACTTACAGTTTAGATGATGGTTGTGGTCTTCATTGATATTTCTCTTCCAAAGAAATTCCAAAAATTTCTTGCTCAGTTATTTTAAATAAAAAATGCATTAATATTATGTAAACTGTGCAGAACAGGGTTCAGTAATGTTCCTAATACCTTTGGTTGAAAAACATAGATTTTCAATGAAATAATGAGATTTGCACATGCAATTTGGAGAACGAACATTTTGTGTAGGCTGTTTAGATGTGGCTCATTATGCATTTCAATCTTATAAATAAAGAATAAGGAAAAAATACTTCAGTCTGCACTGGCATATGAAGACTTCAGAGTGCTTGGTCCACTGACTTCATATTTCACATAACATTTCCTTGGATCAAGAGATCAGCATTCAGCAAAGTAAATGAAGAATGGGTGAATAACTACAGGATACACTGGTCCTAGCTTATAGCATACCACCCAGAAGCTAACACCCTGAAGGAAGAGTCCTTTTAAGAGGCAGTTGAGGGGTCAGCTTGTGAGATTATACCTTGTGAGAATTGGGCATCATCCTCTAGGAGATAGTATACAATCTGCAGCAATAAAATTATATTGTTTCTTGATGCCAGTGAGTAGAAGAAACCAAGAAAAGAAAGTAAGAGCGACCTTGCTTACTCTCATTCATGCTTGGGAATTTATCCCCCTTCCCCCTCCGCCATGCAAATCTAGGAACTGCTAACTATAGGTCTTGGTTCTGGAGAAGGAACACTTTCATCAGGGGTCCTCAAGGGTTCCATTTAATTTTAGTCATGGTAATCTTAAGTTCCTTGCAGCAAGAGAAAAGCAGTCACAGAAAGGAGTCGCCATCTCCTGGCTACGTTAAATGGTAAATAAACAGTATAATAACTGATCATTAGGCAGTGGTAGGGATGCTGTTATACAATAATATTTTTAGTGACAAGGTGATTTATGGGGAGTGGGTCTTGTTACTTACCTATCCACTTTGGACATTAGGTGGACAAGTGCAGCAGTTACAATCTTGCAAGGGCAAGGTGACAGTTCTGAGGATCTGTGTCTGAGTCATACCACTGCTATAGTCATCTGGTGTAATATAATCTAGCATAGGTACGGATTAAGGGTGAAAGGAACTTCTAATGAAGAAGATCTAGAATAATGGAGAAAGATGACTGGTACCAACGAAGGCACCAAGACTAGAGGCAGGGGCAGGGACACTTCTTCCTTTTTTGAGTTTACCCAGAAAGAGAGAGCAACATGAACCCTGTAAGAGCTGTTCCCAGGTGGATGACTGTATTATATGCAGTAAGTGGGTCCTAAGTGGGTAATATATAGAATCTTGTAGATGCTGTATTTTTCGCTCTTTTTAAAAAAGATTTTACTTATTTGTCAGAGAGAGAGAGCACAAGCAGGGGGAGCGGCAGGCAGAGGGAGAAGCAGGCTTCCTGCTGAGCAAGGAGCCCAATGCAAGACTTGATCCCAGGACCCTGGGATCATGTCCTGAGCCGAAGGCAGATGCTTAACCAACTGAGGCACCCAGGCGTCCGGATGCTGTATTTTTCCACAAAGATCTCACCTAAGGACTGAGGCACTTCCCCCGACAGTCAGAAAGGGTATGTGTTTATGGTAGACATCTGAATCCTTCTGCTGGAATTGCCCTTCACAGCCTTACCCACAGTTAAATCCTCTCCCCAGAGATAGCCCACATGAAATAACTAGTCCACTCGCTCATGCCCTCATAGATGTTGTTACCCAGAGTACTCTAAGTAAACACATCCTTTAGGCAAATCATTGTCTCAGAGACTTTCCCAGGAACACAAACTAAGACAAGCTGCTTTCTAAAAAATGCTTGCGGTACCTGTTCATATTTGGCATATATTCATCTCAAAATTAAAAATAATTCTCTCTTGGGGCACCTGGGTGGCTCAGTCGTTAAGCGTCTGCCTTCGGCTCAGGTCATGATCCCAGGGTCCTGGGTTCGAGCCCCACATTGGGCTCCCTGCTCAGCGGGAAGCCTGCTTCTCCCTCTCCCACTTTCCCCACTTGTGTTCCCTCTCTCGCTGTGTCTCTCTCTGTCAAATAAATAAATAAAATCTTAAAAAACACACTTAAAATGATCTATATCATCTTCATGATTAGATTCCAATAATCTCTAAACAATACAAGTCTCTCTTAATAGTTATAGCCCCGATCTAGAATTAAGGGCTTGAATATTGGATACTATTCCCTATATGTACATCCTTACATACAATTTTATCTGTCTTCTACCTACCCTTTACTTGTTTAACCAATTTATACTTGTCTGTTAGGTATCAGGTCCAGTGTCACCTCCTTTAAAAGTCTTTCCCTAACTTTTATTCTGATTTAAATATACCCTATGTACTGAAAAATACTGTAAATACTTCTGTAATAGTATTTTAAACATTATAGGACTAACATACAGTTGTTACCCTGGTGTGAAATGTACTCCTTAAGGCCAGGGACCAAATCAGAAAGAGAGAGAGAGTAATTATATGCTTGTGGGCTCTGGAACTGAACTGCCTTTAATCTGTTGTGAGAAATAAGAGACTTAACAGTGTAATTTCAAATTCACATAAACCAAATCCATACTTCCAGAACCTCACTTAATGCCTCTCAAACAAATGGTTATCTGTTGAAGGGAGAAATAAATGACTAAATAAATAATTGGTTGATTGAAGAAAGAGTAGACTAAAGACAAAACAGTGAAGGAATAATATTGCCAATTATGGTCATATTTCCATAAGACTAATATGTTTATAAAAATATTTAATCTTCATATTAGCTTTTTGGGTTAGATATTATCATTGCCATTTACTGCCTAAAAAATGAATTTCAAGGGTTTAAGTAATTTTCCAAAAGTTATAGCACACATAAAGCCCTAGTGGAGTTATCTTTCAATTCTAATTATTTTATAGATTGATAGAGAGGTAGGGGTGTTTGTGTGTGTGTTTCAAAGGACAGTGAATTTAAGGAGCTATGCAGAGTGAGAGGTAAAAGTGGCATGAATGTTGGTTGTGGCAAGGGGAATAGAAAGAAAGAGATGACTCCAAGTGGTACGCCGAAGGCAGACTCAGTCAGCAAGACCTATTGGCTAGTTAGCTACCAGGAGAAAAGACTATGGACAAATCAACGACAATAGCACATTTTTAGCCTGGGAGAATTGGAGAATGGTGGTTCAATTAACAGAACTACAAGAATCAAGGTTTGGAGTTGGTAAAAAAGAAAATAAAAAATTACTTATAAAATGCTGGTTTTAAGGTCATTTCAAGACCTCTCAATGGAAATTCAGGGCAAGAGTTCTGAGGAGACGAGAAATAACATTGATATATATAACATTAATACACCACATATTAATGTTAAAAACTTTTAAATGTGTATTTTGGAAGTTTTGATCATAAAATTTATAAGGCACTGTGTTGAGTCCAAGTCAAAGATGGTCAGTGCACTGAAAGGAGAGCAGGTTGGAGCCAGGACTGTAATTGTGAACTTTTTTCATTTGAAATAATAATAGATGGTACACATGCAATATATCTATACTGACTGCAAAAACTCATAATGTATGAGTAAATTTGAGTGTAAATATTTTTTAACCTAATGAAAGAGTAAAATAAGTTGCTTTTTTTAAAATCATCTATTGCTTATTGGCATTTTCTAGAATCATGCATCATCTGACCTGGATCAAAATCATTATTATTTGGAATTGCAATATATAAAGCATAACCAACTTTTCAAAGAAAAAAATATATACCAGCCCCAAAACAAATAAGGAAAACTTGCTGTTTTATTTTACTTTTGGCTTCCTCAAGTATCTGTATTTTAATACTAATAAAACACAGAGTCAGGATAGTCTGTGTTCCTTTTTGGAAAGATTACCTTGTTAAAGTTCACTTCAGCCTTGTGGTTTACTTTAATATCATATGGAATAATGTTATTTATATAGTTCATTTCATTCACATGACACATGCATCCTCTACACGCACACTATACATAGGAATAGAATAAAATATGCCACTTACTCAATGTGTATAGCACGTGACAGGTTTTCAGAGTGAAAAACAAAAATCTTACTTCCCCTCAAAAATAACATAACTGTTCAAAAGAAAAGACTTAAAAATAAGTGTGAGAGCTGTTTTTCAGTAAGTAACAGCAGTTCCCTTCTACCACATAGTGATCTGAAATTGTTTCTCGGTAAGGTTGATTCCACATTGCCCTGTGAAGTTCCAAAGATGATCAATAGCAGAATCCAGTGATGACAATGGACTGGTCGTAGGCACTTATGACCCCCACAGGGCAACCTTCTCCACTCCCACTGAACTTTACCAATAGTGCCAGCCTGCTTGGTAAGAATTATAACAGACTTTTTTTTATTACATTTTTAGTTAGTTACATTTTTAGTCAGTACATCACCATTCTGTCTACATTTTTACAGATAGGCAGATTTATATTTTAAGATAGGTTTGCTTTTAGATGAAGAACACAGTTGGTGGTTTCAAACAGACCTGGGTCTTCTACTTATCAGCTCCAAAACCTTGGACTTCTATTAACCATTACAAGCCAAAATTTCCTAAGTAATATAATAGTAATTATAAATCGTCTGCCCAATAGAATTGTTATGATGATTTAAAGTAATTGCTTCTATAAAGCATCTAATTCATGACTTGCCCATAGCAGAGGACTAACAAGTGTTAATTATTTTTTCATGAATGCCATTATAATTATGTTAGAAACAATATTTTATTCAAGAAAGAAAATATTTTTTGTAAAAGTAAAATTTATGATAGAATACAAATAAAACTCAAAATTTTTAAATTATTTCTTGATTTATTTCTTGATTTATTTAGTATTTCTAGATCTTTTAAAATTAAGACATCCACGGACTTTAGATGATACTGACGTAATTGCAAGGAGTTGAAAGAAATTCTGTGGCTAGCAGATTACATTAAAATAATGAAAACAGAGGGGCGCCTGGGTGGTGCAGTCAGTTAAGCCTCCGACTCTTGATTTTGGCTCAGGTCATGATCTCAGAGTCCTGGGACTGAGCCCTGCAATGGACTCTGCACTCAGCACAGAGTCTGCTTGAGATTCCCTGTCCCTCTACCCCTCCTGCTTGTGCTCTCTCTCTCTCAAATAAATAAATAAATAAATCTTTAAAAAAGAATAATGAAAACATAATTTCCAAGGAATATAAATCATATTTAAACACTCAAAAACAATTTATTTCTCTAAGCTTTAAAAAATATTTAACTTCATTTACACTGCTTAATTGCTTTGTCTTATTCACTATTAATTATTTTACTGTACAAATGAGCATTAATTGAAAATTACTATTGAAAATATTCAACATGTCCCTGGAATAATGACTTATTAGGGTAAATTTTATGTCTATAGCTTCATGTTACTGTTACATTTACTGCAATGACAGAAAATACAATTATCTTGCCTAATAGCATTTCAGATCCATTACTTTTTTTTTTTAATCTGAATATCTGGCTTTTTAAAAAAATATTGTTCCTACTAAATAAAACAATTTTGCCCCTAAAAAAGCATATGTTACATAGGATTCTAAAGGGCAAAAATAATTTTGAGGGCTATTCATGGCATTTCAACATACAAGTATGTTCTCATTTTTACTTAGTAACCACCTTAGAAAGAACAGAGAATAATTGTAAAGATGTTAAAGACATTGACCATGACACAAAATCAGGTTGTGCATTTAAGAAAGAATAGGACATTAAGATCTTGGTAAAGGGCATTCCAGCATATTTTCCAGTTCTTACTCAGCCCTGAACTTTGTGTGGCAGAGAATGGGTAAGAAGGCAGAGAAGAAATAGATAAAGGCCAGAGGTTAGGATCAGCTATCAAACCACAGCTAGTCAACTGTTGTAGCAGAATGACCCAACAAAGATGTCCATGTAAATGACTCACCAAAGGTATCCCTGAAAGCTGTGAATATGTTACATCTCAAAAGGGGTTCTGCAGATTTACTTAAGGTTACATACCTTCAGCTAGAGTAATCATCTCTAGTAAGATTAAAACAAAACATTCAACATCTCCTTGAACTATATAATAAATGCATTTCTGAAAGCTCAACTTATAACTGGGAAAAATGTAAAAGAGATTTGTGTTTTACCTCCAAAAATTACAGTGTTTTTTTTCACCTAAATTATTTTCTGTAGTGATGCTGGAAGGTTGGAGAGGATGTAGAACAATTCTTGATTACTTTTAAGTAAGTGATCCATGTATCGAACTATATCTAGCAAAATTATCCTCACCTAGTTAAAGCCACTATCTACAATGCTTGTGATAACTAAAAACATTCCTCCCCATTTTTCCAAAACATTTCTTGGGAATCACAATTATCTTAAGTGAAAACCACACTGGTAAGTAATGAAAGAAATGAAGAAATTGGACAGTCACATGTAGAATATAAATAATCCAGCCAAGAAAGGGGAAGAAGACATGAACAGACATTTCTCCAAAGAAGACATACAAATGGCCAGCAGACACATGAAAAAATGCTCCACATCACATGGCATCAGGGAAATACAAATCAAAACCACAATGAGATACCACCTCACACCAGTCAGAATGGCTAAAATTAACAAGACAGAAACAATGAATGTTGGCGAGGATGCGGAGAAAGGGGAACCCTCTTACACTGTTGGTGGGAATGCAAGCTGGTGCAGCCACTCAGGAAAACAGTATGGAGTTCCTCAAGAAGTTAAAAATAGAGCTACCCTACGACCCGGCAATTGCACTAGTAAGTATTTACCGGCGTGGGGCTTGATTTCAGGACCCTAGGCCTGAAGCCGAAGGCAGACGCTTAACTGACTGAGCCACCCAGGTGCCCCTCATTTTGTCCTTTCGATGGTATACTTTATTTAGCAAGTCTCATGAGTACTGTTCATGGAATTTTCACTAGACAAAAAAATCAGCTTCAGTGTGTTACATAGAGCCATGTTACATTACTAGTAGGATTTACCAGAATCTTTTTATTGACCCCCATATTCGATAGCATGTAAAATTTACCAGTTTTCAGAACATTGCTATCATCTTTGGCCTTCGTGCTTTTGTCCTCTTTATTATATACTTACATACTTTCAGAAAGTGAATGGTATAGACATCTTTTGGAACTCAGCCATCTCATTGACCAAACCAGTCTTAACTTAGAAAAATCTTTTTGCTTTTTCCAATAATGACTTTCATCCAAATTTTCTGTTTGATCTTCAATACTTTATGATAATCTTTGCAGATACCCAATTCTCATAGATGTTCTTTTGTCTTCTATAAGAATACTATGGAAAGATATTTGCCCAGTGGTATGTGGTGGTTTTCATTTTGCCTTTCCCCATGGGACATGATGCTGGGACAGACATGAGAAGTTGTGCTCTGATTTCTATGGGTCACATCTCTCCTGGTTCTGATCCCCCTGGCCAAAAGTTTTCAATGGCTCTCACTGGTTCTGGAGACTATCCACATTGGTTTTTAGGCATCAGTTGTTTCAGCTAGATTTAGAATCTTTGATTATAATGCCTTGGATGTTTCTCTCCACTTCCCTTGCTATAACATCTATTGCTCATAACCCTTTGCATGCTATTTTTGATGCCTCAGAAGCTCCACTTGCTTGGTCAGATACTCAAATTCCAGGAACTGTTCCTGACCTATTGTGTACATCTGCCGAGGACAGGCTTCTTACAAGCTGGAAATCTGGGAAATCTTGTTGGAGTCCTGGAGGTTATACAATGGGTTTGTCCTCCTTCACCTCAAACTTCACCAAGTTCTCTGCCTCCTCTTAATAGAGGACTCCTGGAACTGCCAGCTCAGCTGCTGCTTCCAATAAACTCAACCCGTCCCTCTCCGCAGGAGCTGCACCTGGGCTGGAGCTGCCCGGTGGGCTTCCGGCTCGGTCTGCGCCGCCGCAGGCCCTTCCTTTCTCCCGCCTTCCCCTCACAGCACAGGTGGGTCCAGCGTCCGGCACTGGTTATTTTGTGGTTAAAGGAGACCACAGAAAAGCTCTTTGGTTCTAAGGAACCAACAAAATGTAGTGTTTTGTTTCGTTTTCCTTGTCATGGTTTGAGAGAGACATCATGAACCTGAGCTGGAATAGTGGAAAGAGGACTCGGACTCGGAGTCCAGAGCTCTGGATTCGGGCTAACCAGCTAAGGTAAGGTGCCCTTTAATACAGAAGCTCCCTACATGGGGAAAGTGAGGATTTTGTACCCTTCTAGTTTTTCTGTAATTATTGATTCATATTATCGGGTATTTTTCAGCATAAAGTGTTTGTAAGCTTATGTAACAAGAATCTCATGTTTTAAAAATTTCCCTGAGTAACTTGGCCAAAATCATGGGTTTCTGAAAACAGTGATATACTGGAGAATACATTAGACTGCAGTTCTTGTGTTAAATTAAAAACTGGTTGTTTTTCATGGCTTGTGACAGTGAGCCGGATTCCAAGGAAAAAATTCCAAAGACATCGCATATCCGAAATGAAGATAATACTGAATGACAGTTTGATTAGTCTTTCTCGTGCAGGAATAGAGGAAAAGGTGTATAATTTTGGGCACAAGTAATTAAGTCCCACTTAGTGTTCCTGTTCAAGGTCTGTAAAAGGATATTAGTGGTATTAGAAGAACAAAAGAAAAAGGGTACCAGGTAGAGACTAATGACACCTCCAATTTTGTGATTGTTGGAGATGGAAAAACGTACAGCTTGAGCAGCCAAATCTGGAGACTATTCATATATGTACCAAACTTACTGTAATGAAATACAGCTCCGTAACCCAAATCTGGGAAGTTCATAGCATACGCTTTGATGCTGGGACAGGTTTAAGTCTGGTTCACATCAAAGCACCGGTGTTCTCATTCGGTACATTTCCAAAATCAACTCACTTTCTCTCCTAGATTTCTCTCACAATGTCTATTGTGCTTTGAATAAAGCACAAAGAAAATGTGTTTTCTTGTTATATGATAGATGATACATGCTACCTGTCAGATGATAAATTTCTTTGTGGGAAGATCTGTATGATTTGTCCTGTATGTAATCAGTACATATAGAGTTTATTAAGATGCTTCATGTTTTTAAAAAAGAAATAAATGAGGGACACCTGGCTGGCTCAGTCAGTTAAGCATCTTCCTTCGGCTCAGGTCATGAGCCCAGGATCCGAGCCCCACATCGGGCTCCTTGCTCAGCAGGGAGCTTGCTTCTCTCTCTCTGCCTGCTCTGCCTGCCACTCCCCCTGCTTATGCTCTTTCTTGCTCTCTCTGACAAATAAATAAAATCTTAAAAAAAAAAAGAAAAATGATATTCAGGTTTATCTGAAGTATTAAGTAATAAGATATGTATTATTATTCCAGGTGACAACTTAATGCATATATTTTATCCATTAACACAAAATCAATATTTGTAACTTCCCAAATGATTTTGTAGCTTTGTCTTTTTTGCATGGCGTTAGTTCTCCATTACATACAATAGAGTGAACCCACAATTTATTGTTCAAACTGAGATTCAAATTTTAAGACTACAAGAGGGAGAAATTACTACTATTTCAGAAACCTAGGGCACTAGCATGATCTTATACGTAAAATACCATTATACATATTTTTGATCAAGTACAGTACGACCTCATTATCCTAAGGATTTTTTTCCATGACCAACCTATGTAACATAGCATTTCCCCAAGCTTCACACCATTCTCCTAATACACTTTCTTTTTCCTTTATTTATAATTGTAGCTAACACTTATTGCAATATAGCTAGCCCATAAAGCACTGTTTTGTTTTACAAATATTAATTTATTGAATACCCACAACAACATTGGGATATTATTTTCCATGACTTAGAAACTAGGGAATAGACATACAGAGACTTAACGTGTCCCTTGTCACACAGCTAAGCTGTAAGTGAAGGGAGGGGTGCCAGTCTGGCGCCTGCCAGTTAAAACCCGACAGTCTGTTTCCATAATTTGTTCCCTAAGTAACCATATAAAATCATCTGTACTTTCATACAACTTATTGCCACTTTGCATATTTGTGTGCGTGTGTTTATCTATTTATGTTTTTCTCTCTGCCCAGTAGGATGCAAGCTCTATAGGAGTACAGATTTTGCTTTTTTGTTTCTTTTTACTGCTGACCCTCATTCAATAGAGTATTGTCTGGCTCATAGTAGGCCCTCAAATATTTATAGAATCAGAGAATGAATAAAGCATTATCAGCTTTACATCTACATTTATTTTCATACACCTATGTTTTGATAATGTCATGTTTATGACTTCCGGGCCTGGAGTTCTTTCTAGCATATCCATATGAAGTAAAACATGAATCTAAAATAATTCCACAAATAACATGAAACTGACGGTAAAGCCAAGTGGACAATCCCAAGTGACTCTAAGAAGACAGACTACATTTAGGATAAAGCAGGGGAAAATCAGCAGTACCAGAAAGGAAATAAATCAAGAGAGATTAAAAATGAGTTTATGAGAAGAAGTCAGACTCTTTGAGACTTCTGGAGTGGCAGTCTTCAAAGTGTATTGTGTGCTCATTTTGACATAAACAAAGGATTGCGTAGGGATTCTGGAATAAATGACAATTTTTTTATCTCATCCTTCTTAAATTCTATTTGTGAGATTGGAATGAACATAAGAGGCTACTTTAGATGCAAAATTCATAAATAAATTGATAGATTATCAAGGGGGAGCGTGCCTAAAATCTAGAGATTTGGTGACCAGAGAAAGTAGTTTTGAAACCACCTCTAAGTGTCACCTGACAAAGAAGCCGCATTAAGACTTGGCTCTGTCCTGGCATTTCCCGGCCTCAGAAACCTTTGTACAGTTCCTGTCACAGATCGACATCTGTGAGGTGATAGCTTCGTGCAACAGTTGTTTTGTAGCCCGCCTCTCGGCAGGCTTGAGGCAGCAGAAATTCTGGGACCTGTGTGGATGAACCCTTCTTAGACCACAGCAGCCGGATCATGGCTGGCAGTATCTGCAGGCTTGAAGCGAGAGGAGAGAGCCCGAGGCTGCCGAGCAAAGGCAGCGGCAAAGGGGAGCTGTGCTCTCAGAAGTGCCATCATGCACAGCTACGAAACCATCTGCCTCCCATATCCTCTCTCCTCATAACTTCCCCATAGATGGGGGGGGGGGGTCGCACGGAACTTCAAAAAAGAGGCCACTCTCATGGGATGATTATAGGGAAAGCACTAAAACTACACATTCTCTGAGAAACACACGGCAATGAGTGAGTTTTAATGAAAAGAAGAATGTCTCTTAAATCCCTTTATATGAGAATGTTGGTTGGCACCTGGTGTCGCATGGAACCCGACAGAACATGGGATAGAGCTAATGAGGGAGCAGGAAGGGACCCAAGGATCGGAGAATGAACGGTTCTTCGGTTCTTCATTTTGCAGCACTTTGCCTAATCTCAGCTGACCTTTGTGAGAATGCATAGAGTAGGTGAAGTCTTCTACAACTGGTTATGAATCTTCGGTAAATTCATCTTAATCTCTCTGAGCCTCAGTTACCCTAACTGTAAAATAGGCATAATAACAGTGCCTACCTCATAAGGTTGTTTGGAAGGCTAAAAAAGAAAGCATATTTAAAATGCTTATAATACTTACCTGACAAACATTAAATGAATATTATTTTATTATTTTATTGTTATATTCTTGTCTCAATATGAGAGCCAGCTTAGACACTAGAGTAGGGATGCATTACATTTTCTACATTAGAAAATTCGTAAAATAATTTTTAAGTCCTATTTCTTTTAAGCTATCAGTGACAGAGGCTACATCTATTCATTTACCTAAATTTATTTGATTTCTTATTACTGATGACTTGGGAAAGAAGACATTGTTATGAGCAGCTGTCCTTTTAATTTTTGCCTTATGCTACTCCTAAAAAATAAGTTTTATATCATTTATATTAAAGATTCAAAATATAGGGGTGCCTGGGTGGCTCAGTCTTTAAACGTCTGCCTTTGGCTCAGGTCGTGATCCCACGGTCCTGGGATCAAGCCCTGCATCGGGCTCCCTGCTCCGTGGGAAGCCTGCTTCTCCCTCTCCCACTCCCCGTGCTTGTGTTCCCTCTCTCGCTTTGTCTCTCTCTGTCAAATAAATAAATAAAATATTTTAAAACAATTCAAAATATGGTGAATTAATTACAATACGTTGGCTTTTCTTTTTGTTTTCTATGAGGCCAAGCTCTCAGATATTTGAAGTTCATGTACAGTTTGCCATTTATTGAACATATCTGTTACTAAAAAATTGCAAATACGTATTTCCTTTTAAAAATTTTATGGTGGGCATGTTTAAAAATTGTGTATGTAGTTATACAAGTTTGTCACCCTTTTTATGTCTACTTTTTGCGTCTTGAGGCACAAATAACAATAGCTCCCTTTTACAAACTTAATCCACAGCACACTGGAGAAAGCGTTGTGTATTTGTTGTCTTAACAAAATAACACATCCTTGACTATCCTTAAATTTTTTGTAACAAATAGGGAAGAACATGCTGAAACATTCATATTCTCAGTCCTTTCATTGTTGGATACAATTGAAAAACCTCATTGTTACAATTTCAGCCTCTTGTGCTCCTCTGAGCTACACTCTGCTAGCATGAAGAACTTGGGTATTCCTAGTGGATGACTGGCTATTCCCTTGAACATCCTTAACAGTTCCTGCAAGGGACAAAGGGAATCCAGGATTCTATATCAGTTCAGCAAGTCACAGAATATGTATAAAATGGACTTCCGGTTCAAATATTCAAATATATTTTTTTCTAAAATTACAATATAAAGAATATCTCCAGGTACATCTGGATAAGATTAAACGAACTTCAATAAATCACCACAGTAATGGTCTGTGAGAACCACTGTACAACTGGTAAAAATAAGCATCTGCTTATTAACCAAGTCAAAACTGAATTTCTAAAATTTAGCTTTGTTGTCTCACAAAAATATTTACTAAATGTCAGAACCATCTTTGTACTCTGTCCCCACATTATTGTCTCTACCAAGTGATCTCCTGATTTCCTAATTGCCTGAAAAGGCTCCACTAATGAAAACGAATTGGAGATCATGTCTGCTAATATTTACTTTAATTGAATATTACTGTTCAACCAACAGAACATTTTTTTCATTTGTAGATGTAATGTACTATGGGAAGTACTTCTGTATCCAAATAATGTATGCGATATCAATTTTAAGTAAACATTATAATAGTTTTTCATATGTGTAGATGGGAAATATCTTAGTCATGAAATATCACTCCCAAGGCATCTCCCAGAAGAGTTTATTTTAAATGTTATAATTCATTTTTAAAGTTTTTTTAATGTAAATTTGATTTGAATCAGTATAGACTATTAACTATAGTAAATTAGAATAAAGAATTTTTCTAGTTAACATAAAGTAAAACACAAAGAAAATAATTACGTGGAATATATTAAATGCTTAAAGTAGTTTTTCTGTTTAAAAAAAAAAAACGGGCTTAAATTGTGTTCTCTACTGGGACTGAAGTTCATGTGCATTTCTACATTTATTGATTTTCTGTTTTTATGTAACAAATTACTACAAGCTTAGTGGCTTAAAACAACACACACTTATTATCTCATATTTCTGTGTGTCAGGAGTCCAATCACAGCCTCGCTAAGACGATTAGTGTCTTAAAGCCTGCAGTCAACATCTGAGGTGCAGGACCTCTTCCAAGCTTACTGGTGTGATTTGAAAATAAATCCTGACTTAGGTAAAGAGAAGCTTTGCTCAAAGAGTATTGCGGTAGGGAGAATGCTTCCATCTCAGGATGTACAAAGTGTCTCAAGATCAAACAGGGAAGGATTTTTCTTTGATAGAGAAGAGAAAGTAGGCCTAGCAGAAACTTTGTGGGTGAAAAGGATAGGTGGTGGAGTGAGCAGGTGGAAAGGTAGGATGCTTCAGCAGGAAATGCTTTTCTTGGAAGTTGGTTCATTCTTGGAATGAGCTGTTAAGGAGAGATGTTCTGCACCTTAGTGCTTACTTAATCTTGGTGAGCCAAAGTTCAGGGGCCTTAGGGGGGGGAGAAAAGCCTGACTAAAGTTTGGTCAAGTCGGGTCAGTGGATAAATTATAGGTAACTGTGAACAGCCTCCTACCCCTTGCTGTTTAAAACAAAACCTGCCCTTAAACACTGCTATGGTTAGAATCGAACACTACATCAAAAACTAATGATGTAATGTATGGTGATTAACATAACATAATAATAAAAAAATTAAATTAAAAAAATAAAAAAAGAATCCAAGTCATTGTGAAATTAAGTTTTGCAAAAATGGTTTTTAGAGTTGGGCTGACCTTCATGTTCTTGTTAGCCTCAAAAGACTAGTTAATTATTAAAGGTTGAATAAAGTAATAAAAACAAGATTTGAGATTTGAAGGGAGCTAGTTGAGAATATCCTAAGAGGTTGGACCTGAAATGTCTTTAGATGATAGAATGAAGACAGTGGAGATCTAGTAAATGTCCTGTTTTACAGCCTGAATATTTTTGGTGGTGGCATAGACATCAGAGAAGTTGCAGGGAATATATGTACAGCAGTCACTTCTGACTACTATCTGTATCACCATGAGAAGCCACAGCCGTATCCGATGCCACTCCATTTTAGAGAACCACTCACTGGAGCTCCCATAGTTCTCTAGCAATGATGCTGGTTTCGGTAAGATTGTCCATAGCCCTGGTTATTTTCCAGAGCTGCAGTCACCAAAGTTGCTCATACATGAATTGCTTTGGTAGTTAACTCTTGCAGGTTTACTTTCAGTCTCTTAGACTCTTGTTCTAAAGCTTCTTGAGAACCTAGTAAAAAAAAAAGAAGGCCACATCCTCCTTATGGAACTAGGGTTTGCACCTAAACTTATAGGTGTAACACAGTTTTGACCTTTGGGATCATTTAGTGTCGGGAAAACTTAAATAAGAGGCAACAAAGTAGTTAAGGTAAGAAAAGAAGTCAAGTTTTTATAAAGATTAGATAAGAACTGATTAGGTTAACTAAATAGGTTCTAGGCCAGTTAATAGGCAGATACTTATAGGCACAGTTGCCACAAATAAAATATGTTTTATCAGGGGCTATGCAATGCTCATGAGAATAATTGCCCATAGATTTGTATTTTAGAATTCATATGAGTCCTTTTGATGGAGACACTGTCCCATACAATTGGGATGAGAAGAAATCTCAGGTTTTTGTAGCAGGATGGACAGTTCCAAATATACCAGGTAAAACTGTGCTCAAGATCATCAGAATCTATTATTAGATACATAGAACAAGGTAAGGAATGCTTCCTATAATTATAGAGTAGGTATTGGCAGAAAACTAGTTGTAATTGCAAAAACTTAGGTTCATAGAAGGGACCCTTGGTTATGTTAAGGTAGAAGCATAGGTCATTCTTTTGAAAAGTATTGAAGAATATTCCTTTTGAAATCTACAGAAAAAAAGCAAAGTTCCCTAGTGTTAACACAAAGAATGCCCTTAAATTGGAGATAGGTTTAGCAATTTGGGGGAAGCTGAGGCTTCCAAAGGAAAAGTAGTATATAAGCAGCAATCAAAAAACAGTATTATAAGATTTTGAGACAAGTTGAGTGAAAGAATGCCATAGATTCTGGGGTCCCTGGTGGGACAAGGGATGGCTATTAAAAGACTACTTGGGTGGGGCCCCTGGGTGGCTCAGTCATTAAAGTGTCTGCCTTTGGCTCAGCTCATGATCCCAGGGTCCTCAGACCGAGCCCCACGTCGGGCGCCCCGGCTCCACAGGAAGCCTGCTTCTCCCTCTCCCATTCCCCCTGCTTGTGTTCCCTCTCTTGCTGTGTCTCTCTCTGCAAATAAATAAGTAAAATCTTAAAAAAAAAAAAACAGACTACTTGGGTGAGGAGGAGGAGGAGCAAGAGGAGATAGTACAATGTAAGGTTCATCATAGAAGATTGCAGTTACAATGAGGATAGAGAAAAAGGATATACAAAGGACAGTAAAAATGGTGACAATCGAAAATAGGAAAGGGAATCCTATGGTGTCTTGTTCTGACATCTTGGATGGAAAGTTATGACCTCATGATTTCATCTGCTTGGTCCAAGGTTCTGGGGAAGATTTCTACCTCATGCCATTACGTGCTTCTGGGGGCTCTTAGAGCGAGCCTTAGTTTAACATTGTCATTTGGAGTGAACTTCCATTCACAGTAGCTTTTGTATCTTTTTTAGTTGAGAGACATGAATCCAAGGCTGGGACAAAGAAAGAATTCCTTGAATATCTTGAATGGCTTTACTGGTGAAATGGGTCCCTCTATTTTTATCTGATTAATTTGAGAACTGAAAGCATAATCAAAATCAAGGTGGGGCATCCAGTGGTTTGGCTTTCCAGGATTGCTATAAATAAATAAAAGATGGCAAGGTAAAAACTGTGGAGGGTAGATAAAGGGTAAAACAATTTGTAATCAAAGTAGTATGTGGAAACTAGTAGTATTTATGAGCTTTTTAAAATTTCCTTCAAAATAGCATTTCTGAACTAAGGCAATCATTTGAGGATCTGGGACCAAATCTAAACATGTAGGTATGAAACACATAAGCACAAGAATAAAGTGCTGTGACTGATATATTTTGCCTAAAGAATGGAAACTGTAGATATTAAGAAAATAAATGTAAAGTTTTGAGGGACAGACATTAACTAACTTTGAATTGTTGACTGGCATTTGACCTTTACAACTCACTAAAGATTATAATGATTCAGACTCTAAGTTAATCTTCTGTAAGAGTAAAATCTATTTAAAAATTGTTCACTTTAAAAATTGTATGACATAAGACAGTCACTCACTAATAATGTAACTTCTCCATGTTATAATCCAGGTTGCTTCATCTCTTTCCCACATACATTTGGATATGGGCTGCTCTTAGAAAAAAATTATGAAGTGGTAAGGAATATCTCTGGACCATTCACTATCTGAATATCTTTCTTCCTTTGTCAGTAAAACTTGGTAAAGCTAATTGATTAAAAAAAAAGTTAAGGTGGTATTTTATCTATATTCTCAATACATATATAAAAATGGTAACATTTTCTTGTAGTATTTTACAATATGATATTCAATGAATGTGTAATCTGATTTTCATGCATTTAAATTGACAATACATCCTGTATTAGATAACTTTGGTGCACTGGCTTTTCAAGACAGTGAAACAGAAATAATTCTTCTCTTGATATTTTGAACCAATACAGAAAATTATGTTTCCAGAATTTTAGAGGCTTTTATCCATGAAAGAGAAAATTAGGGTGTCTTTGGTATTGTTGATGAAAAGTTTTCAGAAGGCAGAATTCATTGAAATTGTAGGCAACCATCTGAATCATGTATCTTCATATGCATTTAAATTTTAAAGTTTTAATGCACCTCCAGAAACCAGAAGTATTGTGTTGATAAGTGGTACAATCTGGTATAATTTACTTCTGAGCCAAATAGTGGTAGTTTGGGAAGGAGACAATCTTATTCCAATTGGCTTCATACAATTATTTTCCTTGGGCTACCATGTTGACTTCTGGAAAGATAAGAAACATGTCTCAGCATGCATAAACAACAAAGATACTGTACAAGTTCATTTGGAATATCATTTGAAATTATAGACTTTTAGAATGAAGAAAATGAATATAACTTTCTGTTAGAAAAGCTAGAGACATGATCTTTAGAATTCATCACAAACAAGAGGAATACATACTTTGTTGCTGTCTGAACTTATTGAACTCTGATTCTGTCCAAAACTAATGTAGCGGGGTGCCTGGGTGGTACTGTTTGGTTAAAGCGTCTGACTCTTGGTTTTGGCTCAAGTGGTGATCTCAGGGTTTTGAGATCAAGCCCCACATCAGGCTCTGTGCTCAGCGTAGAGTCTGCTTCAGACTCTCTCTGCCCCTCCCTCTCGTGTTCTGTCTCTCAAATAAAATAAACAAATCTTAAAATACAAACAAACCAAACTAATGTAACAATCCTTGTGAAGATAGTTTTTTTTCCCTCGACATCCCTGAGAGTTAGGGATCATTATTTGACCTACTTATGGCCAATGAAACATAGGGAGAAGCCTACTAGGAAAGTTCAGGGATAGTCTTTGCCAAACGTTAACACAAAGATGCTAGAGATTTCTTCCCTGGCACCATTCTTTTTCCTCTTTCTTCCTTGTACCTGAGAAGTGTCTGAAGCTACGCCAGCTACCCTGTGATCACATGAGTAGAAAAATTTAATGATTAAAAACTCAGCAGCTATGTATGGTCCACTTAGAATCTGAAAAGATCCCAGTCTCTTGGCAGTAGTATTACACTAACCCTGATATAATCAGCCTTCAAACCTCTTATTAAGTAAATACAAAAACCTCAAATCTATAGCACTTATGCCTACGTTCATTAGGCTTCTATTGCTTGCGGCTGAATGTATCTTAGTGATGCAAATGTGCAAGGAAAACTGGGACAAAATTTTAATAAGGGGTTGGCAAACAGATAAAGGGGCTTTAACCTATGGAAATGTTAATACTGATAGCAATTAGATGTTGGGAAAGAAACTGGAGCCTGGATCCATAAGAGTGAGTTGAAATGAGATTTGCATTTGGGAGATTGTGTCAGATATAGGAGATCAAACCTTGTGTCAAACTTAAGTTTGTAAGAAATTATCCAATCATTTAAACATCACTGTTTCATAGTAGCTAAAAAATCCTAAAAACGTAAATTTTATGTATAAATATATGTAATCCTGATTTCTTGTAACTGAGACTAAGTTGGCTCATGGAATAATTTTCCTAACTTCAGCACTGCCAGTCTATACTCACTCTTTTTGCTGTCCCTATTAAATGAGTTAGTATTTATATCTCTCTATAATTCATGCTCATCCTGTAAGGTGATATGTGGGTTTCCAGGAGGCCTCCAATGTAGCATTGGGTCAGGGATGATTTAAGTGGCAGTCCATGGTTGTACTATTTCTTACTAGACTCCACTCAGTTCTAAGTCATCTTGAAGTATATGGGCAGTTTTCCTTTGTCCCTGTGGCATTATCTACTTATAATCTATGCTCCTAGATAACACCTAGTTGTGGAAGAAACTCTAAATTGTTCTTTCATAAATTTTGAAGGCCTTTTTTTTTGTTCCAATCCTTTCAACTACTTACATATTCCTTTTGAAGGCCTGGGATTTTCATAATTTCCCCCTGTACCTCTTAAGGAACTAGTTCTGGCAAATATTATGTGGCTTTCAAGGTTTTGCTCTGCTAACAATTTTCAGAAAGTTTAGAAAGGTTCAAAAGCAAAGAGTTATACTTTTTTTTTTTTACCATCCTTTTCTTAAAGCTACTATTTATATACTTAGCAGTAGCTGCTTTAATTTTGTTGACAAGAAATTGGGGGTAACATAAATTAAAGAAACACATAACTTAATACCAGATAATTAGCCTTCTCCATGTACCATGTACCAGGTACTTTGTTAAACTTAAAGGTAAATAAGATAAACTTAAAGACCTAAGGTCTTTACAATCTGTGAAGATACTCAAACATGTAAACAATATAAACCAATGAATGGTAAGACAGAGATCTGTGATTTTTGCTCTAAATATTTTTAATGTGTTTATTTTTAATAAAGGGTATTTATTATTAATTTGAGAATCTATTGTCTTGGCATATAGTATCTACACTAATGATTATTGGTGATAGACATCATCACAGGAATTGGAGAAAACCCAGTCCACTTCTTCTGTTCCCTCTGTCTGTATTTCTTACATTCCTTATTTCAAATTGTTGATGATTAACACTTATTAACGTGTGTTAACAAAGGTTAATGGAGATCTTTAGAAGGAAAATTGATACTACGGGAAAGTGTGTGGGTGGGAAAAAGAGAGTGGGAATCAAAGTTAGAAAGAAGATATTTATGTTAAGGAGAAAAAGCAGAACCAAATTAAAATTAAATCTGAGTAGAAGGTAAAGTAAAACAAAGAAAAAAACAACTGAAGAAATAAGAACGACTGAAAGAGAAAAACTTATGAACACTCAGTGATTCAAATATCTCAAAACAATATTCTAATAGAGAAGGGAGGTTATGGCTGGAAGATTAATTGCCACCAAGAACTGGAATATGGATCCTGACCAGTTTGGGGTTTATAGAAAAGAGATGTCTTCCCCCAGATTTACTCATCTTTCAAAACCAAGCCCACACACATGCCTCCCTGCAGTGTTTCATTCACATGTTTTCATCTGGTTAAGTGTGTCTCCTTTATAGTCCCATAGTATCAGGACTGACTGTGGACAAGTAGGAGGGGTCCTAGTGTAGTTCCATGTATTGACAGGGCCTCTCTCTGGCTTTCCTCTGCAGCAAAGGAGTTTGGGGTCAAAGGGACTTCCCCTGCCTTTTAGACCAGTCTCTGGGGAAATTGTTAGAAAGTCTCTGCCCCCAAACCCCCCAGCCTGGTTTTAGGTCTTGTGCAGCCCACTTCTCCCATGCTATCTTATGGGATGGAGCTAATAATTGTAATATCTATACCTGAAGGCTAGGTAAAGAATAACTATTTGGGCAGGTTTGAAGGAAGCCCTTGAAATCTGTGGAATGAACCTGATTATAGGAAAAGAAGGGACCCTGGAGTCTGCTCTACTTATATTACCATGTTCCTATGCAAAATTGTAGAGGAGCTCAGTAACTCTAAATTTGAACTTGATCTTAAAGGTCTGATTCCTTTAGGGCACTTGAGAGGGTAATGCTAGCAAGAACAGAGGCCTGCATACCTTGGAGGCAGAAGTTGTCT
Organism: Neomonachus schauinslandi; assembly: GCF_002201575.2. Classification (NCBI taxonomy): domain Eukaryota; kingdom Metazoa; phylum Chordata; class Mammalia; order Carnivora; family Phocidae; genus Neomonachus; species Neomonachus schauinslandi. The sequence continues at coordinate 53,928,458 of NC_058415.1, read as the reverse complement.
ATCTTGGACTGGGTGGGGCAATTTAGGAAGCCCCTAGACCCTAGAGAGTGGTTGTGGGAGAGATTCAAAGGTCAGACAGAACCCAGACTTTGTACTGAGGATAAAGAAGTCTGTGCAACAAGGACAGACTAGTTAGCAAGCAGAAGAAATACTTTCCCCTCTTCTCTTCCAACTGTAACCCAGCAACTGTAACTTCTCTAAAACATGGATCCGTTTTTGGAAGGGAAGAAAGAAAAATTAATTTTGAAATTGTGCTAGGCTATATACCATTATTTTGGTATGAACTGTTGGTTTAACCATAATTTCAAAAAGAATTTTTGAATTCTTCCTACCCTTTATTTTTCTTTTCTTCCATTTGGGTGGAAATTGCAAAAACTGGAGCACTGTCTTGGATGCAAGGATAGAAGCACATGTTGACAATGGCAAAATTATGTTGCAAACCTGGGAATCCCCTCCTAACTTTGGACTACTATGTGAGAAAAAAAGATTCTCTTTAATTTTTTCCATTGTTTTCTATGATTTTTTGTTGTTGTTGTTGCAGCAGCTTATTCTATACCCCAACTAATTACCTTCCAGCTGTCACAACATAGCTCTCCCAAGGGCATGACTAGACCTATTGAGGTCTAAGGAAATGCCAGGCTATATACATATTATGCAGAGTGGAGTTTTGTGATAGGCAGTGAACTTTGCACAAGTTTAAAGAACTACATAATCCTTAACTGGCTTACAGCAATTACATGTCCCTTCCCAGTTCAGGAATCCTTGAATTGTGACCTAGCAATTCTGTGGAAAAATTATTATTCTAATCTGTTAGATACAGGGATAATCTTTTAGACATGCAAATGAAAGGATACATTTTATAAGATTTGCTACTAGGAAAATAGCCCACACACCACATACTGCATTGCTGTTTGGGAGTTTTGCTCTGTTTTTGATCGTGGGTATCTTCAGTAGGGAGAGATTATTGATTAAATAAAAGGAAAAAAAAATTTTGTTCCTCCTCAGAAATCCTTATCAAGTTTTTCCTCTTTTCATTTAATTATAACTCTTAATTATTTCCTGAAAAGGAAGTTTACAAAATAAGATAGATGTTAGAGTGAAAAGAATTACCTGGAAAATTCAAAATATTACATAATATATTCACAAACATATTAAAAATAAAAGCAGTAGACTACACCTAAGCTGCTTTAGAGGAATTTTCTTTTTCCTTTGGGAAATCACTGTGATTATTTATTTGAGTGGGAGTCTTGCAATTATTTTTATCATTATTGTTTTACGTGATAAATTATACTATATGGAAACATGAATAAGGAGCTTCTTTTCAGTAGAAATTTTTATGCTTTTCCTTCCACTCTATTGAGTGTTAACTCATGAAAAGAAATAACTTTTCATGCAGTTGATATTTTATCCACAACAAACCAACATATTGGTTGGTTTATTAATAACATATTGTTAACAGAATGATAACCCAAATTCCAATGTAATTATACTTTAAATTAGTTACATTTATTTATCTTATAGATAAACAGATTAAAATTCTATCCATAATTTAAACTGCTTTAAATGATTACTGTCACCCAATTGCTTTATTTGTGGAGTATTATATTACATTAACACCTACATATTTATATACATGTTTGAGTTAGAAAAAATATGATTCATTTTGTCATTTAAGAGAATTTTCAAATTAAGTGCCTTATCTTTTTCCCATAAAAATGAAACTCAAATTGAACTATCCTCACTTATTTAGAAATTATTATCTGTGACTAACAAGAAAATATTTATAATAAAATAATTTTTCAACGACCAGAAACACTTAAAAAACTTATTAGATCTTCACTTGCAACTGATTTATATAATTTTTAATAGTCATTAATATCAGTCTGACATTCAGAATATTTTTCTATTTGTGGGCTCCTTATTTCATCTCTGTAATACCGTTTTCCTCTATTAATAGCAAAAATACAGCAGTGATAACAAGAGTAACTGGCTCTCAAAGAAGAAATACATCACAGGCAGCTGTGAAATCTCTTGCTTATATTCCCTTGGATCATCCCTTGATGATTAGTGGTTGTGGGTAGTTGATTATTAAATTAAACTGCTTGTGTCGCTAACTCATTCTGAACAATTCCCCTTTTTTGTCTCAGTCTTAAAACTACTGTCACATGGCTTCTCTCATCATTCTGTTTAAACACTTCTCACTAAGTTGAGCAGTAAACTTTCTGATGTTACGTGGAATGAATCTTGTTTGTTCTTTGCCATATTGGGTGATTCGCCATTTCTACCTTCTTAAAATTCTGTATTTTGATTATCTTTACATATATCTAAACATTTCTTCTTTTCCTTCTCCTTATGCTTCTCCTCTTCCTCCTGCAGCTTCTCCCCTTCTCTCTATCCACTTCTCCTCCTCCTTCTCATGCATTGGTCTCTCTTTATGCACTATTATATGACCTTATATGTAATTACTCCTTAGTATTTTATATTTGGCTCTGTTCTTCTCACTTCTGATTTCATTATAGGGTATCAGTTACCATGTTTTTGCTGTTTACTTCCACTTCCTTAGAATTTTATTTCCAGAACAATATTATTCATAGATTTATTTAGATCTTTAAAGCTATATGTTTAACTCTCTACCATACATTTGTACTTTGACTGACAGGCATTTTAAGCTTAACATATCTCAGATGAAAGGTGTCCTCTTGATCCATCCTTTTCTAAACCAATGTTTTCTTCTGTAATGAGACAACCTTGACCTTGTCACCCAAGCTTGAAGCATCAGTGTCTCTTCTTTTCCTCATCTATCCAAACCCATTAATCATAAAGCTCAGCTGATACTACATTCTACATGTCGGAAGAAATATTTCCTCTTCTCCATCTCTATTACTGAAGTCATGATTGAAGTCTCCACCATTCATTGTCTGAAGTTCTCTGTCACCTAGCTACATTGTCTTTGTGTTGCCAGTAATGTCTTTCTCAAATTTATCGTCCAAAAATCACCCAAGTGATTTTTTTTTTAATGCAAATGACACCACATGTTTTAGAAAACTGCAGTAATTTCCATCAACCATGGTACAGAGGTAAATATTCATCCTTTGTTTAGCTTCTGTTAATCTTTCTAATCATTCTTACCTTACACTGTTCACTTTGGCCACATTGAAGAGCTTGGGATTTCTCACACATACCATGTTCTCAATTTTTTCCCTCTCCCTCTCTCTCTCTCTCTCGATTTCTCTTCCAAAAACCTCTTAAACTGAAAGTATTCATCATGGTTCAATATTAAGCTCAGGTGCCATTTCCTCCAGTAAAACATTTATGGTTGGAAGCCCTGCCTCTACCACCACAGAATGGGTTAGAATGGATTAAATCACTATTTCTGTTACTCTTCTACAAAATCATGTAATTTGGGGATAAAATCAGTTTTTCTTCCTTTCCAATTCAGGTTACACTTATTTATTTTCCTTACTTGCCTTATTTTCTTTATTTTCCTAGGTCCTTCAGTATGATGCTGAAAAAAAATGTTGAGAGTAGCTATTCTTGCCTTTATCCTGATTTTAGGAATAAGGTATTTAGTCTCTCACACTAAATATGATGTTAGCTCTAATCTTTTCCCATTTTCACATGTTATATTTTCATATTTCTATTCCTAGTTTATTGAGAATTTTTATTATAAATAAGTATTAGATTTTGTCAGATGTTTCTTCATCCAGTGAGATGATTTTGGAGTTTTTGTTCTGTACTTTTTTTTTTTTTTTAAGATCTTATTTATTTATTTGAGAGAGAGAGAGAGCACATGAGAGGGGGGAGGGTCAGAGGGAGAAGCAGAACCCCTGCCGAGCACGGAGCCCGACGGGGGACTCGATCGAGGGACTCCAGGATCACGACCTGAGCGGAAGGCAGCCGCCCAACCAACTGAGCCACCCAGGCGCCCCTGTTCTGTACTCTTTTGATGTAGATTGTAACATTGATTCATTTTCTGATGTTAACCCAACCTTGCATTCCTGAGATAAATTCCATTTGGTCATGATCTAGGAAGTTAACAATTCTGTGCCACTTTTAGTCAAGGACAAGTAGCTTACACATTTTCGCTCTTGTCACTCCTGATAGTGTGTGGCCTTGCGCAGGTGCACACGTTCTGCACCGCTAGAGGTGTATGGTCTTAATATGGTAGTTTTTGACTTTGCACAATGCTTCTTTAACATAGGTGACTTAAATGGTAATTCTTGACATTTTTGTCAAAGAATTTTTTCAAACTGTTTTTTTGGGGAGAAGATTTGTCAAGTTTTTTACACAGTTTTTGAAATAGCTAGTTCTCATGAGGTAAAGGTAAAGTTTGTGTTTTCTTATAAAAATTTTATTTTGAGGAGATTGAGAGATTTGTAACAAATTTGTCACATAATATAATTCCAGATACTATATTTTCTAGATTGTTTTCATATATTAGGTATCGTGAATGATGTTGCAGTGAACATGGGAGCACAGATATCTCTTTGAGGTACTGATTTCATTTCTTTTGGTTTGAAATTGCTATATCATACAGTAGTTCTGATTTTAGTTTTTTGACGAACCTCCATACTGTTTTCACAATAGCTGTACCAATTTACATTCCAGTGGGATTGGTTCATTTATATTCTTATTTATTATTGAATTGGAATCATCTGTTTTTTCAAAGATTTATTTATTTGAGAGAGAAAAAAGGTGCGCACGTGAGTTGGGGGAGGGGCAGAGGAAGAGAATCTTTCAAGCACCACAGCGGGGATACGGCGGGGATCCATTCTAGGACCCTGAGCCAAACCAAAAGTCGGAGGCTCAACAGACTGAGCCACCCAGGCACCCCTGAACTAGAGTCATCTTAATGATTAAAAGTTATATACTTTTGTGGCACAACAAATGATCATTACTTTGGAATTTTCAAAATTTTAGGATGTGATAGACTTATTCTGGCTAACTTTATGTAATGGTATTATTTTATATAATATTTTTCCTGTGTACTCTTTTAATCCTCTAAACATTCTAATATACAGGCATTCCTTCATATTTTCCCATTTTCTATTATTTACTGTATTGACCGTAGATAAAATGCATGGAAGATTGCTCATTATGTGCAGACGATATTTAGTATATCTTAACATTTTTCTATTTCAGATTTATAAAATCTTTTTAAATCAATGAAGTGCAATACACACAACTGAGGTCCACCTTGTGTCCTCTTTGACAGCCTAATATCCTCCCTTCTCTTTGTAAATTATCTTGTAGTTTGCATATGCCATGCATTTTTATGATACAGATGTATATATCTGTATGACTTTTCACACACATATATGTGTGTATATACTCATAGACATTTGTTTTCTCAAGCTTATTGAGTGCTACTTTCCCTTCATGGTCATCTTTTTTTTGAACAACTCTGAATCTTTCCATATCACTACACATTGTGATTTAATTGGGACCAATAACATAGGAGAGTTTCCTAGGTGAGAGTTTCCTTTCAGAAAATATTTTTCTCTACTAAGAAAAACATGAAGACATTCTGTCTTGTCACCTAATTCTGTCAAATCTGTCATAATGCCTGGTATTTCCGTATTCAATTTGTTACTAGCCTAAAAGTGAAGCCATCTCTTAAAACTAACAAAGAAGAGAGGTGGAAAGAATTGGGACCTACCAATATCATTGAATTACTGACTTAATCAAAAATCTTGGGTGCCTGGGTGACTCAGTCGGGTAAGCATCTACCTTCAGCTCAGGTCATAATCCCAGGGTGCTGGGATCAAGTCCCATGGCGGGCTCCCTGCTCCTCTGCCCCTCCCCCCACTCGTTCTCTCAATCTTGCTCTCTCAAATAAATAAAATTAAAAAAAAAATCTCGAACAAGTACTAAAGTTCTTTAAAAATGGAATGACAAATTTTATTATTATTGAGATGATTTGGGAAGTTTTTATTTTTACTTGCAGACAAATGAAACTGATATGAGATTATTGTGAAATTTTATTCATTCAGTATTTCCGTGGTATTTATATGATAATATACATAACTTATTTCATTCACTCTATTGTATAATACTTTAATTTATATACCATAATACTTATAGTTTTCATTAGTGTAAACTCTATGAAATACACCTACTCCTTATGTGTAGTGCTACTACTTGGTATTTTTACTATATATATAATCTATCACATCTTAATTTGATTTAGTAGGTAAGGATTTAACTCTTCTTCAGCCTGCCACCACCCTTTGTGGGTATTTCTCTTCTCTTCACTCTCAATATATTTGTATCTTTAGATTAATATCACATAATGACTACCACATTATGTAGGCTATTTTGATCTTTTATAATTTTTTCAATTTAAGTCATAGAACTACTCTTCTTTGTATATTGACCTTCCTGGACTGATTATACCTTTAGAAAATATTTTTTCTTTACTTTTTAATAGATTTTTTTCTTTTCATTTTTCTGTTTCTGGCAACACTATTTTTCAAATGTCTATGAATATTATGTTTTGTCATTACATTCTTATTATGTTCTTTGTCATTATATTTGGAATTATATATAATTTCCAAGGCCTTTTTCATTCTCTGTTCCCTTATTATTTCCTTATATTCTTTTTTAATGTATGTATATGTTTTCTCTGAATTATTAATTATTGTTTTAAAATGTATTCTATTATTTGCATTTTCCTTTTATCTTAAAGTCCTTTTATCCTCATTTCTTTTTTTTTAAATTTTTTTTTTTTAAATTTATTTTTTGACAGAGACATAGCAAGAGAGGGAACACAAGCAGGAGGAGTGGGAGAGGGAGAAGCAGGCTCCCCGCCGAGCAGGGAGCCCGATGTGGGACTCGATCCCAGGACCCTGGGATCATGACCTGAGACGAAGGCAGACGCTTAACGACTGAGCCACCCAGGCGCCCCATATCCTCTTATTTCTCATAGTCCATGCTTTTCATGTCAGACTTTTCTTAAATATTTGGCGTTTTTAAACTATGGCTTAGCTTTGAGATTGAAGAATAAACACAAAATTTGTATGTGGGTGTGCTTTCTTTAGGGATGGGCTAAATGATACATGGTAAGCCTCACTGTGAATGAATTAGGTTTTTTAATTTAATCAACCCCCAATGTCAGATGTTTTCTTTTAGGCAAATCAGTTGAATGATAGTATATCTTTAGTAGGTTTGCATTGAGGTTAAGGTTATAATAAGTTTCCAGACAGTATTTTCGGAGTCAAGGGTTGGGGGAATGACTGTTGCACTAATATTAAGTGCAGAACATCACCCCTGATCTCACACTAGACTTGGTGTTCATAACTGCAATTTCTCCAGTTAACACTCTCAGGAGACTAAAGTTTATTCTGCTTTTTTGAGGATTGGAAGAAGATAGGGAAAAATAAAGTTTTCTCAGAAAAATGTACAACTAATCTTATTTTCAGCTACAAATTTTCAGCCCTCATTTTTAAATATATATAGTGCCTCAAATTCCTGAATATTGCTGGGGTCATAGGGCATGCAAAGTCCTACTAATTGATGCCACTATTCGCTACTACGTTTTTTTCAGATATGCACTATAAATTTGCATTTTTTCCTATTTATATATTTATTTATTATTGATGTCATGTTCCATGATTCATCATTCGCGTATAACACCCAGTGCTCCATTCAATATGTGCCCTCTTTAATACCATCACCAGGCTAACCCATCCTCCAGTCCCCTCCCCCCTAGAACCCTCAGTTTGTTTCTCAGAGTCCGTAGTCTCTCATGGTTCGTCTCCCCCTCCAATTTCCTTCCCTTCATTTTTCCCTTCCTACTATCTTCTTCTTTTTTTTTTTTTTTTAACATACAACGTATTATTTGTTTCAGATGTACAGGTCTGTGATTCAATAGTCTTACACAATTCACAGCGCTCACCATCGCACATACCCTCCCCAATGTCTATCACCCAGCCACCCCATCCCTTCCACCCCCCACCATTCCAACAACCCTCAGTTTGTTTCCTGAGATTAAGAATTCCTCATATCAGTGAGGTCATATGATACATGTTTTTCTCTGATTGACTTATTTCGCTTAGCATAATACCCTCCAGTTCCATCCACGTCATCGCAAATGGCAAGATTTTAGTTTTTTTTTAATGGCTGCATAATATTCCATTGTATGTATATACCACATCTTCTTTATCCATTCATCTGTTGATGGACATTTTGGTTCTTTCCATAGTTTGGCTATCGTGGATATTGCTGCTATAAACATTGGGGTACATGTACCCCTTCGGATCCCTACATTTGTATCTTTGGGGTAAATACCCAGTAGTGCAATTGCTGGGTCATAGGGTAGCTCTATTTTCAACTTTTTGAGGAACCTCCATCCTGTTTTCCAGAGTGGCTGCGCCAGGTTGCATTCCCACCAACAGTGTAGGAGGGCTCCCCCTTATCTGCATCCTTGCCAACATCTGTCGTTTCCTGACTTGTTAAACATTTTAGCCATTCTGACTGGTGTGAGGTGCTATCTCATTGAGGTTTTGGATTTGGATTTCCCTGATGCTGAACGATGTTGAGCACTTTTTCATTTGTCTGTTGGCTGTTTGGATGTCTTCTTTGGAGAAATGTCTGTTCATGTCTTCTACCCATTTCTTGATTGGATTCTTTGTTCTTTGGGTGTTCAGTTTGATAAGTTCTTTATAGATTTTGGATACTAGCCCTTTATCTGATATGTTATTTGCAAATATCTTCTCCCGTTCTGTCCGTTGTTTTGGTTTTGTTGACTGTTTCTTTTGCTGTGCAAAAGCTTTTTATCTTGATGAAGTCCCAAGAGTTCATTTTTGCCCTTGCTTCCTTTGCCTTTGGTGATGTTTCTAGGAAGACATTGCTGTGGCTAAGGTTGAAGAGGTTGCTGCCTGTGTTCTCCTCTAGGATTTTGATGGACTCCTGTCTCACATTGAGGTCTTTCATCCATTTGTGTGTGTGGTGTAAGGAAGTGGTCCAGTTTCATTCTTCTGCATGTGGCTGTCCAATTTTCCCAACACCATTTGTTGAAGAGACTGTCTTTTTTCCATGGGACATTCTTTCCTGCTTTGTCAAAGATCAGTGGTGAATAATCCTTTTAATGTACTGTTGGATCCTATTGGCTAGTATTTTGGTGAAAATTTTTGCACATGTTCATCAGGGATTTTGGTCTGTAATTCTCCTTTTTGATGGGGTCCTTGTCTGGTTTTGGGATCAAGGTATGGTGGCCTCATAAAATGAGTTTGGAAGTTTTCCTTCCATTTCTATTTTTTGGAACAGTTTCAGAAGAATAGGTATGAATTCTTCTTTAAATGTTTGGTAGAATTCCCCTGGGAAGCCATCTGGCCCTGGGTGCTTGTTTGTTGGGAGATTTTTGATGACTGCTTCCATTTCCTTACTGGTTATGGGTCTGTTTAGGTTTTCTATTTCTTCCTGGTTCAGTTTTGGTGGATTGTACATCTCTAGGAATGCCTCCATTTCTTCCAGATTATCTAATTTGCTGGCATGTAGTTGCTCATAATATGTTCTTATAATCGTTTGTATTTCTTTGGTGTTGGTTGTGATCTCTCCCCTTTCATTCATGATTTTATTTATTTGGGTCCTTTCTCTTTTCTTTTTGATAAGTCTGGCCAGGGGTTTATCAATCTTATTAATTCTTTCAAAGAACCAGCTCCTGGTTTCGTTGATCTGTTCTACTGTTTTTTTGGTTTCTGTTTCATTGATTTCTGCTCTGATCTTTATTATTTCTGTTCTCCTGCTGGGTTTAGGCTTTATTTGCTGTTCTTTCTCCAGCTCCTTTAGGTGTAGGGTTAGGTTGTATATTTGATACCATTCTTGTTTCTTGAGAAGGGCTTATATCACTATATACTTTCCTCTTAGGACTGCCTTTGCTGCATCCCAAAGGTTTTGAATAGTTGTGTTTTCATTTTCATTTGTTTCCATGAATTATTTTAATTCTTCTTTAATTTCCTGGTTGACCCATTCATTCTTTAGTAGGATGCTCTTTAGCCTCCATGTATTTGAGTTCTTTCCAACGTTCCTCTTGTGATTGAGTTCTAGTTTCCAAGCATTGTGGTCTGAAAATAGGCAGGGAATGATCCCAATCTTTTGGTACCGGTTGAGACCCGATTTGTGACCTAGGATGTGATCTATTTGGGAGAATGTTCCATGGACACTAGAGAAGAATGTGTGTTCTGTTGCTTTGGGATGGAAAGTTCTGAATATATCTGTGAGGTCCATTTGGTCCAGTGTGTCATTTAAAGTCTTTATTTCCTTGTTGATCTTTTGCTTGATATGTCCATTTCAGTAAGGGGAGCGTGTTAACGTCCCCCACTATTATTGTAATGTTGTCGATGTGTTTCTTTTCTTTTGTTATTAATTGCCTTATATAATTGGCTGCTCCCATGTTAGGGGCATAGATATTTACAATTGTTAGACCTTCTTGTCGGATAGACCCTTTAAATAGGATATAGTGTCCTTCCTCATGTCTTGTTACAGTCTTTGGTTTAAAATCTAATTTGTCTGATATAAGGATTGCCACCCCAGCTTTCTTTTGGTGTCCATTAGCATGGTAAATGGTTTTCCACCCCCTCACTTTCAATCTGGGGCTGTCTTTGGGTCAAAAATGAGTCTCTTACAGACAGCATATTGATGGATCTTGTTTTTTTTATCCAATCTGATAGCCTGTGTCTTTTGATTGGGGCATTGAGCCCATTTACATTCAGGGTAACTATTGAAAGATATGAATTTAGTGCCATTGTATTGCCCACTAGATGTCAGTAGCAATTCTCGAGTCATGACAAAATATCTCTAAGTCATGGCCAAATGTCTCCTTAGTGGGAAGTGGGGGGGAGGACAAAATTACCCCTCATTAAGAACCACTGATTTAAAGCATTAATAATGAATAAAAGAGAAAGAATTATAATTTTTATCATACCTGTTTAGAGTATCAAATTTCTCTGAAAATAATTGTTGTAATTATGCACAGTATTTCCTTAAACATGACCCTTTCCTATAACCTGATGACTTTAGTAAAATTTTTTTTTAAAGATTTTATTTATTTATTTGAGAGAAAGAGAGAATGAGAGAGAGCACATGAGAGGGGGGGGAGGGTCAGAGGGAGAAGCAGACTCCCTGCCGAGCAGGGAGCCCGATGCGGGACTCGATCCAGGGACTCCAGGATCATGACCTGAGCCGAAGGCAGTCGCTTAACCAACTGAGCCACCCAGGCGCCCGACTTTAGTAAAATTTAAACCTTAATATTTCTCAGGATATTTCTGACATAACTCTTAGAGTTATTTGGTAATTAATGTATGTAATAATTTGCATTTAATTTGAGGAGCATCATTGAATGCCTACTTTAACATGTTCTGAATCCATAGAGATTCTTTCTTTGTTTACTAAATTACTGCTAATGGACTTTATCCAAAGTCATATTAGAAATAAAGATTGTAGATCTTCTGTAGTTAAACCCAAAACTCATCAGGAAGAATTCATTAGGAAATTAATTATTTAGCGTTCTGGAAACGTGTAAAATTTGTATAAAATCTCTTTTCCTATAAGATGTTGGAGATGAAGGCCTTTAATAAGATGTTCCTATCTCAAAAAATATTTTTATATTTTGTATTTTTGAGTTGTCTGCAGGTATCCTACCTTAATACTTTTATATATTATAAGAAGTATAAACATAGTTTATGTGTAATATAAATACATGTAAGAGGTATAAACATGATTTATATATATGATAAGAAAGCCACAATAGTATGGAGTATCATGTCCATTTTCTTTAAGATTTATTTATTGGCGGGTGGGAGGAAGGGCAGAGGGAGAGGGAAAGAGAATCTCAAGCAGACCCCACGCTGAACACAGCACATCGCGGGGCTCGACCTTACAACCCTGAGATCATGACCTGAGCTGAAACCAAGAATTGGACACTTAACCAAATGTGCCCCCCAGGCACCCCTATGATGTCCATATTTAAAGGAGTATCATATCTATAAAAATTGAAACACTACTATTAGTGTAGTGATTCAGAGATGGTAACTTTTTTTTTTCAAAAACTACTAGCCAATTCCTATTATTTCCGTATTTCCCTGCTTCTATCTGAAGAAAAACAGATTGTATACATCCTTGATCCTGATAAAAGGCATTTTATAAAATCCTATCTTTTGAAAGAATATGCCTTAACAAGTAGATAGATATGGGTCATGTCATCTACAACAAGAATTACATCCCATAGTGTATTCTAGGAAAACAGAGACTCGCAGACACTAGAAGTTCTAGCATATGCAGCTATTTACCTAATGAAACTAAGCGTTGGGTGAAATAAACATATAATCCGTTTATTGTGTTATAGCACTGCCAGAGCGTGGTAGTCTTTGTTTAAATTAAAGTCTGTCCTGTTTTACCACTGTGTGTATGTGTGTATGTATGTATGTGTGTGTGTAGGAGAGAGGGTTTATTTGAGAGGAAGAGCAAACGCATAGGTTATATCATTCATTCAAGCATTCATTCACTCACTCAAAATATTTATTGAGTGCCTACTATGAGTGCTGGACACCCTGTAGTTAAGAGAGAGACGCCTGAGCCTTTGTGGGACCTTGCAGGACATTGTTATCTTTCTGGACTGCCTTACCAGCTCAGATTTCTATTTAGCCTCTGGTGAAGTAAGCAAACCAATATCCTAATGAATACAAAGCATATGAGTAGGACCCTACATTCTGTACAAGCCTTTTCCTTGTATAGGATTCCATGAGGAAAAAGAGAAAGCTGACTATGGAGTGTGTAAAACACATATCTCAAATCTATAATTTATAATTTGTTCATGTGCTGTCTTATAATAATAAGCCCAATCTAATCATAAAAAGATGAAGTGCAGTGAAGTCCGTGAAAAAAATTACAAACTATTCACTACTGTTCATCACGGTGTTTCTTGCCTAGCAAAGGTTATTTACTCATTTATATTCATTGTAAATGTTAATAAACACCTAACTGTGCTGAGTGGTTGACAGAGTATAAGGTGGCCATAGATGTTGATTTATGCCAAGGTAGGAAATTCATCTGGCACAAAGGTTTTAACCAGACGTTGTATTTTAAAACTTTTCAATAAAGTATAATCTCTAATTGATGGCTTTCTGTCCATCTGTAAAATAAAGTAGCTGGTTTAGAAAATCATGAATATTGCATTTACCTTCCACATACTTTGACAGAAGTTTAAAAATTGAGGAAAACTAGTTAGTTAGAGATGTAGAGAAATTCTTGTTCTTACGAATTACTCATTGTATGTACAAAACTGTCTTCGAAACTGGCTATATATTCTTTTCTTTAAATTTTTTAAATATATAATGTATTATTTGTTTCAGGGGTATGGGTCTGTGATTTATCAGTCTTACGCAATTCACAGCGCTTGCCATAGTACATACCCTCCCCAGTGTCCATCACCCAGCCACCCCATCCCTCCCACCCCCTTCCACTCCAGCAACCCTCAGTTTGTTTCCTGAGATTAAGAGTCTCTTATGGTTTGTCTCCCCTCTGGTTTCATCTTGTTTCATTTTTCCCACCTTTCCCCTATGATCTGCCTTGTTTCTGAAATTCCTCGTATGAGTGAGATCATATGATAATTCTCTTTCTCTGATTGAGTTATTTTGCTTAACATAATACCCTCTAGTTCTATCCACGTCATTGCAAATGGTAAAATTTCATTTTTTTGTTGGCTGCATAATATTCCATTGTGTATATATACCACATTTTCTTTATCCATTCATCTGTTGATGGACATATAAGCTCTTTCTGTAGTTTGGCTATTGTGGATATTGCTGCTATAAACATTGGGGTGCACGTGCCCCTTCGGATCCCTACATTTGTATCTTTGGGGTAAATACCCAGTAGTGCAATTGCTGGGTCATATGGTAGCTCTATTTTCAACTTTTTGAGGAACCCCCATACTGTTTTCCAGAGTGGCTGCACCAGCTTGCATTCCCACCAACAGTGTAAGAGGGTTCCCCTTTATCTGTATCCTCGCCAACATCTGTCATTTCCTGACTTGTTAATTTTAGCCATTCTGACTGGTGTGAGGTGCTATCTCATTGAGGTTTTGATTTGGATTTCCCTGATGCCAAGCGATGTTGAGCACTTTTTCATGTGTCTGTTGCCCATTTGGATGTCTTCTTTGGGAAAATGTCTGTTCATGTCTTCTGCCCATTTCTTGATTGGATTATTTGTTCTCTGGGTATTGAGTTTGGTAAGTTCTTTTTAGATTTTGGATACTAGCCCTTTATCTGATATGTCATTTGCAAATATCTTCTCCCATTCTGTCAGTTGTCTTTTGGTTTTGTTGACTGTTTCCTTTGCTGTGCAAAAGCTTTTTATCTTGATGAAGTCCCAATAGTTCATTTTTGCCCTTGCTTCCCTTGCCTTTGTTGATGTGTCTAGGAAACAGTTGCTGCAGTCAAGGTTGAAGAGGTTGCTGCCTTTGTTCTCCTCAAGGATTTTGATGGATTCCTGTCTCATATTTAGGTCTTTCATCCATTTTGAGTCTATTTTTGTATATGGTGTAAGGAAATGGTCCAGTTTCATTCTTCTGCATGTGGCTGTCCAATTTTCCCAACACCATTTGTTGAAGAGACTGTCTTTTTTCCATTGGACGTTCTTTCCTGCTTTGTCGAAGATTAGTTGACCGTAGAGTTGAGGGTCCATTTCTGGGCTCTCTATTCTGTTCCATTGATCGATGTGTCTGTTTTTGTGCCAAAACTGGCTATATATTCTTTCACATTGACTATTCTGCTTCCTCACTTATAAGTTCCTTGGAAACAATGAACCTGACATTATATAATTTTCTTGTGTTTTAAAACAATCCATTTTTGCAGGGTCTTTTTCACACAATATTGGCATTTTACTAGGTTTTTATTAACTAGTGATATAAGTGATAATTATTTAAGTCTATATTCAATAGATACTAACCTTGAAGGTAAATATTCTAGTTAGTTAAGTAATACACAGTTACGGACTTTAGAGGAATAGAAGTCTTTGTTGAAACTATCATTGTCTATATAATTTTAACTTCATAGTGTGTATTGTATTATGTTTACAATCTCTGACGTAATTGAAAGCATACTTTTATTATTCAGTTTGATTTAGGTTTCAGGCATGCTAGGGCCCTAACACCAAGATGTGGGGAGGAATAAGAAAGATGATACTGGGTAGGATTGGTTCGGCTAAGTTGTTAGTTTCTCAGATTCTTGAAGAATATAGTTAGCTACCCAAAGATTCTAAAAAATTAATCCACTGAAAGCATGGAGAAGGTCAGTTTATCGGGGAAATGGGGAGAAAATACAGTTTCCTAGAGAAAGTGTTTATTTAGGTTGGTAGGTAATGTATTACTCACCAAGGACACTATTTCCAGGATCTGAGGTTCTGACAGGAATTTCCACCTAGCGAAAAACTAAAACTATATACAGAAAAAGTTGGCAGAAGTGTAGTTTTTTGGTTTGGGTCAGTATGGTAAAGAATAGGAACAGGCTAATGACTGAGCACCATGGGCACTCACAGGGCTCTCTACACAAATATTCCCCATTTCAAATCTGAAGTAAACCTACCATGAGGCTAAGAATTCTGACACGTTTCATACCTTGGCCAGGATTTGTTTTCGAATATTTGAGGTTTAGCATTTGTGTGAAAGTCATCAATTATGTGCAGATAATTGAGTAACAGGCCAGGGTCTGTCAGAAACAGTCATAGAAATGCAATACAGTTTTGGGAATGCAATGTGAATTAAAAAAATAGAAATACATGATAACTGTCAAAAGTGGGTGGGATAATGTAAATTTTTTTATAAATACATGATGCAGTCCCCAAGGACACTTAAATATTAAAAATAGTCTCTCTATTAATAAAATAAAAAGGGGTGCCTGGGTGGCTCAGTCATTAAGCATCTGCCTTCGGCTCAGGTCATGATCCCAGGGTCCTGGGATCCAGCCCCGCATCGGGCTCCCTGCTCCACAGGAAGCCTGCTTCTCCCTCTCCCACTCCCCCTGCTTGTGTTCCCTCTTCGCTGTCTCTCTCTCTGTCAAATAAATAAATAAAATCTTTAAAAAAAATAAAAATACATTTCTCTCCTCCTCCTCCTCTTCCCCCTCTTCCTTTTCTCCTCCCCATCCTGCACCTCTTCCTCCCCTTTCTCCCCCTTCTCCTCCTCCATCCCTCCCTTTCTGTCTCCTTTGAGAAAAGAAACCAAGAGGTTCTGGTGTAATAAACAGTTAAAAGAGCATGCTATATTGTTCCTTTACATATTTTAGAGCATAATAATGTTTTTTTTCTGCATTTCATTTGGAAAGCTTACTTCTTGACATCTAAATGTAAGCTTAGTGCAATGTGTTAAATTATTACTACCAGATACTACATCTAGCAGCCTAAGTACTGCAAGGTTTAAAAGTAATATGTTTGCTTTATGTTCTTTGTTTTCTTGCTTATGTGAATATAAGGTGGTCATTTGTTATCTGATTTCACATTTACATTTTTGGTATATAAGCATCACATGGACTCAGCCAAAGCATGGTCTTAAAAGTCTGTATCTTGAGTATTTAGTGCTATTATCAGAACATTAATTTTATATTTTTTTCACTTTGTACTGAAGCTGAAAACATTAACATTTATTATGCTACCTGTTTTTGTTTGTTTGTTTTATTCTTTGTAACTCATTATTCTGTGTGTATCAGGGTTCTCCAGAGAGGGCAAAATAACCCCAAATATATATATATATATATATATACACACACACACATGCATACACATACAACATACAGTTGATACTTGAACAGTGTGGGGGTTAGGGGTTCTAACAGTCAAAAACCTATATATAACTTTGGACTGCCCAAAAACATAACTACCAATAGCCTACTCTTGACCAGAAGCCTTACCAATAGCATAAAGTTGATTAACACATATTTTGTATGTATTATATACTGTATTCTTAAAATAAGCCAGAAAAAGTAAATGTTATTAAGAAAAGCAGGATGAGAAAATACATTTACATTATAGTACCATAGTTATTGAAAATCTTTATATAAGTGGACCCATCCAGTTTAAACCCCTGTTGTTCAAGGGTCAACTCTGTGTTTGTGTGTGTGTGTGTGTGTGTGTTTCACTTAAATTGGTTCAATGTGATTGTGGGGGCAAGCATTGTGATTGTGGGGACTTCAATGTGATTGTGGAGGCAAGCAAGTTCGAAATCTGCAGAGGGCAAGCATGAAGATTAGAACTGCATGATTTGAAAGCAAGAAAGGATTTGTGCCTGCAGTCTTGAGGCAGAATTTCTTCTTTGAAAAACCTCTCTAGTTTTTGCTCTAAAGGCCTTTCAACTGATTCGAAAAAGTCCACCCACATTATGAAGGTTAAACTACTTAAAATCAACTGATTGTAGATGTTAACTACAGCTACAAAATGCTTTCACAGCAGCACCTAGATTCGTGCTTGATTTAAATAGCTGGATACTGTAGCCTAGCCATATTGACACATAAAACTAAACAATCACACTTTGCAAACTCCTTTCTGTGATAAAACCTATGTGGTGGGAACAGTTTAGGACTTAGAGTGTTACATTAATAATTTCAGAATGTACTCACTCACCCATGGAATCTTAGAGTACTGTAATTACTTTGAAATACATCTTCAAATACAGTGCAGGAATATAGGATCCCAAACCTCCCTAGGTATAACTAAATTATCCCCTTTCTGAGCTCAATCTAGTGGATAAAATAAATTATATAAAAAAAGGTTATATTAAAGCTGAGAGTATCAGGGGCCACACAAAAACAGAAATGTTGTGTAATAAGTGCCAAGTGTCTTCACAGAAAAAATACTAAGATAAAGACAGTAGTCTCTTATAGTTATCAGGTCATTATATTAAAATGTGACTAGTTATACAACTATTATGAGGATACTAATAAAAAAAGGAAAAAGTGTATAACTCAGTCTGGGGCATTAGTTTAAGCTGATCTAGAAAGTTGCTTTCTTAGGAAGGTAGCATTCTAGTTACAGAGAAATACTTCTGCATGTTTTGGAGGCATGAGAAAACACAATGCCCTGGCAGAAAGGCAGGCAGTTTAATATCAATGCTGGAATTGGTGAATCTCTGAAACACTGAAGGGAGGTGAGTTCCCTCAGGTTAATACTGGGCCAGCATGCCCAGGTGCATACTTTTTTAAGAACTGGGACTTATGTTTGTTTGTTTGTTTGATTTTGGTAGGCAGTACAACTAATTGGCTATGAAAAAAATTCTCACATCCTTTTACATTCAAGACACTTTTTGAAACGTACATATATAGCAATAGTAACTGTGCATGATAGTTTTTTAAAATACACATCTCTGAAAAAGGGGTTACCTGATAGCATATGGATTCATATTCTGTCTCCACAAAAGTGAGTATTATACCTTATTCAACTTATTATACCTTATTCAACTTATGTCAATACCACATGCAAGGGGGCCAAATCATATATTATATGGCTTCAATGATGCTATGGTTTTTAAAAATGAGGAGCTTTTATATTTCTTTAAAAATTCTAATTTTCCTTCTTTCCAGGATTTTCAATTTTTTTCCTCTCCACCATTTTTTTTTTTCAAGTTGAATATATACAAAGGAATTAACAAACTTCTGCACCTTAGAGTGGTAATAAAGAACCTACTCTCATTCAGATTTTCATAGCAACCCCTAAACCTACCATGTGAAGTCATGTTGCACATCTGCAGTGATAGAATTTTGTGGAATACAGTGTGAAAACTACTGCACTCCAAAATGCTGCTTTAAGTCATGTGTACATAAATATCTACTTGCATAAGAGAATTTTTTAAAGAAATTTATTGTTAATGAAATATTAATTGGATATTAATTGAAGATGTAAAGCTCTTTCATATACAAAATTATTACTGCCTTTTTTCTTTTTTTTAAGATTTTATTTATTTGACAGAGACACAGCAAGAGAGGGAACACAAGCAGGGGGAGTGGGAGAGGGAGAAGCAGGCTTCCCGCTGAGCAGGGAGCCCAATGTGGGGCTGGATTCTGGGTTCATGACCTGACCTGAAGGCAGACACTTAACGACTGAGCCACCCAAGTGCCCCTATTACTGCCTTTTTATTATTATTTCTTCCCCTTTTCTTCCCAACATGCTTTCTATCTCCCTTTCTCTCCTTCCCCCAAACCCATTTTCTTTACCATCTCTTCTTTCTTCCCCTTCTTCTTTGCCTTCTCCTTCTTTCACCAACAACACTGGCCTAGATTTGGTTATCCTGCTTCCCACATTAAATGTAAATGTAGAAATAGTCTACTATTTCTGGCCAAGCAATAAATACAACTAAAACCTTTAGCAGGTTTTTCCTAGTGAAGAGGGAATCCACTGTACTTATAAGAACAGAATAGGAGCAGTAGAATACAAGATGAATTTCATGTCCAAATATCTTAGGCTTTCAGAAGAGCAATCCTAGGATTTCTTTCCAACATTTAATTTAATTAATTTATTTATTTAGCTTAACCCCACTTGCCAGTATATTTTAATTTATTGTAACTCATTTCCAAAGACTTCAACTAAATAAAAGTTATTATATAGATATGCATTTGATTTATGCCTATAGGAATAATTTTGTTGGTTTATGAGATTTTTTTTTCCAATTTTGCTACTTTGGGGCAGAATTCATCATCATTATCATCTTTGTTATCATCCCCATCTTTGGTATCATAGCTACAACAGCTAAAGTTTCACACATTTTGATTAGCACATATTACATTTACCTTCTTCATTTTTCTGATAAAATTTCAGTCTTAAATATTCAGTGGTTAAATGACTCATCCAATATAACACAGTCAATAAGTATAAGAGCTGAACAGATTCCGAAGGTCATACGCAGCACCATTTACAGAGAGTCAGATCTGCAAAAAATTCAAAATACCTCAAATTTGTTAATGATGTTGCCTGGAGTGGTATCATTATGGGTTGGTTATGGTTATTATTTTTTTTTTAAAGATTTTATTTATTCGAGAGCGAGAATGAGAGCATGAGAGGGAGGAGGGTCAGAGGGAGAAGCAGGCTCCCCGCCGAGCAGGGAGCCCGATGCGGGACTCGATCCTGGGACTCCAGGATCACGACCTGAGCCGAAGGCAGTCGCTTAACTGACTGAGCCACCCAGGCGCCCTGGTTATGGTTATTTTGAGTGAGTGTTAAACTTTCCAGTATTTTATGAATTTCCTAAATTGAACATGTTTATATATGTATATATAAAATTAATGTAAGTATGTGTGTGTATGTGTGTGTGTGTGTGTGTGTGTGTTTAAAATTCAGGTGTATTGAAGGCATAATTCCCACCACATCAAAATTAAAGGTAATACCTTTTAAATACCTATTTCTGAGCAAATTATTATTTAACTTAAATATTCTTGTATTTTATTTCTTTTTGATTTATAAGGACCTAACAAGTGATCATTTATCTTTAGATCCATGTTTCATTGCCTCTGTAATATACATGACAACATATAACCTATTGATCTTTGTAGTCTAAAGTCACCCAGATTTGTTCTGCTTCCTTCTTTTATTGCAATGTTCTTACAATGGAAACAAATGAAAAAGAGGAGGCAGGAATTCACAGACATATGTGAATTAGCTGATCATCACTTTGTATTTGGAATACGTATATATATATCTGGCAGCCTGCAAGATAACCATGTCAATATATTAGAATTCTATATATATATATATAAACTATACGTGTATGTATACATGCACACACATATATATGTACATATACATGTATGTATATATATATAAAACTTGCTGGAAAAAATTTGATTTTTAACCAGAAAGGGTCAAGCATTAAATGAATTTTTAGGGTGGTATAATATAGAAAATATAAGACCTATACTTGTTAGATACAGTGGAGTGGTATAAGTACTGTGCTCTGTCTCATTCATAGAACTTTCAGTAATTTACTGTACTACAGTGATCAATCAGAGCCATCATGATGATGTCCCATGGAGAACACTGAGTTGAACGGTTAGTTGAAGTGAAAGGTAGTCTTCTATGCCCCTGAAGATCACTTTAATGAAGAAGACATACATTTCCCTAATGACTCACCCAAAAAAGAAATCCTCCATAATGTTGAAATAACATACTAGAGAAAAAGTTGTGAAATGTGAATGTGGGAAAGAATGAGATTAACTCTGACCACTAGGCCTAGAGAGATGTAATGGAATGATCAGCTTTCGCATAGTTCATGAAAAATAATTAAACTTCCTATATTGAATTTCATCTTTAAAATCAGATCAGTAATAAAATCTTTCAGCAACTAACCCCTCTCTTTCAGATAAGACAAGCACAATGGCCAAAATAGCTGATAATAGACAATATACAGAAGAAGGAAGGGAGGATGTGGTGGGTTACAGAAGTACAACCCAAAGCTAATTCACATCAACCACCATGAATGTCATTAGACTCATATAAAACTTCATAATTCAACAAGGCTACAGTGGTCCGCATATTATAATTCATAAATTCTCTATTTTGATGGGCTTTGGACAATCATTAAATACATAAATTTGGATTTCATTGATAAACTAATAAAATCATAGATTTATTAACCCTAGGCATCTTATTACATATAAAGACTAACCAAGACAAATTGTTTTATCTATAGAATTCTAAGATACTGACATGCATATCTTGCAGACTGCTGTACAAGCAACAATTGAATGCTTTAGTGCCGCTCCCAAATGAGCAGTTCCCTTTACTGCTTCATTAATATAATTGGAACTAGGACTTATTTAGCTCTAGCCAAATGATTTCAAAGGGGCTGATTATTTTGTGAGCCCCTTGGAACAGCATTTCAAAGCAGAAGAGGCATGTGCATGAAGAACCCATCTACTGATGCAGTTGAAATTCCTTGCAAATGAGAAAATTAAAATTTGACACTAACAAGGTGGTTGCTGTGGCCCTGCTTTTTCTGATTAGTAGTCTATTTTTTCTCCTCTTTTCCTTCTTTTAATTCAGTGCCAAAAGATATGAGATGTAGGATCTAGTGGTTGAAACATAGCGTAATTTGTAAAGCGGAAGAAAGGTATTTTGTTGAAATTTTGCACTTCAAATTAAAGTTCTATACTACAAATATATGAAATACAAATATATTAAACTTGATTTCAAAGAAATGTATAATAGATTAATGCTTCACATTCAACAGAAGCTCTGAAAAGTGCTTACAAAACAGCATACTAATTTCAATCTCTATTTAGCATTATTATTAATTTTTAGAATTATTTATTGAATGCATACTATATACCAAGGACTATTGTGTTAGGAAGCATGGCAGAAGCTTCAATCTCTGTTTCTTTCTCTCTTCCACATTTTTTCTACTTTGTATTCCTCTACAGTATATATAATGCCTGTATATATAATATGTATATATAAGTATATATGTTAATGAACTTTTAGAATTCACAGAATTATGAGTAAGACAGATAATAAGGAAATAAATGCAGTGGATCCGATCTCTGTTAATGGATTTTTCTTATTTCAGCAGTATTCTATGTTAATAAAAGTATAAATATAAATATAACTATTCATAGACAAACACACACCTTGAGTTTTCTGGGCAAAGGGAAGGAAATAAAAATGGCTTAGAAATACATCAAAATAAAAATACATGACCACATTTATAAGAAAAATAAAATATTTTACTGGATCTGCCAACCTAAGGGCATATATCCCCCCAAAATATGCCTATGCTTCTATCAATGACACTTTGGACTGAATTGTGTTCCCCAAAATTCACATGTGGAAATTCTAACCCCCACTCATATGATATTTAGGAATGGAGCTTTTGGAAGGCAATTTGGTGAAATGAGGTCATGGGGGGGGGTCCTCATGATGGAATTAGTGCCATTATAAGAAGAGACACTGGAGATTAACCTCCCTTTCTCTTCTCCCTACCTCCCTCTTTTTTGTCTCTCTCCCTCCCCTCCCCCTCTCTCTAGTCATGAAGAGCACAGTGAGAAGGTCACTGTCTGTAAACTAGAAAAAAAACAAAACAAAACAACTCTCACCAGAAACCTACCATATGCCATCCTGATCTCCAACTACCAGAACTGTGAGAAGATAAATTTCGGTTTTTTAAACCACCTAGCCTATGGCGTTTTGTTATGGCAGCCCAAGCTAAAAAACTACAATAAATCCCATCCACTTTTGCCCATTCAGTGACTCAGTTCTTCTCTGGGAATATTTTTCTTCTTTTCCTACAGCACCAATTTTCTCTCTCTAGTGGGTCATTCTAACCAGACTACAAATTTGGAAAAGCATTTATCAACATCAAATCACTCTTTGGCTGCTATGCCATTTCTCTGCTATTGTTTGCTATTATTGAAAGCTAAACTCACTGAAGACTAATCTATATTTGCTAATTCTAATTTTTCAGCTCTCATTTTCTCAATCAGGAGTTTATCTTTATCACTGGACAAAAACAGCTCACGGCAAGTCAACAGTAACCTTCACATTGTGAAATTCCAATGCTCTTACCTTAGTCAACTCTTCAGTAGTATTTAGAGACAGTTGATCACTCCCTACATTAAAACAAAGAGATAAATATGGATAAAGAAGATGTGGTATATATATACAATGGAATATTATGCAGCCATCAAAAGGAATGAGATCTTGCCATTTGCAACGACGTGGATGGAACTGGAGGGTATTATGTTGAGTGAAAGAAGTCAAACAGAGAAAGACATGTATCATATGACCTCACTGATATGGGGAATTCTTAATTGCAGGAAACAAACTGAGGGTTGCTGGAGTGGGGGGTGGGGGGGGAGGGATGGGGTGACTGGGTGATAGACACTGGGGAGGGTATGTGCTATGGTAAGCGCTGTGAATTGTGCAAGACTGTTGAATCTCAGATCTGTACCTCTGAAACAAATAATGCAATATATGTTAAGAAAAAAAAAAAAAGAAGGTAGCGGGAGGGGAAGAATGAAGCGGGGGAAATCGGAGGGGTAGACGAAGTATGAGAGACGATGGACTCTGAAAAACAAACTGAGGGTTCTAGAGGGGAGGGGGGTGGGAGGATGGGTTAGCGTGGTGGTGGGTATTGAGGAGGGCACGTTCTGCATGGAGCACTGGGTGTTATGCACAAACAATGAATCATGGAACACTACATCTAAAACTAATGATGTAATGTAGGGGATTAACATAAGAATAATAAATAAATAAATAAATAAATAAATATTGTTTTAAAAAACAAGAAAGGAAAATAACCAAAATGTTTAACAATAGCATTAAACTACTCATCCATCCTAAAAAAAAAAAAGAGATAAATAAATTAAAAAAAAAAAAGTTTTTTTTTTTTTTAATCTCAGCTACCAGGATATCATATCCTCATGTTTTTTGTTTTGTTTTGTTTTGTTTTTCCTGAAATTTTGGCCACTCCTTTTCGGTCTCTTCTGCTGACATCTGTTTTTTACTGCTTTACTTTCCGATTGTTGAAGTGTCCCAGGCATTTGCCAATGAAATATTAAGGTGCACATCTTCACTGGATGATCCCATCTAGCTCTACCACTGCCCTGAATTAACTACTCACATATGGAACCAGGTACTGTACATCACTACTCAGGCCTATAATAACCATCTTAAAGTTACCATCCATAAAACTGAACTCTTGTTTCCCCCTACAAAGCCTACTCAGTAAGGAGAACTGTAAGTTCTTCTAGAAAAGTTATTGATAATATTTTAAACTCCTCTCTTACTCTCATAAACCATACTATATCAGGTAGGTAGTGCATTCATAATATATTCTAAATTCAACCACATTTCACCTCTTCAATTGGTAACATCCCATCCTAAACCAAAATATTTGTTTACTGAGAATAATGCAGTAACCTTCTAACCCATCTTCTTGCCTCCACTCTTGGCTTCCTTTAAACTTTTCTCCACAAGCTGGAGAGATCCACTTAAAATCACTGTCTCACTCCATAATGTTTTTATCATATTAAAAATGTAATCCTTACCAGGTTCTATTAGTCCTAACAGGGCCTAATCCACAGAGAGTATGTCTAATGTCATCTCCTACCCTTTTATGTCTTGCTTTATGGTGTCCAACACACTGAACTCCTTATTGATTCTTGAATAAGTTAACCTCATTCAATCCTCATGACATTCTAGTCCCATCAACCTAGAAACTCACTCGTGACTTCATTTGTATCACTGCTTGAAAGTCTCCTCCTCAGAAAAGACTTTTTTCATCATTTCATCTCAAGCAGCAGCCCTGGGATTCTTAATTATCTTATCTTTCTTTTCAATTCTTCATGTAACTATGTTATAGTTATATGAAAAATATGTATAAGTATATATAATATATATTTTATATATATGAGTTATCTCTTAGCTGCTTCTCCATTTTAAATTAAGAGGTGTGAGGGCGTGAATTTTAAAGTTCTTTTACTGGTAAACAAAGGGCATATACATTTTATATTTCAATAAATATTGCTGAATTCCCCTATGTAGTGGTGGAGGCAATTTTATTTGTACTATAAATGCAAGGGTGAGCGTCATAGCATCTTTTCAGTGATGTTACAGATCATTTATTCTTTGCTAAACTTAGTAAAAAAAGGTTAAACCTATTTTCATAGGTTTAAACATTTTTCTATTTCAGTTCTTTGTCCACTTTTCCATTTTATTCCTGGTCTTTTCCTGCTTTGAATAAAGTCTTTAAATTAATTTTTTTAAATGTCATAAATATTTCATCCTTGACTTTTGAAAATTCTTAGATCAACTACTAATATAAGCTATAAAATAAAATGAAATATTTAAAGTATGTAGGTTGATGAGTTTTGACAAAAGTTAGCATCTTGGGGCGCCTGGGTGACTCAGTCAGTTAAATGTTCAACTCTTGATTTTGTCTCAAGTCATGATCTGAGGCTCGTGAGATAGAGCCCTATGTTGGGCTGCATGCTGGGCCTGGTTAAGATTCTCTCCCTCTCACTCTCCCCCCCCCAGATAAATAAATAAATAAATAAAAACCAAAAAGTATGCATCTGGGTAACTAAATCTAGCATCAGGGTATAGAACACTTACCACCTCAAAAGATACTTGTTTTTGTTAATTTTGTCTGATGTAACAAAACTACCTTAGACTGGGCAGCTCAGGAAATAAACATTTATTTCTCATAGTTCTGGAGACTGGGAAGTCTGAGATCAAAGTGGCACTATGTTTGGGTTCTGGTGAGAATCTCTTCCTGGTTTACAGGCACCTATCTTCTCATTGTATCCTCACATAATAAGGAAAGAAAGAGCTCTGGTCCCTTACTCTTTTTAGAAAGTCACCAATCCCATCAGGGCTCCATTCCCATGACCTCATCTAAATCTAACCATCTCTCAAAGGCTCCACCTCTAAACACCATCATGATCAGGGTTCAGATTTCAATATAGGAATTTTGAGGGGGCACAAACATCTACTCTGTAATGACACTGTTATGCTATTATCCCAGTATAAGAATGTTCACTGTAGCTTTATTAATAATATTCAAAAATTGTAGGAAAAATAGATTCATAGGTAAGAAAAAAATCAATATACATACTTACTGACAATTTGTATGCTAAACATTTGGGTTATATTTTTCCTACTTATTTGTGAGTTTAATTTTTATTGTGTGCTTGGTATATTGTCTAAAATTATAGTAGATATTGAATATATATTACAAGAATTTTTGTAGAATGCTTTCTTAAAACTTTAATAATCTAGGGCGCCTGGGTGGCTCAGTTGGTTAAGCGACTGCCTTCGGCTCAGGTCATGATCCTGGAGTCCCTGGATCGAGTCCCGCATCGGGCTCCCTGCTCGGCAGGGAGTCTGCTTCTCCCTCTGACCCTCCCCCCTCTCATGTGCTCTCTCTCTCTCTCATTCTCTCTGGCTCAAATAAATAAATAAAATCTTTAAAAAAAAAAAAAACTTTAATAATCTAAATATCCAAGAATTAGAAAATATTTGAATATATTATATACATACTAAATTTCCATGTTAAAATTTTATCTATCTAACTGTGGGGATATGCAAGTTACTATCAAGACTAGTATTTAGGGTGTGAAAAATAACAATATTTAGATATGTATACTGTTGGATCCTCTTAGCTAGTATTTTGGTGAGAATTTTTGCATCCATGTTCATCAGGGATATTGGTCTGTAATTCTTCTTTTTGATGGGGTCCTTGTCTGGTTTTGGGATCAAAGTAATGGTGGCCTCATAAAATGAGTTTGGATGTTTTTCTTCCATTTCTATTTTTTGGAACAGTTTCAGAAGAATAGGTATGAATTCTTCTTTAAATGTTTGGTAGAATTCCCCTGGGAAGCCATCTGGCCCTGGGTGCGTGTTTGTTGGGAGATTTTTGATGACTGCTTCCATTTCTTTACTGGTTATGGGTCTGTTTAGGTTTTCTATTTCTTCCTGATTCAGTTTTGGTGGATTGTACATTTCTAGGAATGCATCCATTTCTTCCAGATTATCTAATTTGCTGGCATATAGTTGCTCATAGTATCTTCTTATAATCATTTGTATTTCTTTGGTGTTGGTTGTGATCTCTCCCCTTTCATTCATGATTTTGTTGATTTGGGTCATTTCTCCTTCTTTTTGATAAGTCTGGCCAGGGTTTTATCAATCTTATTAATTCTCTCAAAGAACCAGCTCCTAGTTTCATTGATCTGTTCTACTGTTCTTTTGGTTTCTGTTTCATTGATTTCTGCTCTGATCTTTATTATTTCTGTTCTCCTGCTGGGTTTAGGCTTTATTTGCTGTTCTTTCTCCAGCTCCTTTAGGTGTAGGGTTAGGTTGTATATTTGATACCATTCTTGTTTCTTGAGAAGGGCTTGTATCGCTATATACTTTCCCCTTAGGACTGCCTTTGCTGCATCCCAAAGGTTTTGAATAGTTGTGTTCTCATTTTCTTTTGTTTCCATGAATTATTTTAATTCTTCTTTAATTTCCTGGTTGACCCATTCATTCTTTAGTAGGATGCTCTTTAGCCTCCATGTATTTGAGTTCTTTCCAACTTTCCTCTTGTGATTGAGTTCTAGTTTCAAATCATTGTGGTCTGAAAATAGGCAGGGAATGATTCCAATCTTTTGGTACCGGTTGAGACCTGATTTGTGACCTAGGATGTGATCTATTCTGGAGAATGTTCCATGGGCACTAGAGAAGAATGTGTATTCCATTGCTTTGGGATGAAAAGTTCTGAATATGTCTGTGAAGTCCATTTGGTCCAGTGTGTCATTTAAAGTCTTTATTTCCTTGTTGATGTTTTGCTTAGATGATCTGTCCATTTCAATGAGGGGGGTGTTAAAGTCCCCTACTACTATTGTATTGTTGTCAATGTGTTTCTTTGCTTTTGTTATCAATTGGCTTATAACTGGCTTCTCCCATGTTAGGGGCATAGATATTTACAATCGTTAGATCTTCTTGTTGCATTGACCCTTTAAGTATGATATAGTGTCCTTCCTCATCTCTTATTATAGTCTTTGGTTTAAAATCTAATTTATCTGATAGAAGGATTGCCACCCAGCTTTCTTTTGATGTCCATTAGCATGGTAAATAGTTTTCCACCCCCTCACTTTAAATCTGGGAGTGTCTTTGGGTCTAAAATGAGTCTCTTGCAGACAGCATATCGATGGGTCTTGTTTTTTTATCCAATCTGATAGCCTGTGTCTTTTGATTGGGGCATTGAGCCCATTTACATTCAGGGTAACTATTGAAAGATAGGAATTTAGTGCCATTGTATTGCCTGCAAGGTGACTGTTACCGTATATTGTCTGTGTTCCTTTCTGGTCTATGTTGCTTTTAGGCTCTCTCTTTGCTTAGAGGACCCCTTTCAATATTTTTTGTAGGGCTGGTTTTGTGTTTGCAAATTCCTTTAGTTTTTGTTTGTCCTGGAAGCTTTTTATCTGTCCTTCTCTTTTCAGTGACAGCCTAGCTGGATATAGTATTCTCGGCTGCATATTTTTCTCATTTAGTGCTCTGAATATATCATGCCAGTCCTTTCTGGCCTGCCAGGTCTCTGTGGATAGGTCTGTTGCCAGTCTAATGTTTTTACCTTTGTTGGTTACAGATCTCTTGTCCTGAGCTTCTCTCAGGATTCTTTGTCTCTGAGACTTGTAAGTTTTACTATTAGATGTTGGGGTGTTGACCTATTTTTATTGATTTTGAGAGGGGTTCTCTGTGCCTCCTGGATTTTGATGCCTGTTTCCTTCCCCATATTAGGGAAGTTCTCTGCTATAATTTGCCCCCCTCTCTCTTTCTTCTTCTTCTGGGATCCCAATTATTCTAATATTGTTTCGTCTTATGGTATCACTTATCTCTCAAATCTGCCCTCGTGATCCAGTAGTTGTTGATCTCTCTTTTTCTCAGCTTCTTTATATTCCATCATTTGGTCTTCTATATCGCTAATTCTCTCTTCTGCCTCATTTATCCTAGCAGATAGAGCCTCCATTTTTGATTGCACTTCATTAATAGCCTTTTTGATTTTGACTTGGTTAGATTTTAGTTCTTTTATTTCTCCAAAAAGGGTTTCTCTAATATCCTCCATGCTTTTTTCAAGCCCAACTTGTATCTTTATAATTGTCGTTCTGAACTCTAGTTCCAGTATCTTACTAATATCCATATCGATTAGGTACTACCCCTTGTTCTTTTTGTTGAGGTGATTTTTTCCATTTCGTCATTTTGTCCAGAGAAGAATAGATGAATGAGAGAACAAAATGGTAACAGGGTAACTACAACCCCAGAAAAATATACGCTGAAAAAACCAGAAGAGACCTGAAACCGAGGGAAAAGAAAGGAAAAGAAATGAAAAAGAAAAAGATAAAAGATAAAAAAAAAAAGAATATGATCAAATATGATTAGGCTAGTGAATAGATCAGTGCTGCACACTAGATTTGGGGCGATTTTGGTCTGTTAGAAGAAAGTGCCTCCCAAAATTTTAAATAAAGAATAGCTTATTTATGTACAAGATAAGGGGTAAATACGATGAAGTGTTGGAATATGACTGTAAATATGAAAATTATAAAAGGTTTTATAAAAGGAATTGATAAGTTGGTTGAAAAAAGATGAGAAATTAAAAAAAAAAATGAGAGAATGTGATCAGGCAGGAGACTAGAACAAAGCCATAAGCTAGAGATTTAGGGTATATTTTGGTCTGTTAGTAGAAACTGTAGCCCAAAATTTTAAAGAGAGAAAAACTTATATATATACCAAAGATAAGGTTAACTACTATGAAGGGATAGAATCTGATTCTAAAAAATGAAACATAAAAAGGATTTTTTTAAAAGGGATTGATAAAATGTTCGTTGAAAAAGGGAAAATGAAAAATTCAAAAAAAATAGAAAATGAAAAAAAAGAAAATGAAAAAAATTAACTTTGAAAGACTAAGGAATCAGGGGGAAAAAAGCCATGAATTCTATGTGCTATATTCCCCTAGCACTGAGTTCTGCCGTTCTCATTGATTGGTAAACTTGGTCTTGGCTGGCTGTTCTTGCTGATCTGGGGGAGGGGCCTGTTCCCATCGTTCTTAAATGTCTTTGCCGGAGGCGGAATTGCCCAGCCCTTGCTGGGCCGGCTAAGTAATCTGCTCAGGTTTGCTCTCCATAGCTTTTGTTCCCTGCAAGCTTTCCATATAGCTTTGGAGCATGGGAGTGAAAATGGTGGCCTCCCAATCTCTGCCCCGGAGGAGCCAAGAATCCGGGGCCCCTCTCCTCAATGAGCCCCCAGAGAAAAGGAGTCAGTCATTCCTGTCTCCCTGGTCTCTGGCTGCATTCCGTGCTCACCCGGCCTGTGACCAAGCGTTTCTATCTCTGGCACCTGACCCCGTTTGGAGTCTCCAAACCCAGCAGATCTCTGCAGTGCACTCTAGCACTGCTCCTCTGGGGGTAGAAGGGGGGTCTCCCCGGATCAGCTGCTTTTTGGGTCCCTGCTGGAAGCGCAGTTGTCCAACTGGGTCATGGATCATGGTTTATGGCAACCCCAAGCTGAGAGCCCACTCCTCGGCTCTGTCTCTGCAGCTGGCTCCCCACTTCCATACCTGGGTGCTCTGCCGCACTCAGGCACCCCTGCTCTTTCTGTGACCCCAAGGGTCCTGAGACCACATTGTCCCAGCGAGGGTTCAACCCCCACTTAGCCACTGTAGCAGAGCCGACTTCTAAAAGTTCCGATTTTGTGCTCTATCACTTTCTGGTAGCGGCCGATGGAGGACCCCTCCCCCGCTGTCTATCCTCCCGAATATCGCCTTGGATTCACTTCTCCTCACTTCCTACCTTCCAGAAAGTGGTCGCTTTTCTGTTCAGAGAGTTGCTGCTCTTCTTTTCTTTGATCTCCTGTTGAGTTTGTAGGTGTTCAGAATTGTTTGATCCCTATCTAGCTGAATTCCTGGGACCAGACAAAATTTAGGTCTCCTGCTCCTCTGCCATCTTGCTCCTCCTTTCCCTACCCTTTTCTAATACACTTGCAACATACGATTTTGGCCATTGTTTTAATATAGCCAATCTGAAAGAAGAACAAAGAACATTTTTCACTCTTTTAAAATTGATATACCATGCTTCAGTATCATGTATTATGTTATAATTGGAGAGACTTTTTACATATACATTTTTAATTTTAGGGAAAACTATAGAAAAATATTAAAACTGGCAATATTCTGACGTCAGACTGTTACAATTGTGATTAAATATAGTTCCCTACTTTGTACAAGTATATAAAAGTTAGTTGGCTACAGAA
The DNA here is from genome assembly GCF_002201575.2 of Neomonachus schauinslandi. Classification (NCBI taxonomy): domain Eukaryota; kingdom Metazoa; phylum Chordata; class Mammalia; order Carnivora; family Phocidae; genus Neomonachus; species Neomonachus schauinslandi. Next base: position 53,896,700 of record NC_058415.1, on the reverse strand, counting down.
GCATGTTTTACTTTATTCAAATAAATTGTCTAGGAGTGAGTGATTCAGTTTAACTATTTGCAAGCAATTTATGTCTCATACATAGGCATCCTATAACATTAATGTTGCATTCAGTAAAATATGGTAAGAAAATACAGGAAATTCAAAGTAACTTTAAATCAGCATCTCTCTTATTTCTCTGTTAAGATATTTATAAAGTTATATGCAAGGAATTATACATCTTCAATATTTATATACTTACTAGAGAGGAATCTTTTGAAGGTATTTAAAACTATCTTTTTTAGTGAACCTGAATATAAACACTAAAAGTATGCTATAGCCATAGCTAATAACACTTTGAACTAGTACTAAATACTGTAACATTTAGTCTTCTGTTACAAAAATGTTTTCCTTTCTAATCTTTGTTAACACTAGTATAATCACACATTTTAAGTTTGTGAACAATATATATTCTGAAATATAATTATTTATATGTCAGTGTGTCCATTTGCACTCATAAATAGTATCCATTTATATTACTAATTCTGATTTTAAAAAGAGTCATGTTGAGACACTTCAACTATTTCTTTATGGCATTCAGTTTCAACAGAACAAAAACTGACCATGATTTCTTTAAATAGGTTATAAATTGTATTACTCATATCGGATCAATAAAACATCAGGCTTATCCCTCTGAACTTTGTAACCATAGCATATGCCTCTATAAGTCTGTACTCTATTTCCTAAATCACAGTAGACATGGAGGATTACATTTTGTATCCTCCTGTAGTTTATAATTTGTTTGTAATTGGCAGTTGCCTGATGGTTGAGTCTATAATTTCACTGAGATCAGAGATAATATTATCTGTATTACGTATCCTACATCTAGTAAAATTAAGTAAAGAGGGATCTTTATTTATGTTTTACTTTAATTTTAGTGACTCATTTTTAATTATTTGATTAATTTTTCTCTCCTTAATCTCAAAGCATTAATTGAGAATGGGAACTATTTAAGATTATGGTGCAAGTCTCCTGAGTAGTTATATGATCCTTATTTTTCAGGGTTTTGTAGATGTTTCATTGTGTTGCCACAGACCCAGTAGTAAGTCACTCTTTTATTTTCCCTTTATCTTTTCAAAACTAGACACCCTAAAAGAAAAAAAAAGAGGAATATAGCAGTTTTTACCATATCTAGGACTCTTGTACAAATCCTCTCCAACTTCTATCCAGTATCCAAAACCATATTTCAATGAAGAATTTTGTTTCAAGGAATATTTTTCACAGCAGAAATTTTGACAGCCTTAGTCCAATAGAAAAAAATGTTTAATTTCTAAGAAAGTTCCCATTCTTGAACATGGAAACTGCTTTGCAAGAACATGTTCATTGATAATCTTTAAATTTTTGTAGAGGAACATCCCACTATCTCCTCTGAGCACATACTTTCACACTAAAGAATATTCAGTTTTTTAGATGATAACTGTCTTCTAGGTATCTGTGTCCTTCAAATTGAGTCATCCCTAAACACAGATCTTGATGGCAATTCTTCTTCTATGACTGGTATATCTTACTAGATCACAAGTCCCTGCCATTTTTTTTTTTTTGCATCTTTTGGTGTATTTGGTAGAAAACCCTGTAGTTATCCCTCATCTAAAAAAACTTTTCCTAAATGTATTTTATAAAATCTTACTGAACCCTCTAAAGCTGTACTTTTGAAGTATATGTGAACTAGAAGTAGACAAGCACTTCCAGGGATTACATTTGGAAAATATTGAAAATATACTTTACCGTATGACCCAGCAATTGCAATACTAGATATTTACTCAAAAGATACAAAAATACAGGTTTGAAGGGGTACATGCACCACAATGTTTATAGCAGCATTATCAACAATAGCCAAACTATAATATCTAGTAATATCATGGAATATTATTCAGCCATCAAAGAGAATGAAATCTTGCCATTTGTAACAATATGGATGGAACTAGAATGTATTATGCTAAGTGAAATTAGTCAGAGAAAGATAAATAGCATATGATTTCACTCATATTTGAAATTTAAGAAGCAAAACAGATGAACATAGGGGAAGGGAAGGAAAAAGATAAAAACAGAAAGGAGGCAAACCATACAAGCCCCTTCAATATAGAGAACAAACTGAGGGTTGCTGGAGGGGAAGTAGGTGGGGGAATGGGCTTAAATGGGTGATGGACATTAAGGAGGGCTTTTTTTTGTGATGAGCACTGGGTGTTATATGTAAGTAATGGATCACTAAATTCTACTCCTGAAACTATTACTACACTATATGTTAATTAACTTGAATTTAAATAGAAACTTGGAAGAAAAATATTAAAAACATTAACTTCCAATCTGAAAAATATATATACTAAATAGTCCATGAGTTAAGGTTTAAATAATACACGAAGGAAATCAGAAAGTCTTTGGAACTGAATATGAGTATAGAACGTATCAAATTGTGTGGGGCATGGAAACAACTGTATAGCCACAGGCAAAAAAATAAAAAGTAAATCATGACACAGACCTTACATCCTTCACAAAAATGAACTCAAAATGGATTATAGTCCAAAAAGACAAGATAAAAAAAAAAAGAGTTACAGACCTCAATTTAAAAACACAAAGCTATAAAACTCATAGAAAATGACATAATAGAAAACCTAGATGACCTTGAGTTTGATGATGACTTTTTAGGTATAACACCAAGGGCAAAATCAAAGAAATAATAGATAAGATGGTCTTCATTAAAATTCAAATTTTCTGCTTTGCAAAAGACAATGTCAAGAGAATTAGAAGACAAGCTACAGACTAGGAGAAAATATTTCTAAAAGACACATTCAAGGCATTTGGGTGTCTCAGTCAGTTCAGCGTCTGTCTTTGGCTCAGGTCATGATCCGGGGGATTCCTGGGATCGAGCCCCACATTGGGTTCCCCGCTCAGCGGAGAGTCTGCTTCTGCCTCTCCCTCTGCCCTTCCTCTGTTCTCGTGCATGCACTCTCTCTTTCTCAAATAAATAAATAAATCTTTTAAAAAAGACACATCCAGTAAAAGACTATCTAATATATACAAAGAATTCTTAAAATTCAACAATAAGAAAACAGTTTGATTAATCAATGAGTCAAAGGCTTGAATAGATATCTCACCCAAGAGGATATACAGACGGCAAATAAGCATATAAAAAGGCATTCCATAGCATATGTCCTCAAGAAATGCAAATTAAAACAACAAGATACCACTATACACCTATAGAATGGCCAAAATCTGACATGCTGATAGCACCAAATGCTGGTGAGGATGTGGAGCCATAAGAGCTTTCATTCATTGCTGGTGGAAATGTCAAGTGATGTTACCACTTTGGAAGACAGTTTCTTACAGAACTATACACTATTACCATACAATCCAGCAATCATGCTTTTTGGTATCTACCTAATGGAGTTGAAAACTTATGCCCACACAAAAACTTGTACACACATATTTTTAGAAGCTTTATTCATTATTGCCAGACTTGGAAGCCACCACAATGTCTACTCATAAGTGAATGGATAAATAAACTGTGGTATATCCAGAAAATGGAAATTATTCAGCACTAAAAAAATGAGCTATCAATCCATGTAAAGTCATAGAGGAAACTTAAATGTATATTACTAAGTAATAGAAGCCAATCTGAAAAGGGTATAGACTGTGTGATTCCAACTAAATGACATTCAGGAAAAGGCGAAACAATGGAGACAGTAAAAAACAATCAGCAGTTGCAAGGGAGAGGAATTAATAGGCAGAGCACAGAGGATTTTTAGAGCAGTGAAATAGTCTGTATGGTATCATAATGATAATACATGTTATTATATGTTTATGCAAACCCACAGAATGTACAGCATCAAGATTGATCCATACTGTAAACTGTGGACTTTAGTGATTATAATGTTCATCAGTTATAACAAATGTACCACAGTGGTGGGGATGTTGATAAATGGAAGACTATGCATATGTGGGGGCAGGGGGTATATGGGAAATATCTGTATTTTCCCCTCGGTTTTGCTGTGAACCTAAAACTATCTAAAAATGTATCCTTAAAAAAAAGTGTGGGATATGGCTAAATTAGTGACTTGAGAGAAATTCATAAGTTTAATTGTGCATATTAGAAAAGAAAAAATATATAAAAATAAAATTTTTAAGCTGCTGTATCAATAAGATAGAATAATAATAGCTAATAAAACCAAAGAAAGCAGAAGAAAATTAACAAATGTAAATTAAAATAAAATAGGGAACAAACATAAGATAAAATCAACAGTCAAAAGTTGTTTTTTAAAAGAACAATAAATCGATAAATCTTCAGTTAGGTTGATTTAAAATGTGAAAATATAAATTCCAAAGCCAAGAATAAGAAACCATTTCAAGCCCTTCCCACACTAAAAAAAGATAAGAAAATTAAATAAATTTATGTCAATACATACAAAAATCCAGACAAAATAGATACATTTTTTGAAGAAACATCTTACCAAATTGACAGAAGAAGAAATATAAAATGTAGGTAATCTCATAGTTGTTAAATTTTGAATTAAAAAAATTCCCCATGAAGAAAAACTATAACTATTGAAAGAAGACATACCAATCTTAAGGGGCACCTGACCTGGGTGGCTCATTCAGTTAAGTCCAACTCTTGATTTAAGCTCGGGTCATGATCTCAGGGTTGTGAGATTGAGCCTCATGTCAGGCTCCATATTCAGCAGGGAGTCTGCTTCTCTTCCCTCTCTCTCCCTCTGCCAGTTCCCCTGCTCATGCATGTGCATGCACTCTCTCTCTCTCTCTCAAAATAAATAAATCTTTAAAAAAATATTAATCTTAAATTTTGAGACTAGTATAACTCTGATACTAGCCTGAGGACATTACACATATATGAAAATTAAAGGAAATTTAACTCATGAACATGAATATAAAAACTCATAAACAAATTATTAGCAAACTGAATTGTCACAATAAATATAATAAATAAGGTTTATTCTAAAAATGTGAGTTTTGTTTATTCAAAAACCAGTGTGATTATCCATTAAAAACAATATATAAAAAACATGTTAATTATCTCAAAAAAGTTTATTTGATTACACTGTCATTTATTAAAAGACACTTAGCGGACTAGAAATAGAAAATTGTTAATCTGATAATTGGCATTTACAAAACACCTAATCACACTCAATGTTGAAATATTATTTACTTGCCTTGTAAAATCTGGCACAAAACAAGGATACCCAGTTTATAAGTATTTTATCACAGACTCTATTATGAGTTATTAAATAATTTATTTAATATAGGCATTAGACCTGTACATCTGTGGGAAGAACCATATAAGATATGAATGTCTTAAAGGTAGAATTGGAAGATTAAAGATACCAACAATCTATCAATCTGAGAAGACCAGAAAATTTAATCACAAAGGAGAGCCAGAAAGGGGGACGTGGAAGAGCAGTCGAGGAAATTGTTGCCTCTGAGGATCCACAACTAAATGTCTTGTGATTAATAAAAGAACACTTTTTCAGCAGGCTTATTGGCAAGAAGATCTATACACATAGTGGTGATCAAGGACAGTCTTGAATCTTTTGGGCATTTCTACATCTATTTGTTAACAGATATAACAATGTGAACATTGAGGGAGTACAATCTCTTGCTTTTTCTCTGTCTTCCAAATCTCAAACTAGTTATTTTGACCAAATTTTACTTGGAATAATACAAGGAAGGGAGTTCTGGGACATGTGGCTCTTTGTTTAGTTAAAGTGACAATAGAATGATCTAGTTTAGAGATTTCTGATGTTATATATCATCATTCAGAACTATTTTTTCTTATTAAACTGTGTTCAAATGAAAACTTATATATAAACACTTAACAAATCAAATGAAATTTTTATCTTCAAAGACATCAGAGAAGTTATATCATCCATTAAAATAAAAAGAAATGCTAAGAGATAATATTTATCTTTTGGAAAGTATATTAGCCAAATTAAATATAATAATAATTGCAGTGCTACAGAATAAAATGAAAGAATTTTTCCTGAAAGAAACACACAAAACAAAAAGATGAACAATTAGGTGAAAAGGGATCAAGTAAGTTGAGAATAAAGTTTTTGTTCAAACATCTTATTAATGATGATTTCAGAAGGAGACAAAAAGCAGATAGTAGAAAACAAACAAATGCATGAATAGTGGGTGGGGGGGAAAGTTTGTAGAATACAAGAATTTCTTATAAGGGTTGATTGTCTTCCTGAAAAAAAGTCATGAGATTCCTTATGACTTTTAGGAATACAGGAAAAAAAGAGTCTAAAATGTCCTGGAGGGTTAAACATAATCACATACAATGCAACAGAATACAACCATGTTTGTTTTCTAAGTAGCAATTTTTGAAAATTGATGATTTGGATTATGCTTTTTAAGTTATAAGGAAAATTATTTTTAATCTAGAATTCTTAGTCCAAGCCTCAAACTTTATTCATTTTCAGGGTAAAATTGGATAGTTTCCAACACATGAGTTCAAAAATGTCTTTCCATTCAATCACTTCTTAGTAGTTAATATGAGATTTGATTTAGCAAAGTGAGGGTGAGGGGGAATAAAGTGTGCAGTCATCAGGTCTGGGACAAACTAGACCCAACACAGGAAAAAGGTGATGGTAGTCCTAAATTTACTAATCTCCAGATATAATAGTAAAGGTTTCCAAGAGAGAAATATCCAGATTAAAAATGGTATATAACATACATATTTGTGTATTGGGAGGTACATATGTGTATCTATTATATACACATATTTATAATTCTATTATATATGCATATATATTGACTATACATATATATTCAGTATTATTCACTAAATAAATATATGGGTATATATCCCACTTGATTTGGCAGTAAACTATTTAAATAAGCATAATAAGCATAACAATGATTTATCTGGATGTAAGACTGTATATTGTGCACCCCAAGTTTCTTACCAATAATTTCACCCTCTCTCATCCATTGAAAGCTTCATACTATCAGTATTTTAAAATGATGACATTTCAGCCATGTTAAAAAATACTTTGCTTAATCCTACGTCAGTACCCCACTCATGCCCTGGAGCTTTTTCTGTCAGTCTTTTTCTCTCCTCTCATTTTCAGAAGGATTGATTGAAATCAAAATGTCTTCCTTCACATAATTAATTGCTATCTAAATGTGATATAAAATTACCCAACTTCATTATACTACCTTGTTGCCACTTACATAGAAATATTTCAATCTTGTATCTCTCTGCAATATTTTAAACTTGGAATCACTCCTTTCCTCAAATGATTCTTCTCCTTGGCTTCCATGACAAAAAATGGCCCAATTTCCCAAATGTTCAGATTACCAGGGTAGGCTATTAGTGAAATATTTGAGAGAAAGCTCTGGAGCCACTCAAACAAAGTTGGATCCTGGCTCCATCATTTCCAAGCAGGAGCTATAAGATTTTAGGGAATTTACTTGATTTCATTCTTCTTCAATTGCCTCAGCTACATAATGGAGATAATATTTGTACTAACCTGATAGATGAAGGTTCATTTAATTAATGCATGCAAAGATATTTGATCATTTGAACTAAATAAATGTTTAGGCTCCATTCCTCTATGTCTGTGGCCTTTAGAGTCTCTGGGGAGTGCAAGCTGGAGTATATAGTATTTAGCTTGCTGAATGTTAACTCTGTGGAAGACAGGATAAATTACCTCACAATTAGTAACTTTTGGATTCTTTTTCTTTTTTGATAATCCAAATAGGCCATGATCTGATCCCAATTCACTGTATTCCAAACATTGTTTCTCTAATTAAATGTTTCTCTTCTCTAATAGAGAGGTAGATATAGAGATAGATCACATTCTTTCCCCCCGTCTTTTAATTCTAAGCACTTCTACATAGCCGAGCTATAAATGCTGACACATTTATAATCGTATTTAATATTTATATCAATTTTCTGGGACAGAAGGAAACAAGGAAGCCATTATGCAGAGTAAGGTAATTGAAATTCATCTGGCCTTAATTTTGAAAATTTCTGATTTAACTTCTAATTTCATTCTAATATTAGAACTTTGATTGATTATTGGTGTTCAACCTCAATAGTCTAATTAGTGTGACTGCAGCTTCTTGATTATGTCTCTGAGTTTTTCTTTCTTGCAAATCTGCTGTTATCTTTAATATCAGTTTTCTTTCTCCCTATAGTCTCGTTTCTCTTTTCAGTTTATTTACTTATTGTGAATAATCATGTTCTTTTCTGAAGGAACCTTAATTATCTGTGGCTTAGACTGTTAATTGCCTCCTAAATTTGTTGCCTCAGATAAAAGACTCAATTTATCAAACTTATTGCAATATTTTCAGGTTCTGCAATTAGTTAGGCAAATTGGATAAGCAGAATAATATGTATATTTTATGTAGCATTCTTAAAAGAAGGGACATATCCTGATTGCTACCTCCTGCTCTCTGAAACTTGGTATGATGAAGCTCTAGTAGCTATCTTTAAGCATGAGGACAATTTATTGAGCCACAATATTGAGATGATCATGTGATTTTTATCCTTTATTCTAGTCATATAGTATATAGATACACATATACCTAGTAATATATCACATTATATTATAGTATCATATATTATATACAGTATATTACATTACATAGTATATTATTTTGATATTTGGATGTTAAGTCAGCCTTTTATTCTTGATAAATGCCACTTGATCATGGTATATATTCCTTTTTATATGTCATTGGATTTGGTTTGCTGGAATCTTATTGGGCATTTTTGTAAAGTATTAATACAAGAACTTTGTAGCTTTCTTTTCTTGAGATATATTTCTCTGGCTTATTACCTGGCTAACACTGGCCTCACAGAATGAGTTGGGAAGTGTTTTTTTTTTTTTTCCTCTTCCAATTTTTATGAACAGTGTATGGAGAATTATTGATTATTCTTCAAATATTTGATAGAGTTTGCCATTGAGCTATCTGGACCTAGACTGTGTGTGTGTGTGTGTGTGTGTGTGTAATAATTTACCACTAATCCAGTCTCTGTACCTGGTATAGGTCTATTGATATTTTCTATTTCTTCTTGAGTCAATTTTGGTACTCTGTGTTTTCTAGGAACTTTTCTAGTTCATTCAAGTTATCTATTAACATACAGTTTTTCAAAGTAATCTCATAGTCATTTTTATATCTGTAAGATCAACAATGTCTTGCTGTTATTCTCTTTTTCCTTGATTAAAGTTTTGTCAATTTTGTTGATATTACAAATAATTAAATTTTAGTTTTCTTGATTCTATTGTTTTCCTATTCTCAATTTCCTTAATTTCCACTTTAATATTTATGATTAACTTCCTTCTGCTTGCTTCAGATATAGTTTGCTTTTCTTCCTCCAAATCTTAAGTTATTGACTTGAGCTACTTATTCTTTCTGAACATAAACATTTATAGCTATAAACCATTGCATTCACCCTTAGTTGCATCCTATGTTTTTATTTTTGTTCATCTCAACATATTTTGATTTACTTTATATAAAGAATGTATTGTTTAATTTCTACATATTTGTGAATTCCAGAAATTCTTTATTGACTTCTAAATTCACTTATTGTTCACAGAAAATAATTTCATGATTTAAAAATGTGTACTCTGCTGTGTCAGGCAGGGTGCTGTGTGGATGTTTGTTAGGTCTGCTTGTCTCGAGGTGTGTTTTAACTCCTCTCTTTCCTTTTTGATCTTCTGACTTGTTGTTCTAGCCACTATTTAAAGAGGAGTATTGTGGGATGCCTGGGTGGCTCAGTCATTAGGCTTCTGCCTTTGGCTCAGGTCATGATCCCAGGGTCCTGGGATCGAGCTCTGCATCAGGCTCCCTGCCCTGCAGGAAGCCTGGTTCTCCATCTCCCACTCCTCCTGTTTGTGTTCCCTCTCTCACTGTCTCTCTCTCTGTCAAATAAATAAGTTAAAAAAAAACTTAAAAAATAAAAAGAGTATTGCATTCTTCAGCTATTATGATTGAATTGCATATTTCTTCTTTTAGTGCTATCAGTTTGTGCTTTGTGTGTTTTGAGACTCTGTCATTAGGAAAATATATGTTTACAATGTTATGTCTTTCTTATAAATCAATTATTTTATCATTTGAAAATAACTCTCAAAAATATAACTCTATATCACTACCAGAATTTTTGTTCTTAAAGTCTGTTTTGTCTGATGGTAGAACCATTGATCTTTTCTTATGTTTTCTGTTTGCATATTCTATCTTTTCCCATTCTTTATAATTTATAATATTCCATTTAAAGTGTATCTCCTACAGACTAAATAGAGCTGGGTCTTGTTTTTAATCCTGACAAACTCTGCAATTTGATTGCCTTGTTTAAACCATCCACATTTAATGATCCTGCTGATACTGGATTGATGTCTGCCATTTTAATTTTGTTTTCCACATGTCTCTCTGTTCCTCCTTTACTCCTTTCTTTTCCATTAACTAAATATTTTCTAGTGTAACATATAACTTTGTTAAGGATTTTGTTCAGTTTGGGTTTTTTTTGTTTTTTTAAAGATTTTATTTATTTATTTGACAGAGAGAGAGCACAAGTAGGCAGAGAGGCAAGCAGAGGGAGAGGGAGAAGCAGACTCTCCACTGAGCAGGGAGCTCAATGTGGGGCTCGATCCTGGGATCAGGACCTGGGCGGAAGGCAGCTGCTTAACCGACTGAGCCACCCAGGCGCCCCTCAGTTTATTTGTTTTAAAGATTTATTTATTTTTAGAGATGGGGCAGGGGCAGAAGGAGAGGGAGAGAGTCTCAAGCAGACTCTCCCCACTGAGCACAGAGCCCCACGTGGCTTGATCTCACAACCCTGAGACCATGATCTGAGCCATGACCCAGAGTTGGAGCTCAACCAACTGAACCATGCAGGCGCCCCTCAGTCTGCTTTTTAAGCTACTTTCTCTGTGATTGTTCAATGGCTTACCATATATGCCTTATTTTATAATCTACTTCATTCAGATTTATAAACTTAATTCCATCTAGATATAGAAATATTATTCTTACACAGCTCTTTTGCCTCTTACCTGTTTTTATGTGAGTAATGTAATACACATTATATATCTATATGCTACAAATGCAAGCATACTTTTTGTGTTTTATTTTTTAAATTTTTTTAATTTTAAATTCTTTTTGTTTTTTATTATTATGTTAATCACAATACATTACATCATTAGGTTTTGATGTAGTGTTCCATGATTCATTGTTTGCATATAACACCCAGTGCTCCATGCAGAACATGCCTTCTTTAATACCCATCACCAGTCTAACCCATCCTCCCACCCTCCTCCCCTCTAGAACCCTCAGTTTGTTTCTCAGGGTCCATCATCCCTCATGGTTCCTCTCCCCCTCCGATTTCTCCACCTTCATTCTTCCCCTCCTGCTATCTTCTTCTTTTAACATATATTGTATTATTTGTTTCAGAGGTGCAGATCTGTGATTCAACAGTCTTGCACAATTCACAGCGCTCACCATAGCACATACCCTCCCCAATGTCTATCACCCAGCCATCCCATCCCTCCTACCCCCCACCACTCCAGCAACCCTCAGTTTGTTTCCTGAGATTAAGAATTCCTCATATCAGTGAGGTCATATGATACATGTCTTTCTCTGTTTGACTTATTTCACTCAGCATAACACCCTCCAGATCAATCCATGTCGTTGCAAATGGCAAGATTTCATTCCTTTTGATGGCTGCATAATATTCCATTGCATATATATACCACTTCTTCTTTATCCATTCATCTGTCGATGGACATCTTAGCTCTTTCCACAGTTTGGCTAGTGTGGACATTGCTGCTATAAACATCAGGGTGCACATACCCCTTCCAATCCCTACATTTGTATCTTTGGGGTAAATACCCAGTAGTGCAATTGCTGGATCATAGGGTAGCTCTATTTTCAACTTTTTGAGGAAACTCCATACAGTTTTCCAGAGTGGCTGCACCAGCTTGCATTCCCACCAACAGTGTAGGAGGGTTCCCCTTTCTCCGCATCCCCACCAACATCTATCATTTCCTGACTTATTAATTTAAGCCATTCTTGACTGGTGTGAAGTGATATCTCATTGAGGTTTTCATTTGGATTTCCCTGATGCAGAGCAATGTTGTGCACTTTTTCATGTGTCTGTTGGCCATTTGGATGTCTTCTTTGGAAAAATGTCTGTTCATGTCTTCTGCCCATTTCTTGATTGGATCATTTGTTCTTTGGCTGTTGAGTTTGATAAGTTCTTTACAGATTTTGGATACTAGCCCTTTTTCTGATGTGTCATTTGCAAATATCTTCTCCCATTCTGTTGGTTGTCTTTTGGTTTTGTTGACTCTTTCTTTTGCTGTGCAAAAGCTTTTTATCTTGATGAAGTCCCAGTAGTTCATTTTTGCCCTTGCTTCCTTTGCCTTTGGCGATGTTTCTAGGAAAAAGTTGCTGCAGCTGAGGTCAAAGAGGTTGTTGCCTGTGTTCTCCTTTAGGATGTTGATGGACTCCTGTCTCACATTTAGGCCTTTCAACCATTTGGAGTCTATTTTTGTGTGTGGTGCAAGGAAATGGTCCAGTTTCATTCTTCTGCATGTGGATGTCCACTTTTCCCAACACCATTTGTTGAAGAGACTTTTTTCCATTGGACATTCTTTCCTGCTTTGTCGAAGATGAGTTGACCATAGAGTTGAGGGTCCATTTCTGGGCTCTCTATTCTGTTGCATTGATCTGTGTATCTGTTTTTGTGCCAGTACCATACTGTCTTGATGAGGACAGCTTTGTAATAGACCTTGAAGTCCGGAATTGTGATGCTGCCAGCTTTGCTTTTCCTTTTCAACATTCCTCTGGCTATTCAAGGTCTTTTCTGGTTCCATACAAATTTTAGGATTATTTGTTCCATTTCTTTGAAAAAAGTGAATGGTATTTTGATAGGGATTGCATTGAATGTGTAGATTGCTCTAGGTAGCATTGACATCTTCACAATATTTGTTCTTCCAATCCATGAGCATGGAACGTTTTTCCATTTCTTTGTGTCTTCCTCAATTTCTTTCATGAGTATTTTATAGTTTTCTGAGTACAGATTCTTTGTCTCTTTGGTTAGATTTATTCCTAGGTATCTTATGGTTTTGGGTGCAATTGTAAATGGGATCAACTCCTTAATTTCTCTTTCTTCTGTCTTGTTATTAGTGTATAGCAATGCCACTGATTTCTGTGCATTGATTTTATATCCTGCCACTTTACTGAATTCCTGTATGAGTTCTAGCAGTTTTGGGGTGGAGTCTTTGGGGTTTTCCACATAAAATATCATATCATCTGCAAAGAATGAGACTTGCAAGCTTACTTTTTAATATTGGTTTCTGTAATATTACGTCTTTTTTAAAAAGCTGAGAGAACAAAGGAAAGCAAGTACATAATATTATTTACTAGGTTTCTATGTGTTTATTGATTCAAGTTATTTTGATATTTTCTAATTCCAAGATGACTTTGCCCCCAAACATATCCTTTGTGATATTATCAAACATATTACATTTCTATGTTATATGCCCCATAATACAATTATATGTAATGTTTTACAATTATTTTTTAATTTATTATTTATTGTTTTTGTGTGTGTAGCTACCGTCTGCCCTATTATATCACTATTACAGTATCATTGACTGTATTCCTTATGTTGTGCCTTTTATTCATGTGACTTAGTCATTACATAACTTGAAGCCTGTACCTCCCTCTCCCCTTCATCCATTTTGCCCACCCCCACCCTCTCCCCTGTGGCAACTATCACTTTTCTCTGTATTTATAGGTCTGATTCTGCTTTTTGTTTGTTTATACATGTGTGTGTGTGTTTTAACTCACTTCAGAGAAGTAAGAAAAAATATGCATTTATATTGTCATTCATTATTTTTTTTTTAGAAATTTTTTTTTTTTTAATTTATTTGCGAGAGAGAGAATGAGAGACAGAGAGCACGAGAGGGAGGAGGGTCAGAGGGAGAAGCAGATTCCCCGCCGAGCAGGGAGCCCGATGTGGGACTCGATCCTGGGACTCCAGGATCATGACCCGAGCCGAAGGCAGTCGCTTAACCAACTGAGCCACCCAGGTGCCCCTATATTGTCATTCATTATTATGTAATTACTCTTTTTGGTGATCTTTCTTCTTGTGTGTATATTGTTTCAAGTTATTGTCTAAAGTCATGAACTTTTACCCTTAAGAATTCATTTTAATATTTTTAACAAGTAGTTCTCTTAGCAACAAATTTTATCAGTTTTTTGTTTATGTGGGAATGTTTCAGTTCATTTTCAGTTTTGAAAGATAGTTTCGTTGAATATGGTTTATAAATGACAAGTTTTTAAAAAATTTTCCGCAGTTTTTCTCACTTTTGTTGTTCCTGAAGAGAAGTCAGCTTTAATCTTATTGAGGTTTCTTGTACAAGAAGATTGGTTTTCCTCTTGCTACTTTCAAAATTTTCACTTCGATTTTGATTTTCAACATTTTTACCATGGTGTGCCTAGCTAAGGATCTCTTGGCATTTATTTTACTCAGAGTTTGTTGACCATCTTGGATGTGTAGATTACTACTTTTCATCAAATTGGGGACAATTTCAGGCATTATTTTTTTTTTATTTTTATTTTTATTTTTTTTATTTATTTGACAGAGAGAGACACAGCGAGAGAGGGAACACAAGCAGCGGGAGTGGGAGAGGGAGAAGCAGGCTTCCCGCGGGAGCAGGGAGCCTGATGTGGGGCTCGATCCCAGGACCCTGGGATCATGACCTGAGCCGAAGGAAGACGCTTAACGACTGAGCCACCCAGGCGCCCCAGGCATTATTTTTTTTTTAAGATTTATTTTTTTTAAGATTTATTTTTTTTGAGAGAGAGAGTGCATGCGTGCATGAGCGGGGGCGGGCGGTGCAGAGGTGGAGGGAGAGAGAATCCCAAGCAGACTCCCTGCTCAGTGTGGATCCCACTGCGGGGCTTGATATCATGACCCTGAGATCACAACCTGGGCTGAAACTAAGAGTCAGACACTTAACCAACTATGGCAACCAGGCACCCCTCGGCCATTATTTTTGCAAACATTTTTTTTTTACCCTTCTCTCCTCCCTTTTTGGCATTTCCATTACACATATGTAGGTATATAACAATGTCACACATTTCTCTGGAGCACTGTTCATTTTTCCTTTCTTTTTGTGTTTTTTCTTTAGATTGGATAATCTCTATTGATCTGTCATCAAGTTTGCTGATTGCTTCTTTTGCCGGTTTAAATCTTCCTTTTATCTCCTCTAGTTGAATTTGCATTTCATTTAGTGTACTTTCCAACTTCTAATTTCCATTTTAAAAATAATGTCTGTCTCTCTATATTTACTATTTTATGAGATATTGTCATCATACCTTTACTTCTTTAAACATGGTTTTCTATAATTTTTAACATATTTATAATAGTTGATTTGAGTATTTGTCTATTATACATAGCACCAGGGTCTTTTTGCAGGCAGTTTCTGCTCCTGTTTTGTTTTGTTTCTTCCTCTATAGAGATGATACTTTCCTGTTCCCTTACATGTCTCATATTTTTCTTTTCTAAAAGTTGGACATTTAAGATTATGTATTGTAGCAACTCGATACTGAAACACATGCTTCATTATTGTGGTGGTGGTGTTTTTTTGTTTGGTTGTTTATTTGCCTAGTGACTTGGCTGGACATCTTTATGTTAAGTCTACATCCCTGGTATTTTTAAGTTTTTGATGTCTGTCTTTAGAGGATCCAGCCTTGGCCTACATACAGTCACCTGGGGTTCCAGTGGTTTTATCAATTTTGATACATGTTTTCTTTATCTTTTTGTTAAACACTTTGCCTCTGTTGGCATGGTACTTAGCTATTTGATTCCACTGATTTTCTACTGATCACTCTATTTTTTTTAAAAGTCTTATCCAATTAATTCCGACTTCTTTGCAGTTTTTGAGTCCAGCCTTTGACTTCAGGATAGCTCTTTTTTTTTCTCCCAGTTTTATTGAGATATTATTGATATAAAACATATGTAAGCTTAAGGTGTACATTGTGATGATTTTATACACATATATACTGGGACATGATTATCACGAAAAGGTTAGTCACCTCACATAATTATAATTTGTGTGTGTGTGTGTATGTGTGTGGTGATAACTTCTAAGATTTACTCTTAAACAACTTTCAAATCTATAATGCAGTACTATTAATTATAGTCACTATGCTGTACATAGATACCCAGAATCTATTCATCTTATAGTTAGTATTTTGTACCTTTTAACCAACATCTCCCCATTTCCCCAATCCCTCGCCTCTGGCAACCATCTTCTACCCTTAATTTCTTTGAGTTTAGTTTTTTCAGATCTCAGTGTGAGAACATATAGTATTTGTCTTTGTCTAACCTATTTCACTTAGCATAATGTGCCTATGGTCCATCCATGTTGTCACAAAAATCAGGATTCTTTCTTTTATATGGTTGAATAATATTTCATTTTTTGTGTGTGATTTATATATATATATTTATTTATACACACATGTATACACACATAGATGTATTTATATGTATTTTCTGTGTAGTTCTTCTTGGCTATTTGTCTAGTCTCTCTGGTAAACTGATAGCCTAGTTTAGCTCCTTGCTTTCATTGAGCTAACAGTATCCTATTAATTACTTACCAACAACATCTCCATTGTTTCTGAGGGCACTCTTAGGCTTCAATTTCCTACACTCTGTTCTACTTAAAGTCAGTTTGCCTCTCTCCCTCAGCCAAATCTCTCAGAGTCACTGCTCTGAAGTTGGGTATATCAGTGGTAGTTTGCTTCTCTCATACTGACATCTCTACTTGCTAATCAGGACGCTGGTGGGAGTAGTAGCCTCTGGTCTTCTTAGATTGCTTTTCCAAACTTGGGATGTCTGCCCTATGAATGAACTAAGCTGAGGGCAATCAAGGCCTCAGTATTCTTGGCTTGCTATGCCTGAGGTAGAGCTTTACATTATGCATGAGTGATAGAAGGTGGGGGGGAGTTCCTACCTCTCAATTATAATTACCTGGAATATAGATTCTGTAACCCAGAAGGAAGGGTAAGGAGAAATGATAAAGCTTGTCCCTCCCAGGGAGCTACCGTAGCCATGGATTGGAGCTGGGGAGTTTGTAAACCCACCTTCTTGGCAACCTTTGCTTGGAATGGAGCTTCTGTTCCACTGGCTGGTAGGGGAGAGGGTGAGTGGGGGCAACTCATAGCTCCAGTGCTACAGATCTCACTGTTCTTAACAAGATTTACTAGGTTATCTTGAATAAATGTTTATTCATTTGTTCTGTGCCTCTAAGACAATTTCCAGAGACTTCATTTTTTTTAAGTAATTTTTGCCAGTTATATCTGTTTCACTAAAGTTTGAGTCCATGGACCTCCTCATCCTAGAAGTGGATCCTCCACCACCTGATACTTTAATTGGTGGTGTTGTAAGATTTTCATTTCTTTGATAGGTTATGTGTTCCTTGGGGGATAGTCATTAGTACTCCCTTGAAAGACAAGAAATCTCTCATATATAAGCTATAAGATCTGTGGAGAGAATTCTAAGAAATTCACTCATTTCTAATTAATACTGTATTACAGTTTATGCTTAATGGAATTTCTTAATGAACTACATTATGTGAATATCTGTGTGTGCAAAACAAGAGAGACAAATATTCAGCCACTGCACAGATCAGATTTGCATAGATACAAATATTGGACTCCACTATCGCATGGAGACAGTCACTTGTTCTAAGAGGAAAATAATTTAAGAAAACATGAATTTTCTTCTGTTTTAGATCACCTTATTCATGAATCAAATTTAGGATATTTAAAAATTGAACACTCATAGAATGTTCTCCATCTCTCTTAAAAGTAATTTCAGTTTCTCCTAGGTTTTGCTATGAATTTGTGAATCTAGATTTCAGCATTATTGTAAGCTTTTTTTCTTGTGAGAAGTTATGAGTTACGGGTGTGAGCTACTGGGTATATCCTATTTTGAACCAGACATCTCACTTTTTATAACTACCACATGGTAAAATTATTTATTACTTTACAAAAAAAAATATGAGTCTGAGAAAATAACATTATTAATTATAGCTGGAAATGCAGAAAACAAAAATAAGTTAGATAAAAACCATTAAAACACCATACTTAAACTGAAGTGGTTGGGGCACCTGGGTGGCTCAGTTGGTTAAATGTCTGCCTTCAGCTTAGGTCATGATCCCAGAGTCCTGGGATCAAGCCCCATGTCAGACTCCCTGCTTAGCGGGGAGTCTGCTTCTCCCTCTCTTTCTGCCCCTGCTTGTGCTCTTTCTCTCACTCTCTCTCTCTCAAATAAATAAAATCTTAAAAAAAAAAAAAACTGAAGTGGCAAGGAATGCCAATGAAATTCATCAGCAAATCTAAATGTTCAACATTGACAAAATTAACAAAGTGTGATGTGGTTTTAGAATGGAATACTATAAGTAAAGAGACTGAATGAAATTACAGCTACCTGCAAGAATATTAAATGAATCTCATAAACATAAATTTGAGCAAAGGAGTCAAAGTAAAAAGAATAGGTATAGTACGATTTGACACATAAAATGTTCAAAACAAGGCAAATTACACAATGTGATCTAGAGAAACATTCATAAATCATTTAGGTAAAAAGAAAACTAAGGGGAAAAGTATCAGATGACCTACAATAGTAGTCACACCCAGGGAGTAGGGAAGTTGAGAATATTAAAAGGAATGTTTTATTGCCAAATTTTCACTTTCAATATATTGTTTTAAATTCTTCATTGGCTTTATACAACCTTTGCATATATAATGTATTTTTTCCTAAAATATGTAAAACATTTTAAAAGGAGGAATTATATCTGATCTGTGGAACTTCATGTCTAATGACATTTTGACGCACTAGCAGGCATTTTTAGAAGCAAACAAGGAGAGTGCCAATTGATACTGTGCTCCTACTTAATCCCCACTGTGTTAAAACCTCATTTTATGGCCCCATGTGTATTTACAAGGATGATTTTGTTTTTGCAAGTACAATATTGTCTCCATAGTTTTACGCCTATCAGTTAGAAGGTCTGTCCTTAATTGTTTTTTCTTTCCTCAGAAAGGCATCTGCTTTTATAAATGGTACCACATTAGTAAAGCGTACATACAGTGAGGGCTTAATTAGGCTGTTTGTTTTGTAACCGTGCTCCCAAACTGTTCTTGAGAGAACAGACGAACCTCTTAAAAAAAAAATCTAAGCTTTAAAAACAAAGGCATGTTTGTGAGGTATCAGGTTTTCTTTTAAGTTACTAGTTTTCAAATAGTATTTCATTATCAGGAAACACGACTTTTAGTTCTTTTTATTTCTTTTTGTGTGTGTGTGTGTTCGGGTGTCTGTGTGTCTGAGTTTCATTCTGTATCTCTCTTTACAAGATTCCAAAGTTCCTCAGGGTGAGGATGTGTGTTTTATTTGTCTTTTTTTTGTGAAGAAGAAAAAACTTAATCTTTTTCATATTGGGAATCTATTGGATTTTGAAACTATTAGAAAACTCTCATATTCTGTGAAAAATAGTTTGGTGACTTATTGAAGAATTTTACTTTTAAAAAGTCCACATAATTTTCTGACAAAATTTTCACAATTGAAATAGCATTTTTTTTATCATCTCTGTATTTGTAGAGATGATGGTCTTTTTATATGTGACAGGGTAGGTAAGCTAAGTCCCCAGCTATTCAAACAAACAATCTAGTTGTTGCTGTGGAGGTATTTTGCAGATGTAATTAATGTCACTGATCAGTTGACTTAAAGGAAAGTTATCCTGGTTAATCTTGCTGGGCCTGAATCAATTAGTTAAAAGACCTTAGAACATGTCTGAAGTTTCCCCAAGAGAGACAGAGAAGAACAGAAAAAGATACAGAAAGAAATTCTACCTGTAGACAGCAGCTTTTACCTGTCCAGTAACTGTAAGTTCCAGTCTGCTGGTGTTCCCCTCTTGATTGGCCTGCCCTTTGGATTTGGACTTGCTTAGAGAGCTGTCACAGTTACATAAGGAAATTCCTTTCCTTTTTTATCTCTTGATCAGCCTCTCAATCTCCTATTCCCATTCCCTCTCTGTATCTATGTATCTATGTATCTGTCTATACACACATAATGCACATGCAAACACACTGTACATAGTCTCTCTCCCTCTATGTCTCTCTCTCTATACACACACACACATACATACATACATACGTACATATATATATATCCTCTTCTCTTTTTCTCTAGTTGAACCATAACTGTTATACCATCTAGGGATGTTTTCATTTTTATGCAAGAATTCAAACCATTTTGTAGCTGGCAAAAGTTACAGGGGTACATCCTGTTAACAATTATTTTAAAATTATTTGTTGAATATTTAATTTTGATTTTAGGTAAGTTTGCCAAAGCTTTTGTCTGTTGAGAGGAATCTTTTATCAGGTTTGCTATACGTTTGGTAAAGTCTCAATATTTTCCCTCTATTAGGCATTTAAAAATTTTAAATGATAATCATAAGGCTCTGCCTCTAATATAGAAAAACTAGCTATTCCTTAAAGATATCCAAGTTATTTAAATGAAAAAATCATTTGGGCTGCATGGGTGGCTAGGTGGGTTAGGCGCCTGCCTTGGGCTCAAGTCATGATCTCAGGGTCCTGGGACTGAGCCCAGCATTGAGCTCCCTGCTCAGTGGGGAGCCTGCTTCTTTGTCTCCCTTGCGCTTTGCTCTCTCGCTATCTCTTTCTCTCTTTCTCAAATAAATAAAATATTTTAAAAGATGGAAAAATAAAGCAATGTCATAATAATTAATCTTTTTGTTTCAGTTTAAACCTAGTTAGAATCATAACAGGAATTTTTCCCTGTGTAAAACTGACAATCTAATTCTAAAATTAATTTAGGAAGCAAAAGAAAAGACAAAGAAATGCGAAGACAATTTGAAAGAATAAGAAAAATAAGAAAAAGGGAAGGATGATTGACAAGAGAAATATATTCAGATATAATGATTAAAATCATATGATAATGAAATAAAAATTGATTCTTAGGTGATTGAACTAGATTCATATATCTTGAAACAGACACTTGAATATGTGTAAATGTAGTATGATGAGCACAGCTACTCAAATCAATGTAGAGAAGATAGAGTATGAAAAATTATGTTTTATGGCAATTAGCCATCTATTTTATTAGGAATTGTGAAGGAGTAATTGAATCATTGCATTCACAGACATAAATTTCAAGTTATTTCAGTATCAGAACAATAACAAAAAATCAAACTGATGAAAACAAGATTATGAAAAACTATGTTTAAAATCTTGGAGTGAGTTATAATTTGTTAATTTATAAAATAAAAGAAGAGTTTCAAGTATCAGGAAATAAAGATGACTTACAACGATTGATCCTAGAGATATTAAAAAACAAAGTAATATTATAAATGACTTTATACCAATAAATTTGATAAATGGGAAAATTCCTAGAAAGACATATCCCTCTCACTGAAGAAAAAACCTGATAACCCATTTACTGCTATATATATATATATATATTTAATTTAAATACATAATTTAAAACATGCCCATAAAGAAAAACACTGCCCAGATTGTTTCATTGTTGAATTCTACCAAACATTTAAGAAAAAAAATTCTACACAAATTTCTAGAAAATCGAAAAGAAGACTTCTGTGAATCATTATATAAGTTTGCTTCATCTCGATACCAAAACGAGATAAAAATATAAGCAAAGAAACTGCAGACTAATATCCCTCATGAACATAAGTGTAAATATCCTTAATGAAGTATTAGTAAATCAATTCCAGAAATTTCTAAGAAGGATCATATATTATGATACAGTCAGGATTACTCTAGGAAGGCGAGATGCATTCAACATTCAAAAATGAATTGTCTTTCATTATATGAAGAGATAAAAATAATTTATGGACATTTCAATAGACATAGACAAAAACATTTGACAAAATTAGACAGCAATTTGATCAATTTGGGAATATTAACCCAGCCACATATACTTATGTACTTTTCGGCCTGAATATTTACTACAGTTTTTAGAAATTCAAAAATATTTAGGAATTATGGATAAATGACATCGATGGGGGGATGACTATTGAGATACAAGAAGATATCACATATGAGGCTTTTGTGTTATCCTTGGTTTCTCACTTGTGAAATTATGTTCACAGATGTACTACTCGCTCAGATAAAATATACCAGTAGGACCAATAAATTTTTCTTCTTTAGGCAGATACTGAGTTTGTTGGGTCATATTAAATCCTAGGTACCTGTGGAGAAGTGAGTAGTCAGGATATTAGAAATTTAGACTTCAGAGAAGTTTGAAAAGGGAATATAAATATGGTATGTGTCATTATATAAATGATTTGCCTAAAAAATGGTTGTGGTTTAAATTGATTAGAAAAGCACTCAGAATAAGAGAAAAGGAAGACTTTGACTGAATTATTAAGATGACCAAAAGTAAGAGAAATATGACAAGGTAAAAAAAACACTGAGAAGAAGGCATAGTGCAATAGAAAAAATCAACTATAAAAATTAATCTCTTCAAGTCTAATAAAGATAACATTTCAAGAGAAAGGAAAAATCATTTTTTAATGCTGAAGTGTCAAGTGAAATTATATATATATAAATATAATATATATATAAATGTAAAGGAATATATATATATGTAGAAAACAATCAAATTTAAGGAGACCTATTTCAGTGGGATGTTGTTGAGTGTGGGGTGTGTTGAGGGGTGAGAAGATGATAAGTAACAGAAGTGGCAATACTTAATGGAAGTCTTAATACTAAGGTTTTAAGAGTTTGGTAAAGATCACTGATGTACAGAAAGATATTTTTTCCTTTCATTAATGTTTTTTCATTGTTATTAAAGACGACTTCTTGTTAAAGATAAGTTAATATTGATATTATGTCCTTAAGCCTATTTTTTGGAATTTACTTATGGCAACAAATAAATGAAGAAATAAACAAAGAAAGGAAGGAGGGAAACAAAAAAAAAAAGAGGAAGAAAGGGAGGGAGAAACAATTTTCATGTTTTAATAAACAGGAAGGGAGCTGTCAGTCATAATTGTAAAATGTTATTTGTATGTGCCATTTACTGGAATAGATGGATTAAAAATGAAGGAAATATTGAGATAAAACAGTACCTCCTCAGATATTAATCAGTAAAGCCAATTATTTTTTTTAGAGATTTTATTTATTTATTTTAGAGGGAGAGAGAGAGCACAAGCAGGGGAGAGGGGCAAAGGGAGAGGGAGAAGCAGGCTCCCTCTGCGGAGCAGGGAGCCTGACTCAGGGCTCTGTCCCAGGAACCCCAGGATCATGACCTGAGCCAAAGGCAGACACTTAACTGACTGAGCCACCCAGGTGCCCCTAAAACCAATTATTTAATTAAATGTCACCAAACAGAAATATATATCCAGGGGCACTTGGTGGCTCATTTGGTTACTCGCCCAATTCTTGATTTCAGCTCAGGTCATGATCTCAGCGTTGTGAGATTGAGCCCCATGTTGGGCTCTGCACTGGGCAGGGAGCCTGCTTAAGACTCTCTCTCTCCCCCTCTGCTTCTCCCTCCCCCTCTGAGAGAGAAAGAAAGAGAGAAAAAGAGAGAGAGAAAGAGAGAGAAAGAAAGAAGAAAGAAAGAAAGAAAAGAAAGAAAGAGAAAGAAAGTGAAGGAAAGGAAATATATATCCAAAAATTATTGACTAAAACAGTGAGATCAAGGAGCATGAACAAGTCCCAGTGCAGAGACCTAGATCTATATAAATACGTGATTGTGGATGGGAGATAGTACCATTTTAATAGTCTCTGGTTCAGACTTTCAGATTTTCTCAAAGTGAAGAAAGGAAAGATGAGGTAGCAAAGGCCAGACAACATCAAGTGCTTGTGGTTATAAGCAGCTTTTCCAGAACCACAGTGAATATTAAATGCTAAAAATTGAATGAAGGTGAGCTCATAGGGCAAAGTAAATCATATTTGGTGAGATGCAGTTGGGTACAACAAATGTGAATTGAAACTGTAATTTTTTTTCTCTCATTCTTCATCATAATAGTTTTCAGGAAAACTGCCCCCGTTCAAAAAATGAGTAATAATGATTAACAACTTTTAAGAAACTTATACATTGATACTGGGGGGAAAAGGCAGGAACAAACACTTGCAAATGGGAGATAAAAATATTTTTCTGAAGGTGATTTTCAATGAAATAGGAGTAGAGTTCAGGAGAAATATTTCTAAAATTTCAAAGAAATTCCAGGCTATTTTTTTCAAAGAGTATATGACCTCAAAAAGAGATTCTGAGAAAAGAGACAGAGATTAAAAGAAGCAGAGGTGAAAATATAAATATTTATATAAAAATTTAAATGTTAAGAGTTAAATGGGAAATTAAGAATAATAAAGCAAATATGACTGCAAATACAGTCAAGAAACTATAAGACTTTAAGTGGGAGAGACGTATACAATAATTATAGTGTAGATAATAGATGTGGAACACTACAAAATAAAATAAATATAAAACTTATTTTCCTGAAGAAGAAAGGAAATGGAAATAAAAACAAAAAACAAAAAACCTAAACTAACACTGTATATATAAAGGTATAAAAGATGGACATACAGACCTTAGTGGGAATGGTGGAGAAAGGACCTCCAAAACTCCTCTTCTTAATAAAAGCGTCAGTACATTGGCAAAAATTGTCATAACCAATATTTTCAGAACCTAAGAAGTCAATCAAAACTTGCAAAACTCTGGGAGCATTTACTCGAAAGAATGGTTAAATTCAGTAAAAATAGTGAGCTTTGTGGCATTGTAACTTTTTCTATTTTAGTCCTTTTTTTCTTCAGCTCTGGGATAGCTTTGAAAACCAACAGCCAGAAATGATGCTGTAAGCCAGCAGCCTAGAAGCCTAGGAGATAACTAAACAGAATTTAATCTCCTCCAAAGCCCCATATCAAGAGAGTGGTCATTACTGGACCTGTATAAAACTTCCCTGGAAAACCCTATTACTCACCAGGCTTATCTTTATTTGATCTCATTCATAGACATTCCTGAGCTAACCTTGGGTGCATTTTCAAAAACAATCAGCAGTAATTGGGTAACACTGCAGCTGCCTCAGACAGTATTAAAAGTTGAGGAAAATGTCAGACTGATGCTTATTCAAAGGGAAAAAACTAGGGAAGGAGATGTCCAAAGGAGACTTTGAAAGGCTCCAACATATTCCTGGGAGTCTAGAAAACTACATGCATATGTAAGACTGTGCATGTCCAGAAATGTGTGTATCCTGAGGAAAGTTGAGAAGGCCCTTGGCTCTCATCTGTAGCTGACTTTGTCTTTATGTAGTCAAAAATGAAATCTAAAAAAAAAAAAGAAAAGAAATCTAACCAGAGCCATAAACTGCCTTCCTGAGCAATGAAGGTATGCCTAAAGTGCACATGGATTCGCTTGGCAAATACTAGAAGACTTATTTATTTGAGGAAACTAAGGTAATCTCTGAAGTCATTATCTGACCACTAAATTAACTGAGCTATGACTTCAGTAGCTACTGCTAACAAAGAATTCAGGCTTCACAGAATTAGTTCAGGAAAGCAAATATTTAAATAAACAGCAATAACAACAAACCTTATGGAGAAGGGAGAATCTGATTTCCATACTTGTCACATTGTATTATTTAAAATTTCAAATTTTCAATAAAAAAGATATGAGATATGTAAAAAAACAAATTATGGCCCATACACGGGGAAAAGAAGCAGTCAATAGAAACTGTTCTAGGGTCAGCCCAAATATTGGATTTAATAAAAAAATTAAGTTGCCTATTTTAAATATGTTTAAAAATATGGAAACCATTTCTAAAGAGTTATTGGAAAATATGAGAATGATATCTCAACAAAGAAAACATGTCAATAAAGATACAGAAATTACAAAAGAGAACCAAATATAAATGATCAAGTTGGAAAGTACAATAACTAAAATGAAAAGATTCACTGAGTACTCAACAGATTTGAGCTAACAGAAGAAAGAATCAGGGGCGCCTGGGTAGCTCAGTTGGTTAAGCGGCTGCCTTCGGCTCAGGTCATGATCCTGGAGTCCCGGGATCGAGTCCCACATCGGGCTCCCTGCTCGGCGGGGGCTCTGCTTCTCCCTCTGACCCTCCCCCATCTCATGCTCTCTCTCTCTCTCTCTCTCATTCTCTCTCTCAAATAAATTATTAAAAAAAAAAGAAGAAAGAATCAGTGACCTTGAATATATACAATAACACTATAACACAATTAGAGATACAGACACATATTATAGAATACCCTCACATCTGCAGGATATATATTCTTGTCAAATATACATGGAACTTTTTTCAGGATGAACCGTATATGAGGTTATAAAACACATTTCAAGTCTAAAAAGATTGAAATCATACAAAGTATGTTCTTAGACCTCAGTGCAAGGGAGTTAGAAAATAGCAGAAAGAAATTGGAAAAATTCACAATTCTGTGGACGTTGAAGACAACAATCATAAAAACAACAGGTCAAAGAGAAAACCAGAACAGAAATTAGAAAATACCTTGTGATGAATGAAAACAAAACACAGCATACTAAAACTTTATGGAATGCAGCTAAAGCAGTGCTAATAGGGATACTTATCTGTAACTAGCTATATTGAAGAAAAGAGATATTTCAAATTGCTAATTGAATTGGTGCTGCCACTATGGTATACATTAAGGAGGTTCCTTAAAAATTAAAAATAAAATTAAAAAAAAATTAAAAATAGAACTAAAAATTGAAAATAGAACTATATGATCCAATAATTCCATGTATGAGTATTTATCTGAAAAAACCAAAAAGCACCAAAATGAAGAGATATATATTCACCCCTATATTCATTGCAGCATTATATACAATAACCAAGATATGGAAGCAAACTAATGTCTATTGATAGAGGAGTAGGTAAAGAAAATGTGGTATATATATACAACAGAATGTTACCCCATCACTAGAAATATTGGAATCTTGTCACATGTGACAACATGGATATATCTAGAAGGTATTATGGTAAGTGAAATAAATCAGAGAAAGACAAATACCACATGATTTCATTTATGTGTGGAATCTAAAAAAATACAAACAAAACAAAACAGAAACAGACTTCTAGAC
The DNA here is from genome assembly GCF_002201575.2 of Neomonachus schauinslandi. NCBI lineage: Eukaryota > Metazoa > Chordata > Mammalia > Carnivora > Phocidae > Neomonachus > Neomonachus schauinslandi. The sequence goes on along the minus strand of NC_058415.1, from coordinate 53,869,534 downwards.
ACAGAATACAAACTGTTGGTTACCAGGGGAAGAGGGTTTGGGAGGGTAGGCAAATGAGTGAGGGGAATTAAGAGCCATAAACTTCCAGTTATGAAATAAGTAAGTGATGGTGATATAATGCATAGGGAATATAGTCAATAATATTGTAATAACTTTGATGACAGATGTCTAGTAGAATTATCATGGGGGATCATTTCACAATATATAATAATATTCAATCACTGCAATGCACACCTGAAACTAATAGGATATTATATGTTAATTATCTTTCAGCTAAAAAAAAAAACAAAACAAAACACTAAAACCCAAAAAACCTAAGTCCGTGTTAAGAAACTAGAAAAATAAAAGCAAACTACACCCACAATAAATGGAAAGAAGGAAATGATAAAATTAAAAAAATAATGAAATAGAGAATAGAAACAGTAAATATATTAACAAAACAAACTTACTAAGAAAATACTAATAAAATTTACAAACCTTTATTTAACTGATAAACCCTCTTGTGTTTAAACAAATAGGATAATTTGAGTGCAGGTATTGCTATACTTACATGTCTGATAATTGAGTTTATATCTACAGCCCCAGATATCTATAGAACATACAATGTTAGATAATCCTCTGCCAGTAAGAAAGACATGCGGTGAGGATCCAGATGGATGCATGGAGATTTGAAGAAAAGTAGATAAAAGTGTAATGGTCATTGCATTTTGTAATTCAGGGGCCATAAAAGCATAGTAGAATTTATAGGCAAGCTAGGTTAATGATCATGAATACTTAGCTTCTACCCATCTATTCTGACATTCAATTTTATCCACTAGTACAAAACTGCCCTAGTATAAATAAGAACAGAGAAATCAAGTACTTGTGATTTTCCCAATTTTTTTTTGTTATGTATGTATGTATATTTGTATTTATTTATTTTGGTCAGACAACATGAGATGAAAGGAGTGATAGAGTATTTTTATTGAAAACCTGAGACTCAAGGATATTGATTAACTTACAGAAAGACATAGCTAGTAAGTGATGAAGCTGAAATGTGCATGAAGAGACGGTCTGACAAAAAGAAAAATGGTATAAACACCTCACCACTATTCCTCCCATAGGAAGAGTGACAGGGATTAACATGGCACCTACTGCTCAGATTCCATCATCATGTTTCTTTCTCTCTTTCAGAACACAGGTAGGTAACTGTTTTGATAGGATCTTTCACTCTGAGTGTAGAAAACACTTATCTTTATGATGGTGCCAATGCAGTGATTTACCCATGCTTGTCCAAGGCCGCTTGAGAGTCATGATGCAGAACTCTAGAGCATAAAAGTAATTTTTTGAGCAACAAAGCAAAAACATATGAATAAATACCCTGCATACGAATGTCAAAATATCAGGAACAGCAGATTGCACAGTAGACTATTAAAACTATCTTTGGAGTTCTAAAGTGTAATGTAGCAGACAACAGATAAAATAATGTGCATTATTTTAATTGAATGACATGAGGGAAACAAACCCTATACCAAAAAAAGATTCATCTTCCAATATAGAATTAGAAATATATTTGTATTTTACATTATTTTATATAACAAAATCACAAAAGTAAAGTAGTAAATGATATTAGAGGCTTTAGTTCTTGAATAGGCATTTTTAAGGCATATATAAAATACATATCAGCCTATTCAGTGTTGTATTAAAATAACCAGTTACTGATGGAGATTCCTGGGAAACTGTCTTGACATAGTGATAGGTACAATGAGAGTATAAATCAATTCTGCAAAGCCCTGCTGGAAAAAAAAAAAAAAAAAAAGACTGAAGAGTAGTTTTACAGCTTGCTTGTATAATTACTTATGGGCAGATTGTTTATGTTTCAAAAGAAGAAAATAACAAATCTTTCAGCAGGAATCTAGACCTATTACTATTTTTATCCTCCTGTTTGAACCACAGCCTAGGGCATCTTTTGGTCCTGACATTTTGTTACTTTTTTTTTTTTTTAATCTGACTTGAATATTTTAAAGAGATAATTAGATGTACACATGGTCAGCTTGTGCAAAATTCCCTGTGTATACATGCCCTCTTTATGTGTTATATTTCATTCTTCTTAGGATTTGAAATGAATATAGGACTGTGGCAAATTAGGATGGAAGAATAAGGTCCTAATAAAGCATTAGATACAGGGTGTGCCTTCCAAATATTCTCATGCCCTCAGTCTGGTAATGTGCAAATTTTACATTATAAATACCATAGGATCTCAATATATCATATTTGGAGGGATGTTACTATGGTGAAATTGTCTCTAGTCATCAGCTGTTGTTTGCATCCTTAATATTTCAATGTAGCATTAATATTTTCCAGATTTATTGAGATATAATTCACATATAATATTGTGTAAGCTTAAGTTATACAATATGTTGATTGGGTATTGTGAAATGATTACCAGAGTAACATTAGTTAATATTTCCATGACCTCATAGAATTACCATTTTTAAAAATTTTTATTTTATTGTTATGTTAATCACTATACATTACATCATTAGTTTTTGATGTAGTGTTCCATGATTCATTGTTTGCATACAGCACCCAGTGCTCCATTCAGTACATGCCCTCTTTAATACCCATCACCAGGCTAACCCATCCCCCGCCCCCCCAGAACCCTCAGTTTGTTTCTCAGAGTCCATAGTCTCTCATGGTTCCTCTCCGCCTCCGATTTCTCCCCCTTCATTTTTCCCTTCCTGCTATCTTCTTTTTTTTTTAACATATATTGTATTATTTGTTTCAGAGGTACAGGTCTGTGATTCAACAGTCTTATACAATTCACAGCGCTCACCATAGCACATACCCTCCCCAATGTCTATCACCCAGCTACCCCATCCCTCCCACCCCCCACTACTCCAGCAACCCTCAGTTTGTTTCCTGAGATTAAGAATTCCTCATATCAGTGAGATCATATGATGCATGTCTTTCTCTGATTGACTTATTTCGCTCAGCATAATACCCTCCAGTTCCATCCACGTCGTTGCAAATGGCAAGATTTCATTCCTTTTGATGGCTGCATAATATTCCATTGTATATATATACCACATCTTCTTTATCCATTCATCTGTCGATGGACATCTTGGCTCTTTCCATAGTTTTTATGGTGATAACATTTAAGATCTCCTCTCTTAACAACTTTCATAAATATAAATACAGAATGGTAAATTATAATCACCATGCTGTATATTACCTCCCAGAACCTATTTGTCTTATAACTTGAAATTCATACCATTTGAACAACGTTTCCCCCACTTCCAACTCCACAAACCCATTCTACTTTCCCATTCTATGAGTTCAGCTTTTTAAAATCTCACATATGTGAGATTATCCAGTATTAGTCCTCTGTCTGATTTATTTCATTTAACATAATGTGCTCAAGGTCCATCCATGTTTTTGCAAATGGCAAGATTTCCTTCCTCTTATGATTGAGTAATATCTATATCTATATATCTATATCTCTATTTATATATCAATGATATCCTTTTATGACTGAATGATAAGTCATATCCATTCTCTTTATCCTTTCATCTGTAGAATACTTAGGTTGTTTCCATAACTTGGCCATTGTGACTAATGCTGCAATAAACATGGGAATGTAATATCTCTTTGAGATAGTGATTTTATTTCCTTTGGATATATGACCAGAAGTAGGGCTGGTAGGGCGCCTGGGTGGCTCAGTTGGTTAAGCGACTGCCTTTGGCTCAGGTCATGATCCTGGAGTTCCAGGATCGAGTCCCGCATCGGGCTACCTGCTCAGCAGGGAGTCTGCTTCTCCCTCTCCCGCTCCCCCTTCTTGTGCTCTTTCTCTCTCTCACTCTGTCTCTCAAATAAATAAATAAAATCTTAAAAAAAAAAGAATTAAAAAAAAAGAAGTAGGGCTGGTAGATCATATGATGGTTCTGTTTTTATTTTGAGGAAACTCCATATTGTTTTCCATAGAGGCTGCACCAATTCACATTCCCACCAACAATGTATAAGGCTTCCCTTTTCTCCACATCTAGCTAACACTTGTCCCTTGTCTTTTTTTTTTTTGATAGCCATTCTACCTGGTGTGAAATGATACCTCTTTGTGGTTTTGATTTGTATTTCCTTGATGATTAGTGATCTTGAGTATCATTTCATGTAAATGTTGGCCATTTGTATGCCTTCTTTGGAAAAATGTCTATTCACTTCCTCTGCCCATTTTTTTAAAACAATAGTGTTGTACACTTAAAGGTTTATTTATTTATTTTTATTTTTTTATTAACATATAATGTATTATTTGTTTCAGGGGTACAGGTCTGTGAGTCATCAGTCTTACACAATTCACAGCACTCACCATAGTACATACTCTCCCCAGTGTCCATCACCCAGCCACCCCATCCCTCCCACCCCCCTCCACTCCACTCCCCTCCCTTCCCCTATGATACTCTGTCTTGTTTCTCACATTCCTCATATCAGTGAGATCATATGATACTTGTCTTTCCCTGATTGGCTTATTTTGCTTAGCATAATACCCTCTAGTTCCATCCACATCATTGCAAATGGCAAGATATCATTTTTTGATGGCTCCATAATATTCCGTTGTGTGTATATATATACCACATTTTCTTTATCCATTCATCTGTTGATGGACATCTAAGCTCTTTCCATTGTTTTCCTCTGCCCATTTTTTAATCATTGTCTTTGCAATTGAGTTGTATGAGTTCTTTATATATTTTGGATATTAAGTAATGGAAGAAAATATTTGCAAATCATCTTTGCATCGCAGGGATAAATCTGACTTTATCGTGTGTGATCCTTTTAATGTACTGTTGAATTTGGTTTGCTAATATTTGCATCAATATTTATCAGGAATATTGGCCTATACTCTTTTTTTCTCATAGTATCCTTACCTGGCTTTGGTAATACTGGCCTTGTAAAATGAATTTGAGAGTGTTCACTCCTCCTCATTTCTTTGGAAGATTTTGAGAAGGATTGGTGTTAATTTTTTAAATGTTTGGTTGGGTTCACCAGGGAAATAATCAGTCCTTGATTTTACTTTGTTGGGAGATTTTGGATTATTGAGTAATCTCCTTACTCATTATTGGTCTGTTCAGATCTTCTAGTTCTTGAATAACCTCAGTAGGTTGGATGTTTGTAGCAGTTTAACTATTTCTTTTAAGTTTATCCAATATGTTAGCCTATTATTGTTCGTAGTAACCTTTTACGATTTTTTTTGTACTTTTGTGTTGTAATGTCTCCTCTTTCATTTCTAATGATATTCATTTGAGTCTTCTTTCTTTTTTTCTTTGTCTAGTTAAAAGTGTGTCAATTTTATCTTTTCAAAAAAAAAACAGCTCTAGTTTTATTGATCTTTTGTTTCTCTGATCTCAACTACATTTACTTATGCTTTTATCTTTGTTATTCCCTTCCTTCTGTTAAATTTAGGATTAGTTTGTTCTTCTTCTTGTTTGTTGAGATATAAAGCTAGTTTATTTGAGATATTTTTTTTCTTAAGGTAGGCATTTATTACTGTATATTTCCCTCTTAGAACTGCTTTTACTGCATCTCATAGAATTTGGTACATTATTTCGATTTTTGTTTGTTTCAAGATATTTTTTTTCTTTTGATTTTTTTGATACATTGGTTATTCAGGAGTGCTTTGTTCAATTTTCATGTTTGGAATTTTTCAGCTTTTCTTCTGTATTAATATTTAGTTTCATATCATTGTGGTGAGAGAAGACACTTGACATGATTTCAGTCTTCTTATATTGCTAAGACTTGTTTTGTGACCTATTATTTGACCTGTCCTGGGGGATGTTCCATATACACTTGAGGAGAATGTGGTCTGTTGCTCTTGGATGGAATGGTCTGTATATGTCTGTTAAGTCTGTTTTTTTTGAAGATTTTTTTATTTATTCATTCGAGACACAGAGATAGAGAGAGAGAATATGAGCAGGGGGAGAAGCAGAGGGAGGGGGAGAAGCAGGCCTCTCCGCTGAGCAGGGAGCCTGATGCGGGGCTCAATCCCAGGACCCTGGGATCATGACCTGAGCCGAAGGCAGACACTTAACCATCTGGGCCACCCAGGCACCCCTGTTAAGTCTATTTAGTCTGACATATGTTTCAAGTCCAACATTTCCTTACTGATTATCTGTCTAGATAATCTATCAGTTTTTGAAAGCACAGTATTGAAGTCCCCAATATTATTGTTGTGTATATCTCCAATCAGATTTGTTAGTATTACTTAACATAATTGAGTGCTCTGATGTTACCTAGATACATATTTAGATTGTTATATCTTCTTAATGGATTGACCCCTTTATCTTTATATAAAAAATGTCTTAGTCTCTTGCTACAGTTTTTGGCTTAAAGACTATTTTTCCTGAGGGGTGCCTGGGTGGCTCAGTCAGGTGAGCATCCAACTCTTGATTTTGGCTTAGGCCATGATCTCAGTGTTGTGAGATTGGGCCCTGAGACAAGCTCCACGCTCAGCACAGAGTCTGCTTGAGATTCTTTTTCTCCCTCTCCTCTGTACCTCCCCCTGTGCTCTCTCTCTTTCTTCATAAATAAATAAATAAAATCTTTAAAAAATATATCTTCCCTGATATAAGTTTAGCTACTCCTGCTCTTTTTTGGTTTCCACTTACTTAGGATATCTTTTTCCATGTCTTAACTTTGAGACTATGTGTGTCCTTAAAGCTGATGTGAGTGTGTTTTAGGCAGCAGATCGTTGGCTCTTGTTTTTTTGTGGTGGTGGTTGTTTGATTTTTAATACATCCAGCCACTTTCTGCCATTTGAATAAAGAATTCAATCTATTTACATTTAGAGTAAATAGCGATAGGTATAGACTTAACTAATGCTTCTTGATAGAATCTGTAACGTAGTACATAGGATCCATATCCCTTTAATACCTTTTGAGAGTCCTATCTGACATCCTCTTAGCATTCCTGCCCTCCAGTCTTGTAGCCAGTGATTCAGTACCTTTGATGGAGTGAGAGAGAAATGAGCCCCTTCGGCAGCATTTCACACAGTTTGGGAAGCCTGATGCTATGTAGCTCACACATTCTCTTTCCTCCAAAGGAAAAATCACAGACCAGGAAGATCCTTAGTCCTGAGCTTTGTGCCACCTTGGGGTAGGTAAAGTAAAACTTCCAGGTAGCCCTCTCCAATGCAAACAAACTTGTATTTTTTTTTTTCTCCAGTGGTATGCTGGCACTCCTCTGGTACAAAGGCTCTCTCATCCATGGGTAACTGCCTAAGATAGTGTTTGCCATGGGCTCTTAGACTAGAGCTGAGAGGGGCTGACGCCAGTTCCTGGGCCACTACAAAGTCCACTGCCAGGACCGAGACCTGTATATTTATTACCTGACAAACAGTTGGGCAAGACTCCTCCTGGTCCTTTGGCATATGATGATGGATCCCATAGCTCTCACATAGACACTTTTGTCCATGGATGCTTGCTACTTTTTTGTAGCTAAGATGAGGAACATGAACAAGGGATGCCTTATTTAGCTAGGATGCTGATGTCACTCCTAATTGTTTTTTCTTTTCTTAAGAAATAGCTGTCGTATCTGTGAATGTCTGTGTTCCCCCAAAATGTATATGTTGAAGCCTTAGTTCCCAGTGTGATGATATTTAGAGGTGGGACTTAGAGATAATTAGGTTTAGAGGAGATTGTGAGGATAGGGCTCATGATGGGATTTATGTCCCTATAAGAAAACTAAGAGAGACCAGATTTCACTCTTTTCCATGTGAGAGGCAGTAAGAAGGTGTCCATCTATGAGTCAGAAAGAGGGCCCTCACAAATGGTAGAACCTTCACCTTGTACTTCCCAGGCTCCAGAATTGTGAAAAACAAATGTCTGTTGTTTAAGTCACCCAGTATAAGGTATTTTCTTTTTTTTTTAAGATTTTGTTTATTTATTGGAGAGAGAGCATGCAAGAGCAAGGGGGAGGGCAGAGGAAGAGGGAGAAACAGACTCCCCGCTGAGCAGGCAGGGAGCCCAATGCAGACGCTTAACTGACTGAGCCACCCCGGTGCCCCTAATGTATTTTCTTAAGGCAGCTGAAGCAAACTAAGACAATAGCTATTGCTATAAATAAGTTATGAAATATTATAGCTTTAGTCCTCTCTTGTAAGTAATTTGAATGAAGACAATCCAGTGTATGCAAGAAAAGGAAGCTATAATTGAGTGACAATTTATAACTAATATCTTAGGCCTTTAAGGATATTAGATAATATCCCCATATAGTAGGTAAGGTCAGAATTTAAAAGGAAGGAGACTTATCAACATTTTCAGCATCAGGCATGTATTTATCCTATTTACTGAGGAGAGAAAAAGAAGTTCTTCTGTATAACAGATGTTTAAGTATCTCTATAGGGAAACAACGCTATGATTTTGACTCTGTATTTCATATTCATGTACCTCCATATTTCACTTGCATATTTGCTGTTTTTTATATTCAATTTTGTATTTAATACTTGATCCTATTAACTTCCCTTTTATTGTTTTATGTTGGAAAGGACACTTAATGTGGGATCTATCCTCTTAAATCTTTTTTAAAATGTTAAATACATTATTGTTGACCATAGGTACAACATATCTCTAGAGCTCTTCATCTTGTTCAACTGAAACTTTATGCCCATTGATTAGTAACTTATCATTTCTCACATCCCCCTACCCCCTAGAAATGACCATTCCACCCTTGATTATATAAATTTGACTATTTTGATACCTCATATAAGTGGAATCATGCAGTATTTGTCTTTCTTTGACTGGCTTATTTCACTTAGTATAACATCCTCAAGATTCATCTATGTTGTGGCATATAGCAGAATTTTCTAAGGCTGTATACTATTCCATTGTATGTATATACCACATTTTCCTTATTTATTCCTCTGCCAGTGGACATTTGTTTCCACACCTTGGCTATTATGAATGCTGCTACAATGAACACTGGTATGGTAATATCCCTTTAAGATTCTAACTTAAATTCTTTTGGATTAATACACAGAGGTGGGATCGCTGGATCATATGGTAGTTCTGTATTTAATTTTTTGAGGGACCTCCTCATACTATTTTCTGTAGAAGATAGGCTGGTTTTTTATTTCTATCAACAACAGTGCAAGGGTTCCAGTTTCTCCACATCCTCACCAACATATATCTTTTTCTTTTTTTTTTTTTTTTTAGTAGACATCCTGTCAGGTAGGAGGTGATATTGCATTGTAGTTTTGATTTGCATTTTCCTGATGATTACCGCTGCTGAGTATTTTTTTCATATATCTGTTGGCCACTTGTATGTCTTCTTTGAGGATATGTCTGTTAGCCCATTTTTAATTGTGTTATTAGTTTTTGTGTGTTTTTTGGTTTGTTTTTGTTTTTGTAAACTGTTATCAGATATATGGCTTGCAAGTATTTTTTTCCCATGCCATAGGTTGTCTTTTCACTTTATTAGTTGTTTCCTTTGCTGTGAGAAGCCTCTTAACTTTCGTTTTGCTAAACTTGGAAAATGCTTCTATTTTAGCAACCCAATCTATTTTTAGTGCATTTGCTTTTTTCTTTTTCATTTCTCACTCACAAATATTTTTAGAATGAATTCTCTGCCAAATTAGTTATGCCAGTGTTGAAAAGAACAAGATCAAGAATAGATTTTTATTAAAAATTTCTTTAAAATTATTCTTCAGTCCCTCACAGTATTTGTTCTTACTTCCCATACTATCCACTAGGCTATAAGTAAGGTCAAGTTGGAGCATAACCTAGCTTTGAATGTGCTAGATCTAATAACAGAAGAAATGAACTATATTCCAAAGGAGCTGCAAAACCTTGGCATCATGTACTTGAAGAAGCAGGAGGGTACATGTGTGGCAGGATCTAAAATTGCTTAATCAAGGGAGCCCGCGTGTAGAATAGGGAGATAATTCTCTGAAGAGACAGGATTGAAAAATCGAGCCATACTTAGGAGATAATCTCAACTTGCTACTTGGATAGATCCTAGAAGATAGAGAAAGTGATGGCATATTGTCAGGAAAGTTGAAATACCAGGATCACTGTGGCAGATGGTAGAGGAAGGAATTTAAAAGCTTCAAGAAGTGGCCATTCTGAAATAGATAAACTATATAAGTCTAAAAGACACACCAGATTGCACAGAGGGTTCCTTATTTACAAAGTATATAAGATATGTGTTGGTAAAAAATTTAGTGGTGACTCTTTTCTCTGTGGCAAGATTATAGGCGGAAGAGGCCATAAAACCCTAACATTACAGAGGCCATGTTGTTAACCCAAGAAGTAGGATGGATAAAATTATTATAAATGACATAGATGGAGTGACAGCCAAATGATCAAGAACTGCAAAGCATTAAGGACACAGTTAAAAGAACACAAAATCCCTAGGACCAAATATATATAGTCATCCCCAAAGAGTACAATTCAGCTTTGTCATCAGAAGACACAAGGGTGCATAACCGGAAGCCTTAGAACAGGCACCAAAATAAGAAGTGGTGATCCATTGCCCAGTTTCTAGTTCTGAGCCAGTTTTCAATTCCAAAACCCATTGGCCAAAAGGAAACCAAGTCCCAGGAAGAAGGACCTCATAACATCATAGAATTATCTCCCAGTCCTTCCTAAAGAGATGTTAAACCATTTACTCAGGTAATTATACAAGGGTAATATAAAGTACCCAAAGGTTTTGAGGATTATGAAACATAGGTCTGGTTTGACATTGATACTGATGGCCCTTCTCAAAGTTGGAATAAATTAGAGCTGGATAATATCTGGAGTTCTAGAGAAGGTCTGGTTCACATTGGATCTACTAGATCTTCTGATTCACTTGATGATTACATGCCCATTTCCAAAAGTATAATTGGGATGTGCAAACTTAGTGGTTGGCATAACCCACCCATTGAGTTCATGGCCTGCAAGGTAAAGGTTATTATACTAGAAGAGAGCATGTGAAAGCCTCTGAAACTCCCACCTCTGGTCATTACAGTAAATAAAAACTAATACTGTATCTTGAGGGGATTCTGGAAATGAGGGTCACCTTTAAAGATCTAATAATGCATGGTGGTTATCTTCATTATGTCCTTATTTTATTAACAACTTGGGTCCTTCAAAATCAAATGAATACTGGAGTATAACAGCAGCCTTCAAACTCAATGAAATAAACCCTCACCACACCTCCTCCACAGTTGAAGCCACTCTGCTAGATGTATATCTTCATTAGAGTAGATTTAAAATGCCTCAGGCACATAATATGTGGCCAGTGATTTGACAAATGCATTGTTTTTATTCAGATCAGAAAAAGGGATGAGAAATTCTGTAGTCACATGGAGTGGACAAAAATGTGCATTTACAGTTTTACCCCAGAGGTATGTTAATTATCCAGCAATATGTCATAATATAGTCTGAAGAAATCTGAACTATCTGAATATTCTGTAGAACATTATATTGCTCAACCTCCTTCATATTATGTTCATTAGGTTAGATGAACAAGAAGTGGCTAGCACCTTAGAGAACTGGATAAGACATATATATATACCAGAAATGAAAGATAATCCTTATGAAGAATCAGTAGCCTGCGGCATCAGTAAAATTTTTAAGGGTCCATTGATCAGATATGAACTAGAATGTCCCTTTCAAAGTATGAGTTAATTTATTATATCTTGAATTTCCTACCATGAAGACAGAAAAATAGTAAATATAATACCCAGTAAGCCTTTTCAGATTCTGGAGGCAGCATATCCCATATATTGAAATACTATTTCAATTCATATACTGGATAACATGAAAGACTACCACTTGAGTGGGGCTTGTAGAATAAAAGGGCTTTACAGCACATTCAGGCTGAGGTGCAAGCATCACTATTGCTTGTGCCATACAAGTAGGCAGACTCTATGGTATTTGAGGTATCACCGGTTAGAAAAGATGCCATGTGAAGCTTATGGCAAGCCACAGTCATAGAATCACAGGATTGGCCCCAAAGATTCTAGAACAATACTATGCTATTTGCAGCTAAAAAACTATATTCATTTTATTTTTTAAATAATCAAGTATTTTTTTACCTTTTTTATTTTTTTAAAAAAATTAAACACCAGTATAAATACACTTTTTGACATAATCTAATAATTTTGGATTTTAATTTTTTAATTTTATTTCGTACTTTTTGAAGTTTTTATTTCAATTCCAGTTCATTAATATACACCGTAGTATTAGTTTCAGATGTACAATATAGTGATTCAACACTTGCATACAACACCCAGTGCTCATCACAAGTGAACTCTTTAATCCCCATCACCTATTTCACCCATCCCCCACCCACCTCCCCTCTGGTAACTATCAATTTGTTCTCTATAGGTAACATTCTGTTTCTTGGTTTGCCTTTCTCTCTTTTTCTTTACTTTTGCTCATACGTTTCGTTTCTTAAATTCTACATATGAGTGAAATCATTTGGTATTTGTCTTTCTCTGACTAACTTATTTTGCTTAGCATAATACTCTCTAGCTCCATTCATGTTGTTTCAAATGACAAGATTTCATTCTTATTTATGGCTGTGTAATAGTCCATTATGTGTGTGTATGGAATCAGTTCAATTTGTATATATATCAGATACATATATATGTATCTCACTTCTTTATTGATTCAGAAGTTGACGACACTTGAACTGATTCCATAATTTGGCTATTATAGATAATGCTGCTATATATGTAAGGATGCATGTATCCCTTTGAATTAGTATATTTGTATTCTTTGAGTAATTGTAGTGAAGTTGCTGGGTAGTAGTATTATTTTTAACTATTTAGTAGTTAAAATAGTAGCACTAATTCTATTGTAACTTTTTGAGGAACCTCTATACTGTCTGCCACAGTGGCTGCACCAGTTTGCATTCCTAACAACAGAGCAAGAGGGTTCCCCTGTCTCCACATCTTTGTCAAAACCTGTTGTTTCTTGTGTTGTTGATTTTAGCCATTCTGACAGGTGTGAGGTGATTTCTCATAGTTTTGATTTGTATTTCTCTGATGATCACTGATGTTGAATGTCTTTTCATGTGTCTCTTGTCCATCTGTATGTCTTCTTTGGAAAAATGTTTATTCATGTTTTCTGCCCATTTTTAAATTGGATTATTAATTTTCTTTTCCAAGACCCTCACTTTCAATCTGCATGTGTCTTTAGATCTAAAATGAGTCTCTTTTAGGGGTGCTTGGGTGGCTCAGTCAGTTGAGCATCCAACTCTTGGTTTCAGCTCAGGTCATGATCTTGGGGTCCTGGGATCAAGTCCTACATTGGGTTCTGCACTCAGGGAGTATGTTTAGGATTCTCCCTCTCCCTCTGCCCCTCCCCCAGTGGTTCTCTGTCTCTGTCTCTGAAATAAATAAATAAATCTTTAAAAATAAATAAAATAAGTCTCTTTTAGGCAGCATATAGATGGGTGTTGGTTTTTTATCCATTCTGACACTCTATATCTTTTGATCAGAGCATTCATTCCATTTACATCCAAAGTAATTATTGACAAATATGTATTTAGTGCCATCTTATTACTTGTTTTGTCATTGTTTCTGGAGATTTCTCTGATTTCTTCTTGTCTTTGTCACTTTGGTCTCTCCTTTACACTCAGAGGGTCCACTTTAATATTTCTTACAGGGCTGGTTTCATGGTCACAAACTCCTTTAGTTGTTTTTTTGTTTGTTTGTTTGTTTTGTTTTTTTAATTTTTGGCTGGGAAACTTTATCTTTCCTTCTATTCTGAATGATAGCATTACTGGATAGAGTATTCTTGGCTACAGATTCTTCCCATTCAGCACTTCGAAATATCATACCACTTCCTTCTGGCTTGCCATATTTCTGTTGAGATATCTCCAGATAACTTAATGGGAATTCCCTTGTAAGTTAAGGACTTCTTTTATCTTACTGCTTTTAAGATTTTTTTCTTTATCACTATATTTTGCAAATTTAATTACAATATGTCTTGGCGTTGGCCTGCTTTTGTTGATTTTGATGGAAGTTTTCTGTGCCTCCTGGATCTGGATGTCTGTTTCCTTCCCCAAATTAGGGAAATTGTCTGTTATTATTTCTTAAAATAAAATTTCTGCCCCCTTTTCTCTTTCTTTTTCTCCTGGGACTCCTATAATATGAATGTTATTACAGTTGATGGAGTCACGGAGTTCTCTAAGTCTATTCTCATGTTGCATAACTCCTCCTTTTGTTCAGCTTCATTATTTTCCATTATTTTGTCTTCTAGGTCACTAATTTGTTCCTCAGCTTCTTCCAGCCTGCTGTTCATTGCATCAAGCCCATTTCCAGTCTCGTTTACTGAATTCTTCATCTTTCACTGATTGTTTTTTAACTCTCTTATCTCTGTGGTAAGGGTCTCACTGACGTCTTTTACTCCATCTCTGCACTTCCTACCTTCTTTGATGTAGCCTCTTCTCTACTTTTAGTTGTGGAGTTTGTTCTGTCAGTCTTCAGATCAATTTCTGGGGTTTTAGGATGATTTTTTGATTTTTGATCTTCTACTGAAGGCTGATAAATAATGATTTATAATTAGGATCAGGAATCTTCCTTTTTATGCAAAGCAAAATAATATAGCATTTGGTGTTTAAAAATGACTGTAACAACAGCAACAACAAAATGACTGCAACAAGTACTTAGAAAGTACTTAGAAAGTTATATCCTCTGCTATTTGATATAATTATGGGTTAGTAAGAAATAAGAAAGCAAAATATGGTCAAATTAGATGAAGGTAAATAATAATAGTCTTGAAACTTGCAAACAACTTTTGAGTTGTACATGAAAATGTAGATAAATAAGAAAAGTTATTTATTATCCTGAATTAATGTTATAAAGTGGTCAATGACTTGAAGGCCTTGAAGATCATATTTACAGTTATGTCAGTGTTTCAATTGATTTCAACTTCAGTGGTTATACAGTATTCTGTGATGATAAGGAATCTATATGTAGTTGTTTTGGGGGATAAAATTATTTAAAAGATGCCCATCAGAGATTATAGGGGGAAAATAAGCACTTTTTTCCTACATAAGTTTCCATAGCTTATGGTAAACCATATAGAAGGAAAAAAGTGCTTTGACTGCGGATAGTGACATTTGAGAAGGTCTTCAAAAAATGTTTTGAACAGTCTGGAGAACATAAATATAAATGGTTATCTGGGGGGAAAAACATAAATTTGATACATGAAAGAGAAGTTTGAGAAAGGGCTTCAGGATTGTAAAGATATAAAAATATATATAATAGGAAATCGCTCTGACATCATTGGAAATGCCTTATTTAATTTGAAATAATACTGTGTTGCTGGTATTTTATTTCCATTTTAAAGTTGATGAACTATCACACAGAAGGTATCAGAGCTAGGACTGTAACTCCAAAACTATTGTTTATTCTACCCTATCATTTTTAATTTGTATTAAGGAACACACCTTTATGTCAGATTTACATGTTAGTTTAAAATGCCCAGCATATCACATATTTTAGCTACATAAAAAATAACTCAGTAGGGTAATTATGATAATTATATTAGAAAGTTAATAATAAAAACAGTTGTCATAATGATGACAGTTGAGTTCCAGTCATAATCGCTGTGAGGAATACACCCTTAAATGTCTAAGGTAGAGACAAATTTTTGCAATGGAGCATGTTAAAGGATTAATTCTGTGAATGCCAAGACTATTTAAAAATGACTTGCATTGATTTGGCTTCTCAGAAAAGAAATCTTCTCCTAACAGTTTTACCGTTAATATACCCTAAGTCCTACCAAGAATTATAGTGCCTTAGAAAATTAAATCTACTTTAAATACAGTAGATTCTATTTCATTCTAGCAGTAAATAGTCCAGTGGTTACACGGAATTCAAAGTTTGCATGTTCTTCCCTTATCTTAAGCAGACAAAGTAGAGAGATTACCTGTGAATGGAATAGGAAGGAAAGGGGAAAAAACAATTGCTGTTCTCCAGTATTTGAACGGACAGTTGCAATTAGCTTTCTAATGAGTTTGGACAGAGCCTAAGGAGAGATAGGAGCTGTGTATTCTATATGTGAGTACAGGATTCTCATAGATAGTCATTCTTTGCTCAGGTTCATTGCTTCTTTCACTATTACAGGAAGTCTTTCTCTTTCCATTTGCATCAAAATGCTCACTCCACTCCAGTGACTTGTCCTTGTTCAGCTGGGATCTAATTTTAATGCTTATTTTCCATGACGTCAAAGAGTTGTGCAATTGGGACCTATATTAGGTCTTGCCTTGCTTCCCAATAGTTTAACATCAGAAGTAATTTTAAAACTGGAAGAAAAATGCAATTTTAGCATAATTATATTTTCACACAGTGTGCTTAGTTACTCAGGACTGTCATTCACATTTTCTATATGTGTAAAGAAATAGATGTAGTGATCATGTAGTATAGAAAGACAAGCCTCTGAGATAAATTCTGTCCCATGATCTCTTATGAAAATACTTAGAACACAGTAATAGGTAATCTGTGTTATGTTTTTCAGTTAGCACAGATACAATTGAATTATGTAATTATCAATCTGTTTATTTATTAAAAAGCAGTGTAGATCTCACCAGTCCCTCAAAACTCTTTTTCATTCAGTTTATTATATGCTAGTTTGGGATTTAAGAAAATTTGAGCAAACCTAATCTCTCTAACAGGAAATCACAAAATGAGGGTACTTTTCATGTCATTATGTACTGGGAGATTTCAACTAAAGAGTCTGTTTTTACAATTTTGTGCTATTGGAAGTAGTTTCTAAAATCTAAGAGGCACTAAAACTGAAATAAAAGAAAATCAAACAAGAAAACCCACTAACATTATGTGTCTCACACAGTGCTATAATATGCCCTATTCTTGTATATTTAATGTATTTTATGTTACTTCCTATTATGTCTTTTGCTGTTAGAGTGATCCATACTATTTATATTAAGCCTTAAGGAAATAAAAATTAATAGATTTTCTTATAATCAACTGCATCTTCTTTTTTGAGTGATGAAGAAGCCTGATATTGATTCCCATACTCAGTACTGCTGATGAATATCAAACTCTGACTCTGCAAAACATATATTTAATTTAGTCTCCAGTTAACAATATATGGAGTATCAGTAAAACCTTTTCATTAATATTTGGACTCAGAGTTCATTGCAGAATTCTGATACTCATAACAATACATGCTTAGTCAATAGCTTACCTGATCTGTGTAGTGAAAACATTGACTCTTCTAAATCCAGAAGTAGATATCCTTCAGTCTTATCCTTAAAAATGTAGATAGCCTTAAATCTGAGTACCATAAAGGATTATTTTAGAAATCTCAGCATAGATTAATGCAAAGATTATTAATAAGAGGATAATTTATAAACAAATATATTTTAAAAGTATGCACTAAATCTAATTAAAGGAGTCAGTTAATTAAACTACAGTTCATGCATGTAATAAACTATAATGCAGGTATTGAAATATGACAGAATTTTTAAATACTTTAAAATTTTACATTTAGCTTTATATTTATATTATTTTTTAATTTTTACTTTTAAATAGGGACTTGATAATGAGACACAATGAACAGACTACAAAAACCTTATTTCCATATGGTTCACATTATACCAGCGATTTTTGTGAATACACATGAACACACACATATACCTATTCACAAATGTTTGAATTGAAATGCACCATTTTTTTTTACATTAGAATATATATCTCTATGTTGTAGGAGTACAGTTTATTTTTAAAATTCGTTCTTTACTCTTTTCTATATTTTGTGCATTTCTTACCAATGGTTATATATTACTTATATATTGCTTTTACTTTAAAAAGGAATACAAAATTCACAGCACTCACCATAGCAATACACTCCCCAATGTTTATCACCCAGCCACCCCATCCCTCCCACCCCCCCACCACTCCAGCAACCCTCAGTTTGTTTCCTGAGATTAAGAATTCCTCATATCAGTGAGATCATATGATGCATATCTTTCTCTGATTGACTTTTTTCACTCAGCATAATACCCTCCAGTTCCATCCATGTTGTTGCAGATGGCAAGATTTCATTCCTTTTGATGGCTGCATAATATTCCATTGTATATATATACTGCATCTTCTTTATCCATTCCTCTGTCGATGGACATCTTGGCTCTTTCCATAGTTTGGCTATTGTGGACATTGCTGCTATAAACATTGGAGGGGGGACGAACCATGAGAGACTATGGACTCTGAGAAACAAGCTGAGGGTTCTAGAGGGAAGCGGGGTGGGGGGATGGGTTAGCCTGGTGATGGGTATTAAAGAGGGCATGTACACAAACAATAAATCATGGAACACTACATCAAAAACTAATGATGTAATGTATGGTGATTAACATAACATAATAAAAAAGAAAAAAGAATACAAAAAAACGAGGTGGTAAATTGATGAGTTACTTATTTTCATTTAAAGAAAATAAACTCTGCTTTCATAATAAGCACTTAGAGTCTTGCTTTGTAAATTAATTTCAGATGAGTGAATTCTCCTTTTGTGCTATTTTGACCATTCCCAGTACTGATATGGTGGCCCCCATTTCCCATACTTGATTAAATTTGTATATCATACTTAGGATATGTATCGTGTGCTTTGGATTTGTATTACTCTAGTGTGTATGTATTTATACTAGATCATAATTGTGATAAAATAATTAAAGTGATATGAATTTGACTTTTAATAGAATCAACTTTTGAAAGTTATTATTTTCTAAATGTTAGAGTGAACATGTATCTAATCAATAAATACTTGCTGAACAAGTATATGCCAAGCTTTGTCCTTAGAGCTACGAATATAAACAAGAATAAGATTTATCATCTCCTAGCAGTACTTCTAATATCAAGGGGGAATCTGATACATGAATTCCACTTGATATGGCATTATTGTATTTCTGCACAATTATAGAAGTGTGTGTGAGGTACAGTAGCAAAGCAGAAAAATATATGATTTATTCTGAGAAAATGAAAGGTAGGAGTTGGATCTATAAGGAAAATTTGTAGTCATCAAAGGTTATTTTGGACAAATAGGGTAAACCAATGTACAAAGAGATGTGAAAAAAATTAAGGTAGGAAATTAGATATATTCTCTATCATTAAACAATTTACTTTATGGTTATGTATTTGTGTGTGTATGTGTTTGTTTGAGATTACGTTTATGGACAATCTCCGTACCCAGAACTGTCAAAAGAAACATTTTATTCACATATAATAGAACATTTCATGCATAAATTTATCCATATAATTGGGATTAAATTGTTCTAAGTGATTGTAACTTCCAAAGTAAACTCATTCCTGCATTTTTACAATTTCCTTTCATTGGAAAGAAATGATGTGATTACCCTGTATATGTGTAAAACTATGACAAGTTGTAGAAAGCAATTTTCATAGGTAAAATTATACTCTCAATTATATGTTAGTAGTTATGCAAAGAAACCTTTGTTAATAACATTCATTTCACAAGTGATAGTCTCTAGGTTTGTATTATCCTTGTTTAGTGCCAGAGTGAACATTTAAAATTAGTAACACTGATGCATTTATCATTGAAATATGATAAATGCATCCTATGCTTGGGCAGCATAGGACTAGAACTAGAATTTTACTTATTTTTTCATTTACTGATAAGATGATGAAGCACAAAATAAAAATTGATTATTAGATTGTTTCTAAAAGGGGAATAAACAGGAGCAAATTGATTTATTCTACTACTAATTCTAAAGAACATAAGAACAGTAAAATCTATTAAGATTTTTGGGCGCCTGGGTGGCTCAGATGGTTAAGCGTCTGCCTTCGGCTCAGGTCATGATCTCAGGGTCCTGGGATCGAGTCCCGCATCGGGCTCCCTGCTCTTTGGGAGCCTGCTTCTCCCTCTGCCTCTCTCTCTCTCTGTCTCTCATGAATAAATAAATAAAATCTTAAAAAAAAAAAAAAAAAAAATCTATTAAGATTTTTAAAAACTGATTTCTTAGTAACTACCCAGTTTTCCTTTCCCACCAGCCTCTGGGAACCACCATACCACTCTTGATTCTATGAATTTGACTATTTTAGATACCTCTTTTTTTTTTTTTTAAGTGAGTTCCCCAACATAGGGCTTGAACTCACCACCCTGAGATCAAGACCTGAGCTGAGATCAAGACCAACTGAGCCATCCAGGTGCCCTGTTAGATACTCTTAAAGTGGAATTGTATAGTACTTGTCTTTCTGTGACCAGTGTATTTCACTTAGCATAACATCTTCAAGGTTCATCCATATTGTGACATAAAGTAGAATATATTTTTTCCCTTTTTTAAGGCTGAAAATTCTTCCACTGTGTGTGAATATCATTTTCTCTATCCATTTATCTGTCGCAATGGACATTTAGGTTCCTTTCACATCTTGGCTACTGTGAAAATTGCTACAATGAACATGGCAATGCTTTTATCTCTTTGAGATCCTGATTTCAATTCATTTGGTTAAATAACCAAAAGTGGGATTGCTGGATCATATGCTGTAGTTCTATTTTTAATTTTTTGAGGCACCTCAGTATTGTTTTTCATAGCAACAGCAACATTTTGCTTAAGATGGATAAGCTCTGGAGATCTGCTGTACAACATTGTACCTATAGCCAACAATAATGCATTGTACATTTAAAAATGGTTAAGGGGGTAGATTTTTGGTAAAAGATTAAGTGTTCTTACCAACATAAAATAAAAATTTTAAAGAAAAACAAAAGCTTTTGTCAATGAACTAAAATTATTTGAAAATAATGATTGCAGTTTGGTTGCAGATTGAGCAATTTGAAAGATGAAATCGCATTATCTTTGAAAGGCTATCAGCAATAAACTCAGTAGCCATCAGTTTGAGGAAGCCAATTTTTCTGGTAGAAATTGGAATCATAATAATCACTCCCAATTAGTTAATTTACTAATAGTTATTCTCTGTATAGCAGCATTTGTCCCAGGTCTAAGCAACAGTATGAGAACAGTTTCAAAAAAGAAAAAATCCAGTGATTTGTTGTATTTTTTTAAAGACATAAAGGAAACACTTTTTTGTTACAATTTTTATTAAAATGTATTTACAGAAGAGTCGCCAATTTATGAGTATATCCCCCATGATGATTTATTTTACAAAGTGAACATATGCATATAACCAGCACCCAGAATATTAGCGGCATCCCAGAACATGCCTTTATATCTCATCCTGTCCATGCTACTATTCTCTTCTTCCAACTCCCCATAGCCACTAATAGCCTGAATTGCTTTTGTGTATTTAAAAAAGAAATATAACTTTAAGTTAAAAAAAGAAGATGAGCAAGAATGCATTTGCTAGAATTAAAGGATACAAAATCAACTGAGCATTCCTGGAATGCTATATATTTGGGTAAATATGACATTATATATGGTACACTTTCATATAGACTCCACTCCAAAAAGATAATTCCTTAAATCCCCTATGACAATTTTAGTTCAATTTAAAATGCATAAAAAATGTTACACAAACCCCGTAGGCAGAGGACAGATATTGATTCCCATTCATGCATTCATTCATTCATTAATCAAAACTTAGCAGAAAACTTACTATATGCAAGGTTGTGTGAGTTAAGAAAACCCAACTAACATTCATATTCTTGCTCTCAAGAGGCTCAGAGAGAAGAGGTCCAGAATGACAGGTAAATAAATATTTGTAATTTAAAGAATTGAACGTCATTATAGTCTAAGGATATGTAGCAGTTGGCAGAACAAAAGAGATAGGTTAGCAGCAAAATGAAACAATGAAAACTTTGTTTTTTTTAAGGCTACCACTAGACTAACATTTTAGATGATATTAAATTGTAAAGGATATTGAATATTAAAGTATATAGTAGATTATTAGCTTATATGAATTTAAGTATTAGATTTAAATAAATGTTATATATATATGTGTTAAGATAACAAATATTGCATAGATAAATATGCATGATAACCTTTGTTTTTACAATTTAAGAGGATTTATAAAACTCCTAAATTTTATTTTATCAGGTATAACAAAACAAAATTGTAAAATATAAAATGTCAGAAAGATTAGTCAGTATACAGAAGGAAGAAAATAAGGAATATTTTTCCATAAACATTATTTTGATATTAATTGCTAAAATAAAATTTTATGGTGAGTGCTTTTCCACTTGCGTGACCATGCTGGATTATTAACTGAAGTGTGACATGTAAGATGCTCTTTATGAACCTAAAAGGCATTGCATATTTTTATTACTTAAAAAAACCTTTTAATTGTTAATAATTCTGTAAGTATAAAATCATCTAAAAAGCAGAAGAAACAGGATGGTAGGTAAAGCAAAAGACAAACCTAAGAATGTGTTTCATATATTAAAGCTATCTGTACCCCCATGTTTATTGCAGCATTATTTACAATACCAAAGACATGGAAGCAACCTAAATGTTCATCATTGGAGGAATGGGTAAAGAAAGTGTGGTATAGGGACTCCTGGGTGGCTCAGTTGGTTAAGCGTCTGCCTTTGGCTTGGGTCGTGATCCCAGGGTCCTGGGATCGAGTCCCGTATCAGGTTCCTTGTTCAGCAGGGAGCCTGCTTCTTCCTCTCCTCTGCCGCTCACTCTGCTTGTGCTCTCTCTCTCTCTGACAAATAAATGAAATCTTAAAAAAAAAAAGATGGAAAAAATGTGGTATATAGCTACAGTGGAATATTATGCAGCCATAAAAAGAAGGAAATCTTGCCAGGTGACACCATGGATATACCTTAAAGATATTACGCTAAGTGAAATAAGCCAGAGAGAGAAAGGCACATATATGATCTCACTTATATGTGGAACTAAAAATGGACAGAAACAAAACAAAACAAAACAAAAAGGAACTCATAGATACAATGTAGAACAGATTGGTGGGTGCCAGAGGAGAGGATGAGGGGTGGGTGAAATTGGTGAAGGGGGTCAAAAGATAAAATCTTCCAGTTATAAAATAAATAAGTTCCAGGATATAATGAACAGCATGATGACTATAGTTAATAATACTACATTGTATATTTGAAAATTGCTAAGAGAAATCTTAAAAGTTCTTATCAGAAGGAAAAACAAAATTGAATCTGTGGTGATGGATGTTGACTAGACTTATTTTGGTGATCATTTTGACTTACAAATATCAAATCATTTTGTACACCTGAAACTAATATAATGGTAGGTGTCAATTATATTTCAATTTTTAAAATCATATTCTAAAGAACTTCTGAAAGTATGTGAAAGGAAAAGTTGAAAAAAAAAAAGAATTTTGTTGAGTCTAAAGTCATATGTCTCTACTTGAAAACAGACCAAAAAGTGTATTACTATGGAGTTATATTTAGAAAGATTATTCTTCACTGAAATAAAAATATGGAATCTGAAATGGATGAAATCTATGACATCAGCTGGAAAATCTCTTAATATTAAGTAATTAAATAGTTGAATAGTATTTTGTTATTTGTGAACTAACATGAGTCATCTTCTAGGTGTCAGTTAAATGTAGATTTTAATAGTGCCTAGCAAAGGGTTCTGCACACAATACTTCCTAAATAAACATGGTTGTTTGAGGGACCTTCGAATAATATGAAAGCAGTTAATCTTGGGAATGTAGGTACAGAGGTTCAGTAAGATTTTTAGTTGACAGTTATGGGTTGGTATCCACCAATAAGTATCAATGGAGACGGACAGGAATAATCAAATCATCAGACATTAAAATACTAAGATAGAGAGTAGGACCTGTTGCAAAATGGAGAATACAGGGAATATACCCAGATATTGAATTGCATGTAATTTTTAATTCTTTTTGTCCATTGAATGAATTTTCTCTTTAAAAGTCTTTTTTTTTAAGTTTCAATAAACAAGGGAAGCACTGGGAAGAATATTTCAAAATAGTTCATATATTGACAGTTTCCCAAAATTTAGGTTAAGGGAAAAAGTAATGCACATGGTTTTACTAATAAATATTCAATATTCTATAATCAGAAATCAAGTAACACTAATTCGGTAACACAGGTACAAGGTGGGGACTAGAAAATCAGACAATAAATGACTTATTTGACATGTGGAAATTCGATTAAGACTTCTGATTCTTAGAAGATATACTTTAGGGGCACCTGGATGGCTCGGGTCATTATCCCAGGGTCCTGGGGTGGAGCCCAATGTCGAGTCCCACATCGGGCTCCCTATTCAGTGATTCAGTGGGAAGTCTGCTTCTCCCTCTCTCTCTGCCCCTCCCCCTGCTCATGCTCTCTCTCTCTCTTTCTCTCAAATTAATAAATAAAAATCTTTTTTAAAAAAGATATACTTCAGCAATGCACATGAATAAGTAATTACCTTGATTATTAATAATTTTATTTTCAATTAAAATCATATTGATATAAGTAATGGCCTTAAACTATTAAATTTTCATTTATTAATAATTACCAATTTTATTAATAGCTAATTATTAGCAATATATAATCTACTTTTTTCTGTATTTACCTATCTATAATTATCTCCTACTATAAATCTATCTATTTTCAGGAACTACCTTGTCCGTTCTCCTTTTAACTAAGTGTCTGTTTTAACTCTTTGACTAGTTAAGACAGGTCAGTGAGAGGTAGATCAAAGGAATCATCCACCATGCATTAAAGAGAAATTATTTCTCTATCTCTCTCTTTCATCAGTATTAGTTGTTTCTATTTCAGTATATGGGTCCTCTGTTGTTTATTCTATTGCAAATATATTTATCATATCGAGATTCATTTTCACTGTCTTCATGCTTTTATTGAAAGTTTTAAATTTTAATAGAGTGTTATCTTTCACTTTGTGGTTATTGTCTTGTTCACTTGTGTAAGAAAATTAAGAGCATGATAGTAGTCTTGTAATGTTTTCTTTTAGGAACTTTATTGATTATGTTTTCATTTGGATCTAATATTGAATTTGGAATTGTGATGCATGGAGTAAAATTCATGGTCAAAATTCGTATTTTCCATTTGGAAAAGACACTGGCACTACAGTGCTATTATTTTTTTTATCATAAATGAAGTGAAATTTTTATTTTCCGTATTTTGTCTGTTTTGTTTCCTTACAAAAATATCACACTGTCTTAATTATATTAACTTTATGATAAATCTTGATATACGATCATCTAAATTTCTTGGATTTATACTCTATTTTCAATATTGCTTTAGCTATTTTTAGACAATTTTGTTTCCATATAAATTTTGAAATCACCTTGACACAAAATACTCACTGGTACTTTGATAAGGATTGCATAAATCTATATTTATTCAGGGAAAGGTATTTAACTAAACTTTTAATATTTTGTTACCCATAGCATTATGCAGAAGACTTTTTTTTAATAAAGTAAATAAATAGATAGACAAATATTGGCGATAATGATTCTGGAAGAGTAAAATGTGAATCAAAAAGCTATGATTGTTGAATAAGGGAATATAAGTTTGAAGTAAGGATAAGTTTGATAAGGATACATGGAGGAACAAGATATAGTGAGGTCATGGGATTAGAAAATAAATTTGTGACATTATTTAGAAAAATAAGAGCGCACAAGGCCAGGATGGTGAAATAAACATTTTTTTTGAAGATTTTATGTATTTAATTATTTATTTTTTATTATGTTATGTTAATCACCATACATTACATCATTAGTTTTTGATGTAGTGTTCCATGATTCACTGTTTGCGTATAACACCCAGTGCTCCATGAAAAAAACATTTTTAAGTGTCAGACAGTAGAACAGGGGCCATGAAAAAGAGTCAGAAAAGAAGGAAAATGAAACTTGCTCAGAAATACCCATTAAAAACTTGAAATTGTCCTTAAAGAAACACTAGCATTAGGATGGAAATGAAGAATGGTGACATGCTTTACCCTGGACATAGAGTGAATAAACAGGGGTGGATTACAAACGGTAAACCAAGTTGTTATAACTTTGTTGAATTAGCATTCACTACATGGAGCATAGGGTGCTGAAAGATGAAATGAAGTTCAACAACAGACCAGAAGAGAAAGTGAAATAGACAAGTTTATTACTCACAGGTCTTGGAGGAAGTACACAGCACCCTTTGAGGAACCATTCTGGGAGAGGTCAAGGCAGGTGGCAGGGAGAGAGAGAGGTTGGATCTGGTGCACATGCCTTAATTGAGGTCTGTGGGTGGAGTGCTGGCGTTCCTGGGCTGAGACTGGGTTGGTCAGTTCAAACCAGAAAGAGCAGAGTTTTGGGAAACTCTGTAGGGGTGCAAAAGGGGAAGGCCCTGGGGGGCAGAGGAGACTATTGATCACAAGGGCTTTTGGGGAAGTCATATCAGGATCTTACATTTGCTTGTAACTTTGCAGTCTCCTCTATAGGGCATGCTCTTGAGTGAGGGGGCTGATGTCAGTGTAAGGTCCCTGCAGGCTTTTTGGCCAAACAAAATGAATACTGAGACAGTAAGAGCATGGAGTGACTTAGCCAAACTCTCAACACAAGCCGTAAGTTTTAGGGGCTGGCTATACAATTTGCAGACCTCAGTCCAAAATAAAAATATGGGCCCCTTATTTTAAAATCCAAGAAAAATACTGTTGATGATACTACAAAATAAAGCTTTTTTCCCTTTTTCCCGTGGTGTCTGTCCTTCAAATTGTCATGGTGCTTTTCATTTGCTATTTAAAGTCATTCTAGGTAATGTAAAATTAAAATTTTAAATAATTAGTATGAATTTCACTATTCATCTTTATATTGTGGAATTCCAATTTTAAATACAGATATAAGAGCATTTTGCTTATAATGTGGAATAACCAAATGACACAATTTGTATTTTGTTCTTATCAGAACCATGGAAATGCTCCACGAAACTAACTCAACAGTTTATATTTCACTACTTGACTCATGTAAACTCTACCAGCACTCTCTACCTTCAGCATACTGATGAGTAAGGAAGGACAGAAGAGAAAAGTAGCTACAAGTTACCTTTCACGTGATGACACAGTTACTGTACATACCTTCTCTGCTCATGCTCTTGTTTCATTGTCCCAACAGACTTTACTGTCAAAACACAGTTCAAAGATTAAGTTGTTAAGAATTTAAAGATAGTGAAAGGAGAGCATTAAACAGTGTGGGACCTTTCTGAGTCCCTATGTGGCACTGCATGGTCACGTGTTCATGAAGCTGGCCCGGATCCGTTTAGAGTAGCCACATAAATCTGGATGACAGGAGTTTCTGAAATGTAGCTGCCTGGTTTACTTTTCATTTACTCCAGAGTTGATTATACATGGTGGTAGTACATTCCAGAGCTTCAATACATTTTTTGAGTGTTTCCAACCCATTTGCTCTGCTTCATGTAGATTCCCCTTTGTTTTTGTTTTTGTTTTTTAGTTTGGGCTGACTATGATTAGAGACAACATTTAAATACAATATGAGTGATACATCCTGCTTTCAGATTATTTTGAATTTCCAAATGCTTTCAATTTGGCTGAAGCAAAAGGAGCAAATGTTGATTCTAAACTGAGTATGCAATCCCAGGTATTTAAGAAGAATCCAGTTTTACCAGTAAATAAGTAAACAGCTATGTAATAATTATCTTCCATTACTTTCTCAACAAATCTAGTGATGAAGATTCTGTGAGGCAGGTTTTTATATCAATTCCCTGATGGTAACAGCACTTTAAAACTTAGGTGCCTATCTTACTAAATAGAGCTTTTTTGAAAGCTGTGTACTAATTTAAGATTTATGAACTTATGAAGCACTTTGCAAGAACATATTTGTCTATTTTTTATACTTATAGTATAAAATTTATTTGTGCTGAGTATAGGTGAAAAATGAGACTGTCTATTTAACATAGATGCATTTTACTTATTTACCTTGTAGTTAAACTAAATTATCTAGAAACATTGGTTAAACCAACTCATGTATTTACAACAAAAAATAACTTTTATGGAAATTCTTTGTAATGATACACAATGTAAAAGACATTTTTCTTTATTTCTTCTTTTATCTCTTTGGAGTGTTTGGAAACCTGAATGTGGATGTTAGAGTGAGGGATTTATCCTGTAATTTTCTCCTAAACTACTCTTGGTATTCGTACTATGTATAAGATTTTTAAGAACTGGGCCTTTTTGAGAATTCGAACGGTAATCATGAGAAAGAGGATACTAGGCTTTTTCAAGATGGATGTTTCAATTCGACATCAATGAAAAACACAGATAGACAGAAAACACTTCCAAAGATCTGTTCTTACCCACTATCTTTTGTTTAGCTTGTTAATTAATAGTGCTTAATAATGATATTCTCATTTAATCCACATACTTTCTATGATTAAAGTAGAATTAGTGTTTTCTGGGAAAGTGTATCCCAGTTTGAGTCTTTGGTTGTATATTTATTTTTTTCTTTCCTCATTTTCATTTTTATTCAGTATATACTTCACGCCAACTTTCAAAATTTCTATGTGGATAGAATGGAAAGGACAACATAGTTTATAATCTAAATAATGAGTTGCCTATTTGGTTGAAGTAATTACTGTTCATTTCTCTTCATTGTTGATATTTTGGGTCATATAAATGGAGAGCTTTTTAAAAAAATATTTGAATTTTGAAGATATTTAAGTTTTATAAAAAGGTATTGCCTATCTTTTTACTTTTACTTTTAATTATAATGAGATGAATTTATGAAAAAAATTAAGCTAAAATGTTCATTAATATAAAATGAGTGTATCTTTACATTAATGGATAATGATAAAATACATGCTTAAAATATTGTGAACTTGCGACTGAGAAAAACCAGCCATATATCAAATTTATAAAGTCTTGTAAGATGGAAACTAAGACAGGAAAAATTAGAAATAAGAAAATAAAATCATCTAAACATTTCTGAAAAATAGGTGAGAATAAAATGCTTAAACAGTTGAACAAATGCTTACCATTTTGCGCTGAACATTTTGATAGTAGACAAAGTAGAAAAATAGAAAAAATAGGTTATATTTTCTATTATTTTTTAGTTAAATTGTTCTTTAAAACACCTTATTTTCTTCAAATTGCTTTTCTCCATTTTTTTACACAAATTGTCTGTGGGCAAGAAGATAATATGCTATTAGCTACTACAATTAAATTCTGCTAATAGTCAAATGAGTTTAATAAAAATATAAATAATCAGGTTAAGTCCATTTCTATTTCAGGTGTTATTAGACCTTGACTAGGACAATGCCCACAATTATGTCACCCCCATGTTCTGAAGCATTCAGTGGGTTGTAAAATAGGATTCCTTAGTATTAGTCTTGAATTCTGATTAGAATTATATTTATAACTTTGAAGGAAACAAAATCTATGTTTAAACTAACATGAGTTTCTATTATAGAAGTAAAAAATGTAGATTCTATATGGTCTGCCATTCAATTTATCTCTAACATTCAGAAAAATACTCACTTGCAATCAAGTTTATTATTATGATTTGTTACTTAGGGTCACTGCATCATGATTTAGAATATATTTCTACATGTCTCCACTGCCCAAGGCCTGCTTCTCTTGTTTTGGTCATCTCAAATCTTTGACAAAAACTAAATTCTCTAAACTATCTTTTTTACAAATTCTTTATTAAGAGTGAAGTATATATTCTCAGCATCCTTGGATCCCAGTTATCCTTACTTGTGAACTGGTAGATATTTTAATACCTATGCTGAAGACATACAAGTTATTCTTATTAAAAATACAGACAACCAAAAATGAAAAGAGATGCATATATATTGAAAGGTATAATTAGAAAGCAAAATTACCATTACTTTCAAACATATAGAATGATTTAGACTTCTACTTTAATTAGGATGTATAATGTTTCAAGAGACTTTACCTCTTACTATATAAGGAATCTGGACAAGCTACATTATCATAGTTCATTTACATTAAGGCAACAAATCACAGAGCAAACCTGAACCTATCTGTTAACTCTTCCACATTCTTTCACCAAATATATTCTGAAAGTTCTGGGCAGAAGAGCTGAAAGAAACCATTGGAAACTTCTGGGAACTGGATTAAGTCCAAAACAGTGGCCTGGTAAAGACTATGTGCATGGCAGTAGAGGTCTCAGAAATCCCATCAATGCAACGTTGTACCTAACCAAGCATAAGTTAGCAGCTTCTAATAGCTGGGGACAAGACAACAAGAGATGATAAGATGTTCTGTGGTAAAAAAAAGCCGGAATAAGATTAGTGAAGAAAACTCATCTGTAATCCAAAAAGCTGGCAACTGGGTTAAAAAAAAAAAAAAGCAAAAAGGCAGAGAGAGATATACTGATTTCCAGAGTCTGGAAATCATTTCCAGATGATGATTTCATCATCATCAACAAGTCATTATGATGTATAATCTCGCAACATGTCTAAAGCCAGTATCAAAATAAATCCATCTGAAGATGAACAAAGACACAAAGTAAGAAAAATACAAATGAAATTAATTGTTCACCCATTACTAGAAGCCTGACAAGAGGGGGCATGTCATTTTCTGGAGATAAATATTACTTACTTTGATCTCAACTGTTCACTTACCCACTTTATTCAGCATAAATAAAAAATAATGAGACATGTGAAGAAGCAAGGATATTTGCACATGGTTAACAAAGGAAACAAACAGAGCAGATACAGAGAGAGCCCAGATATTCAAATTAGCAGATAGAGACTTTAAAATAATTATTATAAATGTATCAAAGGCTTATTTGGAAAAGGAGAATACCATGCAGGAATTTTGGGCGGTGGGGGGGGTGGGGGGTGAATCAGCACGAATGTAAATGAGGATGTAAATGAAAATTCCAGGAAATGAAAACCACAATAAGAGGAATAAACCCCATGCCAAGGGATTCAATGAGAAAGAATAGTTGTTGTTGTTTTTTATTATATTCATAAAAATTGTGTTGGAACAACTGGATACACACATGTAAAAGAATGAGGTTGGACCCTCCACACCATATACAAATAATAATATAATAATAATAATGATAAGAGACAAAAATGGAGCAAGGGCCTAAATGTAAGAGCTAAAGTTATAAAACACTTAAACAAAAACAACTAAGTACAATTTATGATTTGGGATTAAGCAAAGCATTTCTAAATACAACACAAAAAGATGAGCAACAAAAGAAAAAAAGATAAAGTGGACTTCATCAAAATTAAAATATTTTGTGCTACAAAGATACTAACAATAAAATTATAACAACCCACAGAATTGTAAAAAACATTCATGATTCATATATCTGATAAAGGACTTGTATCCAGAACATAAAAGGACTCTTAAAATTCAGTTATAAAATGAGAACATGCTAAGCAAAGTAAGTCAGTCACAGAAAGACAAGTACCATATGATTTCACTCATAGGTGGAATTTAAGAAACAAAACAGATGAACATAGGAGAAGGGAAGGAAAAATATGATGAAAACAGTGCGGCAAACCATGAAAGACTTTTTTTTTTAAGATTTTTTATTTGAGAGAGAGAAACGGAGGGAGAGAGCATGAGTGGGGGAGGGGCAGAAGGAGAAGCAACTCCCCGCTGAGCAGGGAGCCTGACATGAGGCTTGATCCTGGGATCCCCGGGATCATGACCTGAGCCAAAGGCAGACACTTAACCCACTGAGCCACCTCCGCACCCCAAGACTCTTAACTGTAGGAAACAAACTGAGGGTTGCTGGAGGGGAGGTGAGGGGGAATGGGATAACTGGGTGATGGGCATTAAGGAGAGCACTTGATGTAATGAGCACTGGATGTTATATGCACCTGATTAATCACTAAATTCTACCCCTGAAAGTAATAAACACCATATGTTAAGTGAATTAAATTTAAATAAAAATTTTTTTAAAAGAAAACAAAATTAAAACATTTGCAAAAACTCTGCATATACATTTCTTCAAAGAAGATACACAAGTGTTTAGTAACCACATAAAAAGATGCTTAGGATCCTTAGCCATTGGGGAAATGAAAATCAAAACCACAATAAGATACAACTTTACAACTTCTATGATGGCTATACTAAGAAAGATAATAAAGAATGTTAAGAAGAAAAAATTAGAAACCCTATACACTGCTGCTAGGAATTGAATCCAATCCATTTATGTAAACTGTCCAGGATATACATATATACAGAGAGAGAATAATATTAATGGATGCCTGTGGTTGTGAGGTAGAAGGGTAATGGGGAGTAGCTGAAAATGGATACATGGTTTCTTTGGGTTAAAAAAAAAATTTTTAAATTAGATTATTGTGATGGTTTTAGAACTCTATGAATATACTAAAAAAACATTGAAATGTACAATTTCATCCAATCAATTGTATGCTTTGTAGATTATATCTAAATCAAGCTTTTAAAAGGGAAAAGAAAGGAAGGAAAGAAGGAAAAGACCAGATCTGGCCCAGAGAACAAAGTCTTAGTAAATGTGCTATCAATAGGAATTATACCACACTGGTATCTAATTTGTGCCCTAGAGGAGGGAAAAGAGAATAGACCTAAAGTTTACAAACAGATGTTTGAAAGTAATTGTATTAGTTTGCTGGGGCTACTTTAACAAAGTACTACAGACGGGGTTGCTTAAACAATATACATTTCTTTTGTCACAATTCTGGACACTAAAAGTCCAAAATCAAAGTGTTAGCAGGGTTGATTTCTTCTGAGGCTTCTCTCTTTGGCTTTTATATGGCCATCTTTTCCCTTGGCCTCCCCATGCCTTTTCCTCTGTGTCTGTGTCCTAATGCCTTCTTATATGGGCACTGGTCATATTGAATTAGGGCCCACTCTAATGACTATCTCCAAATATAGAAATATCTGAGGTACTGGGAATTAGGACATAAAATATGAATTTGGGGGACATACAATTTAGCCCATAACAGTAGTTTTTCACATTTATTAAAGTTCCCAACTCAAGATGCTGGATTCTCAGTGACAGCAATCTTTTTTAAATGTACCTAAACATATCGTAATCAGAATTCTTAAACTAATAACAAAGAAAATGTTATTAAAAGCAGCCAGAATGGGGAAAATATGACATACCAAGGAACCATGACAAGTATCATCATTGTCTTCTTCATTAGAAACAAAAGAGGCCAGAAGACAATGGTATCATATTTTTCAAATGCTGACAGAAAAATAAATGTCAGTCCAGAATTCCAGATTTTTGAAATACCTAACAATGAAAGTAAGGGAGATCAGGTTATGAAATATATTAACTCTCCTTCACATATTACTAGACAAAATATACATAAAACAAAAACCAGAAAAAGAAAATCCAACTATTCGAAGTCAATGGAGTATGAAAAAATCTTTCTTTGGTATGGGGTATCTGAAACTCAAAGAGAAAGCTTCAGTTCACCTAGGGAGTCAGAGAACAGAGTGCAAAACTGTAAGAATGTCTGGAAAGTAAGGGCAGGGGGAGACTCTAGAGAAGGATACTACAGAGGAAGTATCCCCAAAATCTTTATAGGAGCTAAATCAGAACTTTGGCTGACCACTGTACTGTTCATTAGTGAAGAAAATAATAAGAAATACAATAGAAAGCAATAGTTCAAAGGTAGAAAATAGGGAGCAGAAGACCCAGAATTAGGAATTGAGATCCAGCCAAGTTAACCATCTATTAAAATGGAAATAAAAGATTTATAGAGGATAATAGCAGTATCTGGGCTGTCAACAGTCCATCTATCACCATGTATTGTATCTATGAAAAATTACCAGACAAGTGAAAAAACAGGAACAATATGATTCCAGGTCAAGAAAAACAAAAGCAGGGTGCCTGGGTGGCTCAGTCAGTTAAGCGTCTGCTTTCGGCTTGGGTCATGATCCCAGGGTCCTGCTCAGCAGGGAGCCTGCTTCTCCCTCTCCCTCTGCCTGCAGCTCCCCCTGCTTGTGCTCTCTCTCTCTCTGTCAAATAAATAAATATACTCTTAAAAAAAAAAGTCAATGGAAACTAACAGGCAAGAATTTTAAAGCAGCCATTATACACATGTTCAAAGACTTAAAGGAAACATTTGCCATAATGAATAAACAGAGGAAGAATTTCAACTGGTAAACATAACCATAAAGAGTCAAAAAAGTTCTAGAAGTGAAAAGAGCAATATATAAAGTAGAAAAATCTTACTGGATGAAACTAACAGTAAATTGTAGATGGTGGAAGAAAGTGTCAGCAAATTAAAGATAAGAGGAAATTACTCAATCTCAAGAACAGAGAGAAAAACATTGACAAAAAAGAGTACATAATCACGGACTGTTTTGGAAATTATCACACTGTATAACAAACATAGGATTTCTAGAATGAAGATAGAATGTAACATAAAAATATTTGAAAACCTGGTGTGCAAGTACTTCCCAAATCTGCTGAAAAACAATGCAAAAACATACAAGCCCAAGTTCACCACATTACAATATTAAATGCAAAGGAGTAAAAATCTAGGTACATCATAATCAAAGGGCTGAGAAATGAAGAGAAAATTTTTAAAGAATCCGGAGCAAAATTAGAACAGTGACTGCCCCTAGGTGGAGGTTGGATTGTCTGGGTAGTTGCAGAAGGGAGTTGCTGGGAATAGTGGAAAAGTTCTATGCCCCAAGTTTGCCTGGCGATTTTATGGGTACACACATTTTTTTCCAAAATTCATCAAGTTGAATACAAGATGTGTACATTTTATTGTACATACGTTGTACTTTGCTAACAAAAATATTCAGTCATTCTCTAATGTTACATAAAATCAAAGGAACAGTGCTTTCTTTTATTGAATGTTTTGTTGATTAAGCATTATCATAAGCACTTGATTACATGGATTACCTGAAGAGTAGTCTTTAGAGTCACAAAGATAAGAAGCAGTGAATTAGTTAGGACTTAGTTTCTTTTTGTTATGTGATTTATCAACCTGAGTTTCATTTTGATATATAATTTATTAGCATGATAAAATGTTAACTAATGATTTTACTATTTTGCAAACCCTCAGACTTGGTACAAATTTTACAATAAATTTATGTAGCATTTTAGATGTCTAGGGTCAGAATGTATGCTTGTTTGTGTGCATTTCTCTATTGAATGCTTCTTTACTCACTCCCAGAATGTTGATGGCCTATCTTCTGATACATATACTTTATTACTTCTAAATATACATTATGTAGAACAAACTGAAAGTCTTTCACAAACTTACCATTACAACTTCTTACTTACTTTGAAGCAATTGGAAATGTGCAGTCTTCCAAATGCTTTCACCAATTAAATTTTGACTTGTTACAGATATTATGAGAGATTAGTCTTTTCGTCCTGTTTTTGCATTCCCCACTTACCAGTAATAGAGGCGGCGTTTTGTTCTCTAAATACAAGAGCACAGTCAGCTGTAAGAACATATTCATGATAATGGATATCAAGTAAGTCCTTAGATGAATCTTTTAGTCTATTCTGAATTATACCATAGATTTAAATTATGAACGTTTACTCCCAGCTAAACTGATATTATTAAAAGAGGCAGTTTCAGAACTGCAAGGCTATATTATTACAGCATTTCTAAAACTTGATCTCAAATAAATCCATCACAACATTATTCTGTAAGACAATCAAGGCACATAAATATTGGATAGTATAAATTTGTAGATCAGAAGTTTCCAAGAATGGGAGTAGTATGAGAAAAGAGAGCTGTAGTAAGATAGGCTGAAAAACACACAAACTTAGTTTCCAACTTTATTGTAATTAAATAAATGTGCATGTGTATGGACCTCCAGTTTTGGAATATGCTCCTGAGCCTGGAACATATCTCAATACCCCTTAAGCAAATCCATTCTTTGAGTTTTAGAAAACAACCATTTTGTTTTTCCCTGTAAATCAATGAAAGTAGACAGCCATAAAATCATAAAATCACAAACTTAAAAATGAGCTTAGTTACCTAGTTTTACAAAATAGGAAACCAAGGTAATGGAATAGATTTTTTAAAGATAAAATTTATATGGATATATACCTATACAAAGCAACTATATTTTGAAAACTGATTTCATAAAACTTATTTTTAGTCACACCCATACTGAGATCTGCATTAAAAAACTGGAAATCTTGGGACACCTGGGTGGCTCAGTCAGTTAAGTGACTGCCTTTGGCTCAGGTCATGATCTCAGGGTCCTGGGATCTAGCCCCACATGGGGCTCCCTGATCAGCTGGGAGTCTGCTTCTCCCTCTCCCTCTGCCCTTCCCCCTGGCTCGTGCTCTCTCTCTCTCAAATAAATAAAATCTTAAAAAAAAAAAAAAATTCTTGCTTTCCCCAATAGAAGACATTGCAATGACACAATTCTGTACAATTTTCTTGAACTTTGTAACATGATATAATCATATATGTAATGTAGCTGGAGACAGTATCAAGGCATAAAAACAATCCAATATAGTTTAGAGTTCTTTATAGTCATTGTGCCGTGACATGGAAATCTACATCAAAAGAAAAACCTAGCCTATCAATTTAATATAATACAATGTATAAAGTTTTTAAAAAGTCACCTTAGCACAGTTCTTACCACACAATCTACAGTGTGATTTTAAGTTTGGTTGGCAACACCTACTATTTTATATTTCTGGTTTTGATCAGACCTTAGAATTGCCAGATTCTAACCAAATGGCAACCACTATCACTATGAAATGCTCTTTAATTTTTCATAAACATAAAAATGGTTCAGAGATTTAATGCTGTCTTTGATCTAAGGAATTTTTTAATATATAAAAACCCATATAAAGAATGAGGTTGGAAATGGTGTGTTAAATGGAATAAGAATTATATATGTTATTGCATTTATAAAATACTGTGTTAAATGGAACAGCTATATGTCTTTATTTTGCATTATATAAGGCAAAATGTATATTTTGACTTGTATAAAAATATTTTTAGATGTAAGACAATATAACAGCCATTCTAGATTACAGAGTATCATTTATATGAAATGAAAATGAATCATATATTGGAAAAAATTAGTTTAACTGAAATCAATACAAAATGTATAAAAATACATTATGAATCTGGTTCTAAAAAATTTTTCAATGACCAATGATTAAATTGCCACTCCACTAGATTTGGGAAAAAAGTACTGATTTAAAAAGCCACTTCTTAATAAACTATGATGTATATAAAAAAAATTATTGCTTAGAGGTAAGCTGAAATTCCATAAAGCACTTCACATTTGAATTGAATGCTTAAGTACTTTGTGCTTTATATCCTAGCAAATTATCAAATTAGAAGAAGTAAAATAGGTCTGTCATTTTCAAATTCAATTTTCCGTGTGTGTGTGTGGGGGGGGGCTTTGCAATTTAAAAATATGTTAAATATGGATATCTAATCTATTTGCTAAGACTTAAAAGAAGTAAATGGTTTAGGGTAGGAGAGTCTGAATTCCTGTGAAGAGTATTTTGTCACATCCAGACAATAGAGACATCAAACTTTCAAAATTTGATAGATTTTATTCTTTTAAAGATTTTATTTATTTGAGAGAGAGAGAGAGCAAGCACAAGTCGGGGGAGGGGCAAAGGGAAAG
Organism: Neomonachus schauinslandi; assembly: GCF_002201575.2. Taxonomy (NCBI): domain Eukaryota; kingdom Metazoa; phylum Chordata; class Mammalia; order Carnivora; family Phocidae; genus Neomonachus; species Neomonachus schauinslandi. The sequence continues at coordinate 53,832,091 of NC_058415.1, read as the reverse complement.
GAAGAAGCAGACGCCCTCCCACCCCCCCCGCTAAGCAGGGAGCCCTTTGAAGGGCAATCCCAGGACTTTGGGATCATGACCTGAGCAGAAGGCAGATGCTCAACTAACTGAGCCACCCAGGCGCCCCCAAATTAGGTAGATTTTAATTAGAGCAATAACATAGAGCAAAAGGGTATGTAATATAATAGTTTATATTTTTAAGAGAATGGAATTATTTAGCAAGTCTTTATTATTATGGTTTTATTAGCTAGTTAAATAGAATGAAGAGCATGATATTTGAAGCTGAAGGACCTGAAGTGAAAGCTTCATGCCAGCTACAACCTCATATATGAAGTATAATTTTATAGATGGAAGGGACAATAGAAAATTTCATGGGAATGTTGGTTATGATTTACAATGGGAAGGCACAATGGTTGAGGAATAATACTTATGTGGTACCAAGAGGAGCAGATACAAAGAACAGAGGAAGTATATTTTGTGTGATAAGATCCTGCTAAGTGATGGAATGGGATGGGATAGGATGGTTTGGAACTACTACTGTCACCAAGGAGAGGAGGAGCACTGTACTTACATTTGAGTGGAATGACAGGAGAAGAGTAGCATTGTAAGATCCGTGTGCTGCTTGCATGACTATTTTAGCATATAGCACAAAGGCAGACATCAAAGAGGATAATTAGTTTTTTTCTTTTTTCAGTTGAAACATAAAGTAATAAAACCAAAAACTGAGCATGAAGTTGGAATGGAATAAGAGACGGGGAAGCTTTAATGAGTAAATCTAATTAGGAAATCTTTCAAAGGAAGAAATGGCTAATTTAGTAACAGATTAGGTGATACAGAAAAGGAAGGGGCGCCTGGGTGGCTCAGTCAGTTGAGCCTCCGACTCTTAATATCGGCTCAGGTCATGATTTCAGGGTCCTGAGATCAAGCCCATGTTGGGCTCCAGGCTTGGTGGGGAGTCTGCTTGGGATTCCTTCTCTCCCTCTGCCTCCCAACCCCAAGTGCTTTACTTGAGCACTCTCTTTGTATTTTCATTTATATTTAGTTCTGTGTATCTTTTTTTAAGGTTTTATTTATTTATTTGAGTAAGAGATATAGAGCATGAGCAGGGGGAGGGGCAGAGGGAGAGGCAGACTCCCTGCTGAGCAGGGAGCCAGACATGGGGCTTGATCCCAGGACCCTGGGATCATGACCTGAGCCCAAGGCAGATGCTTAACTGAGTCACCCAGACACCCCTAGTTCTATGTATCTTTTAAACTATGTTTGAGAAATCCTCTTAATCCATGGATTGTTTAGAGATGTGTTGTTTAATTTCCAATTGCTTTAAACTTTCCTGTTTTTTCTCAGATTGATTTACTTATCATTAGGTAACATGCCTTATATGATTTCATTTTTTAAAAATTCATTGAGATTTCTTTTGTGAACCAGAATATGGTCTATTTTGGTGAGTGTCTTAGAGTTGTGAATTATTTGCCTACTAGTTCCATCAATTAATTTGAGTGGAGTATTGAATATACTCTTTCAATTTCTTTTAGTTGGTATATTTAAAACATTTACATTTAAAGTAATTATGAATATGTTAGATTTAAGTCTCACATTTTTATCTGTTTGGCTTGTTTCATTATTTCTTATGTCTTTGTTTCCCTTTTCTTGCTTTCCTGTGGGTTACTTGAGAGTTTCTATAGAATTCCATCTTTTTACATTTATGGTATTTCTAAATACAGCACTTTATTTCATTTCCTTAGTGGTTGCTCTAGGGATACAGTACGTAACTTACCACAGCCTATCCTTCTTGACATTTTCCAAATTTTAGTAAATGTTGAAATCTTATTTCCACTTAGTTTCCTTTCCTCTCCCCATTTCTTAAATGTAATTGTGTCAATAGATTCTCTTACATACATTGAACACCACAGTATATGTCATGATTTGCTAGAACCATCAAATATGATCTAAGAAATTCATGAGGAGGATAGTCTATTATATTTACCCTTCTAGTCCCTAATCTGCTTGCTTTTTGGGTTGTTTTGGTTTGGTTTTGGTTTGGGGCTTTTTTGTTTGGTCTTTTTGTTTTTTGTTTTTTGCCATTCCAACTCTCATTACCTTTCTAACTAGACAGCTTCCTTTAGCCATTTTTTAAGGGAAGATCTGCTAGTGACAAATTATTTTAATTTTCCTTCTGAGATTGTCTTTATTTCTCTCTTACTCCTAAAGTATATTTTTGCCAAATAAATAATTTTTGTCTTGCTGTTATCTTTGTTCAGCAGTTGAAAAATATTTTCTCACTTCCCACTGGTCGGCCTGGTTTCAGATGAGAAATCTGAGGTCATTTGAGTTAACATGTTTCCACGGGTAGTATGCTATTTCCTTCTGGTTGCTTTTAACATTTCTTTCTTTGTCTTTAGCCCAGAAGTTTAATTAAGGAGTACATTGGCATAGATATCTTCAGATTTATCCTGTTTGCAGTTCTCTCAGCCTCCTGAGCCTCTGTCTTCATGTCTTCATCAAATTTGAGAAAATTTTAACCATTGTTTCTTCACACTTTTTGTCAGTCTCATGTCTCTCCTGTCCTTTTGGGACACCAAAGTATAAATGTTAGTTCTTATTTTCAGTAAAACCCTGAGCCTCTGTTAATTTTCTTTTCAATCTATCTTCTTTCTCTCCTTAAAATTAAGTAATTTATATTGATCATCATAAATTTCCTTGAGTCTTCTGTCATTTCCATTCTACAGTTTAAACCATCCAACAAGATTTTTATTTTGGTAATTGAATTAGTATTTTTTTTTTCAATCCTGCAGTATTCATTTGTTTATCTTTTAAAAACTTCTTGTTCAGAGTTTTTTTTTCCTTCATTTGTTTCAGAAGAATGTGCAATTGATTGTTGAAGCACTTTTTTGATAGTCTTAGTTAGGTAATCCCAGCATCAGATTCATTTTAGTGTTGGCATTTGTTGATTGTATTTTCTCATTCATACTGTGCTTTTCCTGGTTCTTGGTATGATGAGTGATTTTCAGGTATCTTAGACATTTTGTATTATATTAGGAGATTCTTAGTTCTATTTTAATCTTTTATTTTAGCAGGCATTTGCCTGTTTAATATGTTGGTTTTGACTTAATTTGTGGGCTGTAGTTCTGATGGCAATTTAGTTTACTGGGCCCTTGCAATGCTATTATCATCTGGTTTCACTTGGGCTCAGATGAGATTTCTGCTGGTGCAACCTGTGGAGAAGAAGGTATTTTCCTGGTCCACAGTGTCCTTAGGCTGGAGGAGGGTGCTGATAGATTCCAGAAATTTATGACAAAGAGTGTTTCCCCTGGCCTTTTCCCTGGCCATCCAGTGCCAATTGTCTTCCCATTCTATTTTTGCCAGTAGTGCTGGGGAGAAAGCCCCCACCTTGACAGCCTTCTGACACTGGGTGGAGGACCAGGAGCTGTGTGGTTGGGTGGTTCTCTGTTACTGGGTAGAGGTTCAGGAGATCCTGGAAGGAATTGCCTTTGCCATTGAGTGGAGGGTTGGTGGTACCTGATCTGAATAATCATTTGCAGCTATGTAGAAGGCAGGAGTTACTGTGTCTGGGTGACCACCACTCTAATGTAGAGGATAGGGAGACATTGGTTTGAGGTTGCTTTTTGCAAGTGGGTGAAGGTCCAGGAACTACTGGCCTGTTGTCATCTCCAGTTCTGTAAGAGCTTGTCTTCTGTCTATGGCTGTGAGGCATGGGTTAAGTCAGCCTGCCAGTTCCACTGTTACACTGTTTTGGGAACATTTGGGACAAAGGTTAGCCCTTCTTCTGCTGGCAGATTAGGATACTGCTGACACTAGCTATAGATCTTCCCATTAGGCACCTCCTCAATTCCTCTTCCCTATTTTTTTGGCCAGAGAGTAGAGGCTTTTTCTTTTCCTCTGCTCTTTTCTTCCTTCCCCCTTTCCTCCTTTCCTCCCTTCCTTTATTCTTTCTTTCTCCTCTCTCTTTCTCCCCACTTCCTCTCTTCCCTGCTCCCTCTCTCTGTCTCTCTCTTATGCCTATGCCTATTGGCCATTCATGGTTGCAGGTCTCTCTGCTGTGCAGTTTGTGTTGTATGGAAGATTTAACAACCCATGGAACTCACCACAGTATTATTCTTTAAGTCTCAACATTCCTAGTCAGTCCACTGTCTTCTTTCCAGTTTTTAGATTATTTACACCTTTCTATTTTCTGTGATTGTTGGATTAACTTGTATTAACTTGTATTTCAAGTGGAAAAACAGGGGAATGGGAGTCTATATCATTTTGTCCCAGAATTGGAAAGTGCACCCTATCTCTTATATTTTATTTTTTTATTTTTATTTTTTTTTTTTTAAGATTTTATTTATTTATTTGAGACAGAGAGAATGAGAGAGACAGAGAGCACATGAGAGGGGGGAGGGTCAGAGGGAGAAGCAGGCTCCCTGCCGAGCAGGGAGCCCGATGCGGGACTCGATCCCGGGACTCCAGGATCATGACCTGAGCCGAAGGCAGTCGCTTAACCAACTGAGCCACCCAGGCGCCCCTATTATATTTTAAAAAGTCAGTATGTATCAAGAGTAAAGTTGCAAACATTCATTCTGCAACCACCCAAAATAAATGCTATCATTGTATTATAATTGATCCAGATACTATTTATTATAAAATAAAATATTGGATATAAATGTTAAGTCCTTTATGTTACCTTTTCCTTCACAAAGCTCTCTTTTCCTTCCTAGAGGAAATCACTATGATGAATTATGTATAGAGCTGGATATTTCATACTTCTATTATAAAAATATGCATTCACATACAATATTATTATTTGAACTTTTAGAAAAATGAAGGGTGGTATCTTACTATGTATAATATCAGCAGTCAACTGATCGGTCTTACATCTGCCCCCTCACTCTTCTCAGAGACTGAACATGGAATTACAAGAATGACTGAGGAAAACTGTATTTTCTGAAATAACATTAGAGCCTAAGAACGAGACAGATTGTAACAGCCATGGACCTAGGCCATCTATGCTGTGCATGATGTTTGCTTTACTGCCTGGTGCTCTGCTTGTTGGTCTTCCATTTTCATAAATCTTTATACAGGAAGCAGGTATCAGTCTCTGTGCTCATGTGTTCAACATGAATCTCCTCACCTTTATTCCCTTTGACTCTCCCACCTTTCCACAGTTTTCTTTTATAAACTGTAATGCAGTGTTTTCTAATAGCTGATGGTAATAGAGTTTGTTTAATTAAAAAAAAAGTGAGAGAAAGAAATCCTGCCTTAATATTTGGATCCTATCTATATAATATGAACTGCACATAATTGGGGGTAACATTTGGGGTATCCAGTTTATAGCTTTAGAGATTTAAATTTTAAAAAATATCTATCTGCAAGTACTTTTCTGTTTAATAGGGTGGTAAGAAGCACAAAGTTCACATTTTGAAACTCCAAGGTTCTAATGAATAATGAAGACTTTAACTTTAAAATGACTTGCATTAAAATTAGAGCCATCACATCTTAGAATTCCACTGGGAGATCTTGTCTCATTTTGAATGTCGTGATGACTAAAATTCCTCACCCACCTCACCATTCCCCAGCCTTCATGAAGTCTTTGAAATGAAATTTCCCGTGAATTCTTCAGCTATTCTGACTTGTAATGGGGGAGATATATTTAGTCATCACCTTACAGTTAGAGTGAAATAGCAAACTCACTCCAACTGAAGAATACATCCTTTGTTCTTTCATCAAAATGTCCTGTGCAGATATCTATTGGCACTAAAAATGGTACCATGCTCAGAGTCATGTTTGCCCCCAAAAAAGGAGTTCCACAGCAAGCTATAGTCTCAGTCTCTATACAGAAATCAATGCCTATTTCCTAGGGTTAGGATTTAACAATTTTCTTAGCTAATAGTCCTCCTAGTTAGGGTTATTTCTGGCATATGCTCTGAAAAGCTGTTCTTTAGGAAAAGGAAATGTTTTCAAATGTGTTGTTCTCATCTTCTTTCATTGTCTTACATTTGGAAGATTTGTGTTAATGCTTTTATTAGTTAACTTCACAAATGTGTCAGAAAATTGTCCCCACTCTGCCACTGGGAAGGGGGTACGTGTGTAGCACGTTTGTGTACAATTTATAGCACTGTGCATTTCTAAGTCTGGCAAGCACATCAAAGGCAATACAAGTGTTAATGTGACATTTTGACTTTGTGAGCTAGAAGGTCACTTGAGTAATTAGTGCTAGATAAACCCAGAGGACATGCTGTGCTATGTGATCATTCTAGCAATACCCACTGCGACTAACAAGCACAAAGTTGAAGAAACTTATTTATGAATTATGAAAATCTTCTTAGCTATATTTTAAATACTTTAGACTTGCTTAAACTTCAGTATTCTTTGAGAGAAGGGACTTTGACTAATTTGATAAATGGCACAAAGAATTACAGAGTGTTATGTACATCAGATGTAATTTGAAGGTAGCTCAAAATATCATTAACGGTGTGGTTGACCCTTGTTCTCTCCAAAATAGAGATTTTAATAATGATTTTTAGTTTAAAATATTTTTTCCTCATAAATTCTGTTCTTTAAAAAAATTCTTATGACTTCATGGGAAGTGTGAGTAGAATTCAGGGATTACTTTATTCTAGCTAATCAGCAAACATTTACCACTCTCAGTTGAGCTTAATTACATATCTTACCTGTTCTTTTGTATTAATTTATACCTTAGATTTATTTATAAGAATTTTCACATTACTTTCTAGGTACATAAATATGAGATAACATAAAATAATTAGAATAGAAAACCTGTAATAATGAGAAGAGTACACATATGCCAGTGTAGGACATTTACTTTAAAGAGATTCAGTTAAGGGCGCCTGGGTGGCTCAGTTGGTTAAGTGACTGCCTTTGGCTCAGGTCATGATCCTGGAGTCCCGATAGAGTCCCACATCGGGCTCCCTGCTCAGCAGGGAGTCTGTTTCTCCCTCTGACCCTCCCCCCTCTCATGCTCTCTCTGTCTCTATCTCATTCTCTCTCTCAAATAAATAAATAAAATCTATAAAGAGATTCAGTTAATTCTGAGAGTCTTGAAATGAAGGGAATGCATATATGTTCACCAATGTTATTTTCCCCAAAATTACAGGACCACATGTAGAATGTATTATCCTGGGTGGCTCAGTTGGTTGGGCGACTGCCTTCGGCTCAGGTCATGATCCCAGGGTCCTGGGATCGAGTCCCACATCGGGCTCCCGGCTCGGTGGGAGCCTGCTTCTCCCTCTGACCCTCTCCCCTCTCATGCTGTTTCTCTCTCTCTCTCTCAAATAAATAAATAAATAAAATCTTAAAAAAATAATGTATTATTCCAAAGACTACGTTATAATCAAACATATATACTTGGGTGATATCAGCAAAATAGCAGAGAAGGGAGCTCAACTTAGGCTAGATCTTATTCCTTGGCCTAGGGAACAGAAACGAAGATAAGCCCTTATTTTTATGGTAAAATTTCTTTATTCCTCTGTTTTGTGGTTCTAATTTCATAAAACATAATTAGAGAAGGAATATATGAATACACTTTTGTTTTATATATATAATGTACATAAGGCTGTGTATGTGTATTTGTATATCTGTATATGTGTGTGTATTTGTAAGTATGGATTGTTATAGCTAGACCATAAATTCTCCTTGTCACTATATTTTATCCATGGGATAGAACATTATAAAGCGAGGATCATGCTACTGGCGAATATGAAAGCATTTAGGACAGAGTGTATCCTCAAATTAGTATGCATATATCACACTCTCTAATTTGTGAGCTCTGTATCAATTGCACATTTCATTTGGAAAAGTTGTATTTAAGAATGATGAAATTGAGGGGCGCCTGGGTGGCTCAGTCATTAAGCGTCTGCCTTCGGCTCAGGTCATGATCCCAAGGTCCTGGGATCAAGCCCCGCATCGGGCTCCCTGCTCCACGGGAAGCCTGTTTCTCCCTCTCCCACTCCCCCTGCTTTTGCTCCTCTCGCTGTGTCTCTCTCTATCAAATAAATAAATAAAATCTTTTTAAAAAATGATGAAATTGATTTCCAGGTGCTTTCAACATGAGTTTGTTTCTTTTGACAATAAATCAATAACTCTTTCTGACATGACTCTTATAATAGTAAGAATCCTTGCAGTAATCCACTTTCTTAGTGGCAGACAGATAGCTATGCCTTGGATTCGTTGAAAGTGCTACTCAGACTAAATGTTGTTCTAGTGAGCATTATTTCCTTGGGCCAAAAGTGAATGCCCACTTATGTGATGAAGAAAAGCAGTTGTCATTTTGGAAAAAACAAAAGGAAGTAGTAAGGGCACTAGTCATGCACACCAAGGTAAATAGGAAAAGAAACTGATGGATTCAATTGTAATCGATAGAGAAAATTCAGATGGCAGCTCAGAACATGAATAATTTTATTAACATGTGAGAATTAGCACCTGAGAGAACATTACATGTTTGTCTCTTTGGGCCTCTTAACCCTTTTGAATTGGTTTATATTTTGAATACCTACTCTATGAAGTAGATATTATGATCTTAGATTATAGATGAGGAAACTAAGTTAACTAAGATCTCACACCCTGAAAATGGCAGGGTGAGGAGTTAAATTCCATTTAAAATACTGGTAAATTCCATAGTTGAGATAAAGCACTAATATAGTACAACAAACTAATGATTTACTCTTCCCAACTAATAATCTGTGATGCACATAAAGACATCCTGCAAGGTATGACACATGCTAAGCAAATGTATGTTTTTACATATTTGAATTTTAAGTTACTAATACTTTAGCAGAAAGAAAATTTTGTATTCATTTTAGTGGGGCAGTGAGGCTTTATTTAGTTGTTTTTGACTATCAAATTTCACACAAAAAGATGGATTCTTGTTAACTCCACTTTGTGTCAGGTCCTGCTCTACATACTGTAAATATTTTCTAACAAATATCCGTGTCCATGACTATGTTTCATTCCTCTTCTCTCTTAGCTTCTGGCTTTTCAATTCTAATAAATCTACAATATTTATCTAGAAATTTTGTATAGCTAGAGAATAGAGTGTCTTATGGAATTACCTGAGAGATAGTAGAAGTTTATCTGGGGGCTAAGAATCATAGAGGTGACCTTCACTTATTCATGTCTCTAGAGTTTAGTTTCTCAATAAATATCCTGAATAGGCTTGATTGTTTTTACCTTTCAAGATTTTGTCCTAGTTTTTTTTTATGTTAATCACCATACATTACATCATTAGTTTTTGATGTAGTGTTCCATGATTCATTATTTGCATATAACACCCAGTGGTCCATGTAGAATGTGCCCTCTTTAATACCCATCACCAGTTTAAAGGTTTAGCATTTGGTTAGTGGCCAGATTAATTTGGAAAATCTGTTTATTGACTTTGACCACACATATAGCATAGCTGTTTGTAACAAGTCAACCAAAGACAGCCCAAAGTATTAGTAATGAACTTTTGCAAAAGCTTGTGTAATCTAAGCACTTCCAACATTAAAGTCCCTTCTTAGTATCTTTCATCACATAGCAACCTACATTCTATAATGATCAGATCTAGTAATTAAAATGGCTCATTGCATGACTTCACACGTGCTCAATAATTTCATATTATTTTGGAGTGAGGGATGAATTTCCTGGGGTGCTGGTATCTGCATATTAATTGTGTCTCTGTCATTATTATGCTAACTTATCATTGGGTATAATTTTCTGCGCCCTGTTGTTAACGTTAATATTATTCTGCTGGCTGTCTGAACAATCCAAATCCTTCTTGTTTAGATGTAGACATCTCTTTCACTTAACCTCTTTCTTCTCATCTTGCATAATAGAAAATTCTGACCACTAAAGCCAAATATAAACAGAACAGATGCGCGGCAAAAATTATCCTGGCTCTAATACTTTGCACTCGAGCAATATCAGCTATTCCCTGTGAGTGGGGCTCATGACCTGTACTCACTGTAGGTCCTCAAAGAGATACTACTTATCAAGACATATTAGTATGTCTGTGCATCTTGATGAATGCAAAAGGGAGCTCTAACAAGCAACATGTGCAAGTATGTCTGTGGAACATAGACATTCAGTGTCCATATCTTTATGTCACTGCTTCTCAAACTTTAGTGTGCATGCAAATTACCCAGGGCTCTTATTAAAATGCAAGTTCTGATTCAATAGATCTGGGATGGAACCCAAGATTGTGGATTACTATCAAACCTCCAGGCGATACTGATACTGTTTGACCAAGGACCAATATTCAGATTTCTGGAGGGTATTATGCTGAGCGAAATAAGTCAGTCAGAGAAAGACATGTATCGTATGATCTCACTGATACGAGGAATTTTTAATCTCAGGAAACAAACTGAGGGTTGCTGGAGTGGTGGGGTGTGGGAGGGATGGGGTGGCTTGGTGATAGACACTGGGGAGGGTATGTGCTATGGTGAGCGCTGTGGAGTGTGCAAGACCTTTGAATCACAGATGTGTACCTCTGAAACAAATAATACATTATATGTTAAAAATAAAAAAAAAAGAAGAAGATAGCAGGAAGGGAAAAATGAAGGGGGGGAAATCGGAGGCGGAGACGAACCATGAGAGAGTACGGACTCTGAGAAACAAACTGACGGTTCTAGAGGGGAGCGGGTGGAGGGAGGGGTTAGCCTGGTGATGGGTATTAAAGAGGGCACATACTGCATGGAGCACTGGGTGTTATACGCAAACAATGAATCATGGAACACTACATCAAAAACTAATGATGTAATGTATGATGATTAACAGAACATAATAAAATAAAATATTATGCAGATTTCTGTAGACATCTCATGGACTTAAAATTACTTGAATATAATGACTGTCTTTTATTTCAGTGTTCTCCTATCTTGTCACAATGCCTGAGAGCTGCTCAAGAAATTTTGGTTGGGTAATAGGTGAATGAAGAAACAGGTGAATGATAAGTGCAAATATATTCTCTTTGTTCTAATCTTATTTTATAATTGTACCTAAAAGTAGTCCTTTTTTTTTTTTTTCAATTCCTTTGTGAAGAATAGTATAACAAAGTGGGGACAATCCAGTATAGAACAAGAAGACAATATGATGCAACAGGACGGCGGTATGGCAGTTGATTGAGAGCACAGATTCTGGAGTCAGATTATTTTGGTTTCAGTCTTGGCTCCTAAAATTACTGGAAGTGTGATATTATATAAGTAATATAATCTGTTAGTGTCTCATATTTTTCATTAAAAAGTGGGGGTGAAAAAGAAATTCCACTCATAGGTTAGATTTAAATAATTCATGTAAAATACTTAAGAGAATGCCTGGCCAATAGCACACAATACATAATAGCTATTTTTACAACCGAAATATTAATGCTTACTCTTCAAAAATTTCAGTTATATTCAAAGTTAAGATAACAAGGTTCACAGGTTATTGGGTAACTTGTATACCTATCCTGTAAAATCCTATTGAATCAACATTTCTGTTTATGCAACTAAGGATTATTTCTAGAGGCTTTTCCATTGGCAAAATTATGCTAGCCTATTCACCAATCCTACAGAATAAATATTTCTCTTTATACAGCTAAGGACTATTTCTATAAGGCTTTTCCCATTGGCAAAATTATGCTAGCACTTTATTATTTAAAGCACTATAATATAGATAGGGTCAAACCACAAAATGGGTGTGAAGATTTAGAACAAGTTAAAGGCAGATACTTTTCCAAGCATTGCAAATTGCAATTACATATCTTAAACCTTCACTTTTGCATATGCATTTAATTGATTCAATCACAGTTCATAGGTGCATTTGAATTTACATTGGACTATAGATATGTTCTTTATAAAGTAATTGGCAAGGTTCACTGTGCTGTGTGTTTAAGACATTTACCCGGTGCTGTAGTATAAAATTTCTCTTTCTTTCTGAGTCATTGTTACAGTGACACCATTTAATGTTATCTGGTTGAGTCTTTGTCTTATTTTCACTTTAATTTTTGCCAAAATTACTCATTGTGTGAGTTATGAAAGGATTATCTAACACTCATAAACTTTTAAAGAAACTAGAGTCTAGCTTGCAGCTCATTTTAAAAGTGATGAAGAAAGGGAATGGTATATATAAATAAGGTTGAGGTAGAAATATCTTATTTTTATGCATAAATAAAAATGCTCAGAAATAATAGAGTAAAGCAAAGTGTAATGATGACTGAAGGGCCTGACTATTATGAAGATCATCAAATTTTGAGCAGTGATCATGCTAGTTTTTTACCTTTGGTCAATTTTTATAATCTCTGTGGACAACTTTGTTTGATTAATGTGGCAATGAATTAATTAATCTAGGATCCCTCTCAGGTCTTTTCCCATAATAATGTTCACCAGTTAGCTTCCCCCTCTCCCTACTTTTCCAGTCAGTTATGTCTGAAAGCTGTTCTCTTTCTGTCTCTAAAAAATTTCCCAGTGGGGTGCCTGGGTGGCTCAGTCAGTTGAGAGTCTGCCTTCAGCTCAGGTCATGATCTTGGTGTCCTGGGGTCCTGGGATTGAGCCCCGTGTCAGGCTCCCTGCTCAGCAGGGAGTGTGCTTCTCCCTCTGCCCCTCCACCCTGCTTTTGCTCTGTCTCTCTCTCTCTCTCTTTCTCTCTCTCAAATAAATAAGTAAAATCTTAAAAAAAAAAATTCCAATGTATCTCTTTCTTACCTTTTTTACTGCTACAGCTTTAGTTCGACTTATCTTCATTAAGTTATTCTAGTAAATTCCCAATTAGTCTTTCTTCACCTGCTCTTACCCTAGAACAATTGTTATGCCACATAGTAGCCAAAGCCACTTTTTAAAAGATGAACCAGACAATGTCATTCTTTTGCATAAACCTTCCAGTAATTTTCCAATACATTTAGAAGAAAATCTATTTCGTATCATGACCTAGAGTAACTTATCTCTTCTTGCCCCCTTCTGCATCATTAACTTATTTTTCTGATACTCTCCCACTCACTTGTTATGTCCCAGGCACACTGGATTTGAACTTGCTTAGCCTTTCCTTCTCAGAGGCTTTGGATGTAATGTTTGCTTTGCATAGAATGCTCTTCCCCTTTATTGTCACTAGGCTAGAACTGCTTTGTCATAAAGGTCTTAAATAGCACCTACTTAATGAGGCCTCTCTTCACCATCAAAAGTAAATTAGACTTTGAATGAGCTTTAAAATATAGAGCTTAAAAGTTGTCATTCTCATCCTTACACCAAGAAAAAGGAGGACAAACCAAAAATCAGGGAATTTGGGGGGCCCATCAAAGAACTAAGTGTGTAGGGAAGAAAATGTATCCCAAAATCTGGAGAGTTAGGCAAATCCAGAGAGAGCAAAGATCCATTTACCTACAGTAGAAACTGCTAGAGAAATAAGTGGGTGGAAAAATTAAGTAGTAATTTTGGAAAAACTTGCTGGGGGCTGAGTGTGGAGCAGTGAGACAGTGAGAAACTCCTGGGGGCTGCAGTCATAGGTGGGGGATGTCACACTTTATCTCCATGAATGCCACCATGTTCTTAAAGGGGAAATTTGGGAAAGACCCCTCCTGGCTATGACAGTGAGAGTGAGAAAAGTAACCCTTGTGAAATATATCCAGATTCTTCTCCATTAGAAAGGCCTACTACTCTAGGAGAAAGACTTGATCTGAGTCTGTCCCAGAGTGGTAGGAGGAGGGCATTCTTCTCACTACAGTCCTCTCCCATCTTCCTGTCTGAACTAAATGAAGGAGAGGAGAAAGCTATATAGAAAGAAACACTTGTAAAGTTCACAGACCAGAGCCAGGGCCCTTCACCCTCACTTTACCACCATATCAACAAGGCTCTAATATATTAAAAGTGTGCTACAGCTGAAATTGCAGCAAGACATAGACACTGTGAAAGAAGAGATTTTGGTGAAACCCACACAAAGGAGAGGAGACCAAAACAAAGATGCTAAAGGAATTTTAAGCCTCTGTCATCTACAGCTACAGCAAATGTTACACACAGCCTAAATTCCAGGTAGATCAACGTGAATTTCCCCATTAGAGATCTATTTATCTCAGTTCCTATTATCTAATACAGGTCCAGCTTTCAACAAAAAATTATAAGGCATGCTGAAAGCAAACAAAACACAGTCTAAAGAGATAAAACAAGCATCAGAACCACTTAGTTATGACATGTATGTTGGAGTTATCAAACATGGAATTTAAAGTAAATATGATTAATATATTAAAGGCTGTAATTGAAAAAATAGATAATATACAAGGACAAATGGATATAGGGAGAGAATGAAATTCTAAGAAATAATCAAAGAAAGTGCTAGAAATAAAAAACCCTGAAACAAATTATAGAATGCCTTTGATGAGCTCATTAGTACATGAAATATGGCTGAAGAAATAAGCAGTGAGCTTGAAGATAGATCAATAGAAACTTCTAAAAATGAAGAGAATTTCTAAGAACTGTGGGGCAGTTTCAAAATGTGTGATGTGTATAATTAGGATATCTAAAGGAGAAGAAAGGGAAAATGGGACAGAAAAATATTTGAAGTCTTTAGACCAAGAACCGTCAAAATTAATGACAGACACCACACCACATATCCAGGAAGCTCAGAGAACACAAAACAAAATAATACAAAAGTAACTATGCCAGTCATATCATAGTCCATGTGCAGGAAATATAAAAATAAAATCTTGAAAACAATCTGGGGTTAGTAGGGAGGTGGGGAACCTTATCTACAGAAGAACAAAGATAGGAATTACATCAGACTTTTCATCAAAATTATATCAAAAACTTAGAGCAAGAGGGTGGAGTGACATACATAAAGTGATAAAAGAAGAAAAACGTACACCAGCCTAGAATATGCAGTGAAATTCTCCTTAAAAATTGAAGGAGAAATAAAAACTTCCTCAGACAATAATGAAGGCAATTCATTGCTAGAACACCTGCCTTTCAAGGAGTGTTACAAGTTTCTTTGGATAGAAAGAAATACAGTTTTAGATAAGAAAGAAAGAGTACTGCACAAGGAATAAATGAAGGTGAATTAAAATACTTGAGTTTTCTTATTCTTAATTGATTTAAAACACGATTGATTTGTTTAAACTAATGAGAGTGGCAACTTATTGAATGGTTATAGCCCATGGATAAGTGAAATAAATTGTATCAATGTCACAAGACAGGAGAGATGAATTGGGAACATTTTGTTATTTGGTATCTGGACTACATACGAAGCAAAATAGTATTGATTGAAGGAAGACTTAAATTAGTTAAAAGTGTATACTGTAAACTCTAGGGCAACCACTATTTTTTTCAAAGAAGTATTGATCCACTTAGAAAAGATATAAAGTGGAATCATAACATATTCAATAAAAACAAGAGAAGGCAGAAAACCTCTGGGAATGAGTAGAAAACAGGTAAAAATATAGTATATGTTAATGCAAGTGTATTAAATCTTACTTTAAATATGAATTACCTAAGTACACCAATTGAAAGACAGATTATTAGAATGGATTTATTTATATAAAATACATATATGTATGTATAAACCCAAGAATATGCTGCCTAATACAAAACTCACTTTAAATATGATTCTGAAAAAATAAAAGGATGAAGAAAGATACACCATACTAAAACCTTCTAAACAAAATAAAGTAGCTTGAGTAATTTCACACAATCTGGTCTTTATAACATGGATATTTATTGGAAATAAAGAGAAGAAATAGATAATGATCAAGGGGTCTATTCGCTCCAAAAACACTACGATCTTAAATGGGAATGCACTAATCAACAGAACATCAAAATAGGTAAGGCAAAAGAGTATAATAAGAAGAAACAGATAAGTCTATAACCATGGTTGAGGACCTCAAAACTACCCCCCATCAGTGATTGGTAGATCAAGCAGACAGAAAATCAATAAGTATATGGTTGACCTGAACAGCAATATCAATCAATGTGATCTAATTGACATTTATAGAATGCTCTGTTCAACAACAAAAGAATATATATTCTCAAGGTCTCACAAAACAGTCGTTCACCAAGAGTGACCATATACCAGGCCATAAAACACAACTTAATAAATTTAAAAGAATAGAAATCATATAGTGTATGTTGTTAGACAGCAATGAAATTAAACTAGGAATCAATAACTGAAAGATAGTTGGAAAATTCCAAAATATTTGGAAATTATGCAACAGACTCTCAAACGACACATGAATCAATGAAGTGTCAAGTGAAGTTAAAAACCATTTCAAACCAAGTGAAAATAGAACTTAAAATTTCTGGGATGCAGCCAACAAACAAAACAATTCTTACATAGAAACTTAGAGCATTAAACACATATATTGGAAAATATTGGGATTACTAAACCAAGTTTCTGATTCCCTTTATAGTCCCAGAACCCAGAAAAGTCCGTCACACAAGCTTGTTCCTAAAGTCATCACATTGGTAGCAAGATATTGTTTTAATTACCTATAATAATAACCTTAACACAGACAACATTAGGTCTTGAAGAAAAACTTCCTGGGAAAGTACTTTCGGTTGGCCCCCAAACTTAAATGAAGTGCATCATACTAGAGAATCTAAGAGTAAAGCTAGCCACTGGAGAATATAACTTCATTTGACCTTTTTAGTATCGACTAGTTTAATAATATTGAGTCAATATTGTAAGCTACACATTTGGCCTATTTAACAGTATTTTAATTATTTGACTTATATTTGTAGATAAATTTCTTTCTTCCACAGTAATTTTATTTTATTTTTATTTTTTCTCCCTTTCCCAGCCTCAGTTTGCATTTAGAACTCTTATTATAGAAGTACACAGACAGAGTGAAGTTTTGTAAGAGGCGTGAAATGCTGCAGAGGCTGTAGTAATAAGCCTTTAGAGAGCAAGCAGAAGCTCCTTCTAATATAAAGCTCTGCTTATCATCTTATTGTAAAATCCAGCTATTGTCTATGATGGGGACAAGCTCCTCACTACTCAACAAGGTCAGATCCTCTTGAATATTCTCCCTGATTTTTAATTTTGGTGTGGGATCTAATGATCTGTAGGGTTGATGCCATTTAAGATCATAGGCTTTTATCCTTGGCTAACTAAGCAGATAATAAACCAAAAGACAAAGTGAAAAAAAGACATGTGCTGCCCTGGGTTGTATTTTTCCATCTTCCATAAGCTTCCTTAAATAAGTTCTATAGATCAAATAAAGAGTATATCTAATTCTTTATATTTGTTGTCATAAAATAAGTCATCTTATGTTTTCAACTGTTACAACTTCTTATCCAGAGCATTAGTTTGGAAGAAGCTTAAAAAAAAAAAAAATTCCTCAAATAGCTGCACAAGAGAAGAGTGACATTAGATGTCTCCTTTCAGAAATTTTGTTTTTAATTTCAAGAGCAACACATGCTTGTTTAAAAGATTCCAGCTGTGTGAATTAAAGGTTAAATTTCTCTTCCCTTGGCCCTGTGCAACTTTACTGCTTTCTTCGGAGATAACCTACACCTACCATTTTGGTTTGTATAATTGATGACTTTTTACTATGCATCTTTCTTTATATCTATGTATACACATATAATATTGTACATATTTTATATTCAATTATTTAAGTAGCTGTAAGTTATTCAATGCTGTAGAAGTGGTATAATGTCTTTGACCATTTCTGTAATGAGCCACTGTGATAACTGTATAAACTGCCACAGTACATACACACATACATACACACCACACACACACACACACACACACACACACACATCTATGTTGTATAGAAGAATTTCCATAATACAGGTTCCTGGAAACATAGCAGCACAAAATTATATGTATGTTTATACTAATAATGGCTGAGATTATATTGAATATTTACATTAATTTGGAAAAAAACCTGATGTCTTTAAAATTAAATTGTCTCATCCAGATAATCTTTTGTTTCTTCACGTATTCTCCATGTCCTACAGAAATTTTTATTAGTTTTCTTATAAATATCTTTTTGGTTTATTACCAATTACTTTAAAATTGTGTTGCTGTGTTTCTTATGATGTGCTAAATTCTGCTGTGGATATTTCATGTTATCATAAATGCATTTAACAACTGGTATACTTTAAATATTATTGCCCATATCATTTTAGGCAGAAGGATTTTTTCAATTTTTAATCTATCTTTTGATAATATAAAATTGATAAATATATACATAGTTTAGGGGTTTTGGAGGGAAGAGAAGTGGGAATACAGTTACTTGAAATCTCAATTTATTTTAAAAAAGGGATCTGGGGGAAAGTGCCTCAAATAATATTTATTCAAATAATCAGATTGCTGGGGTGCCTGGAACGTAATGGGTGGAAGATAATGTTTGTTGATACAGTTACATGAATGAGTGACTGAATAATGATTAAGTTAATGACTAGGTATCTGAATATTTCTACCAAACTATACTCACAGGTTACTATGACTAAGATTATCTGTTAAACACAATCTATTCTCCCTTACTTCTAAGGCAACATGATTAGACTTTATTTTTGTATTTTTCTTGTAGTTATATAAGGCTATATATAAGTAACTTAGCTCCAGTGGAAGTAGAATATAGGCCCCAAGGCTATGGGTATGGCATCTTCATTCTTTCTCCCTTTCCAGTGGCTGCAACCTAAACATAATGGAAAGCCCTTAAAAAGCATGCAGTGCTCTAGGTGATGACAGAGCTACACAAAATAAACTACCTAGGACTCTGAACAGGGCTCTTTGCAAACTTAGGATACTCATCCTCAGAGTTGGACATGACAGCAGGCAAAAAAACCATTCAAACAAGCACCAGCAACAACAAAACAGTCTTTCAGGGGGTCTTTTTTTGTGACAGTGGCCTGCCTTAGTATAATACTGTAATGCCACCTATTTTAGCCTCTCGATGTTATTACCCAGTTGACTGTCCTCTACCTGAAATACCTCTAGTTTGATTTCATGACACTGTACTATCCACTTTCCCCCTGTATTAGGAGCCATTGCTTCTTAACCTTCTTTGCTACCTCCACTTTTCTACCTAAATTCTAGGCCCAGAGCTTAGAGGTTGGCTTCCTTATCTTTTCTACAAACACTCTGGCCTAAAAATATCTCATTCATATTTATGAATCAAAATGCCACAGTTTCTGAAAATAGTTCAAATTACATTTCCAATCTTGTGGAGTTCAAGATGCATATATCCAACCCATTACTTAAAAGTATGTCTATAAAAGCATGGATCTTCAACCAACCCACTGATATTTGATAAATGTGTGAGTTGGGGCAAATCAGTTACCCACTTACACTCTTAGTTTTTCCTCATTGTAATATTGTAATAGTAAAAGGTCTCAGTTCATGTGGCTGTATTGAGAATGAAATGAGTTTATGTAATCCATCTGTATATAAAACACTTATAAAACTTGTAAAACACTGATCAGTTCCTTGATCAGTAGCAGTGCTATGTGGAATAACATAATGGTGGGTAAGCATTTTGTAAGTCTATGACTGATGGTTTTGGCAAAGACACTGTGTGCAAGGAAGACAAATCTGTATCCAGAGTAAACATCTATACCTGTAAGAATGAAACAAAACATTGCCCTTCCATGATAGACGTGGTCCGATGTCATCAACCTGCCATCAGGTAGCTGGCTGATCACACTGGTGAACAGTATCATTTTGTAGGGTACTTTGCGGGCAGATTGGGCACCCAGCAGTGGTTATAATCAGGTTGGCCTTGGTGATTAGATTTCCTTGTTGCTGAGTCCATGCATAACCTCCATATCTGCCGCCATGGCCCCTTTATGAGCCCATTAGGCAATGACAGAGGTAGCTGGGGAATGAGGCTGACTGGTGGCCACAGAATGGGTCATCTTGTTTACTTGATTATTAAAATCTCCTTCTGCTGAGATCACCCTTTGATAAGCATCCACATGGGGTCCTGTTATGACTTTGTTAAATGAAGAAACTCAAGCAGTTCTTTTGGATTATAGTGTACCTCTTCATGTGTCACACTTTCTATCCCACTTTTAGGTGCCTGCTGGGACTTGAGTCTAGTAAGAGATAGAAGCAAAGAGGTGAGGTATGGCTAGGTTGCAGAATTCATCCCCTTAATGGAGCAGAGAGTGTACTTCTACTGTGGCTGGAGAGGGTACTTCACTGGGTGGGAGTGGAGAGGACTCTTCCACTGGCAAACACCCATCAGAATTTAGGAGCTCAATGCCCCCGCTTCACCAGGGTCTTCCCTCACATCTCATTCCAACTGTCAGGATCCCCACTCCTTTTTCTAAGTCAGTTAGGGAGAATCCAGTCAACTAAATAGTAATGGATTTTTACTTTTTTTGTTGTTGTTTTTATGGCTACATTTGATAGGCTTAACATGTTTACAGTAGTATACTACCATTTTCTTGCATGTATGGTAGAGCTGGCTTACTGGAGGGGTTAACTTAGAATTCGGTCTTCAGCATCAGCTTCACTTGTCCCTGTGCCTCCGCGCTCTGTAGGTCTCTTTCCATGTCCTGTGGTAAGCCACTCACCACAGCTTGGTATCTGGTGCTAGGTTCCAGCTGCAGCAATGGAGGTGGGCTGTTTGTTTGCCAGCACAACCTCAGCCTTAAGTAGGTTCTTTGTGCTTGGATCTCAGGATGGGACTTTGTTAATGTTCCTGACTGTCTCCTAGGGGCAGCCAAACTGTTCCTTGTGTCTCTGTTTGTTCCTGGTATGGACCTTCCTACTCTTCTCCCAGCGTTATTAGACTTCACACTGGCCCAGGGTGCTTTTCTGTCCCTCTTCCCAGGATTAAAGTTTTTTCCCCCTCTCCTTTTTAAGGGATTCTTCCAGTGTTTTAGCAATTTAAGGGTTTCCTTCCACTCCTCTACTAGCTAAGACTTTTGTTTCACATGACAGAGGGTTTGCCGGGTTTTTCTGAAGTGGTAGCTATTCATTTTCATACCTGAACCACAGAAAGACACTCTCTAGTTCTTCCTCATAGATTTTTCTTGTGAGCACCTAATGACAGCTTGTGGAAAAAGACTGTGAGTTAATGCAAAATCCTCCGTGTCTGGATACTCACTCCAAGGGACACATTAGTCCACACTTGAACCCAAAGGGTTCATTAATATTTTACCTTATTTCTTCTTACTTCTTATAAAGTGGTTTCCCTTATCTTCTGAACTCTACAAAAGTTCTGGCAGTTCATATATCCATTCAGGTATAGTTACAGTTATAGTCATATAGCTTGATATATATTCAATATATAAGGAATTGCCTCAATATATGTAATTCAATATATAAGGAATTGCCTCATGCATTATAAAGGCTGAGACATCCCATGATCTGCCATCTGAAAGCCGGAGGTGCAGGAAAGCTGCTGGTGTAGTTTCAGTTCAATCCCAAAGGCCTAAAGAGCCAGGAGAGGTGATGGTGTAAATGTCAGTCTAAGTGCAGGAAAAGACCAATACCCTAGCTCATCCAGTCAGGCAGAGAACAATTCTTCTTTCCTCTTTCTGTTAATTCTACCCTCAACAGACTGGTTGATATGCACCCACATCAGGAAGGGCAATCTGCTTTACTCAGCCTGCAGATTGAAATGCTGATCTTGTCCAGAAAAGTAATCTCAAACACACCCAAAAATAACGTTTGACCAAATATTTGGATGCTCTGTGTCCTGGTCAAATGGACACAAAATTAACCATCACATTCCCCTTGGACTTTAGACTAATTTAGTAGCCAGTGTTCTGAGCTCTCTGATGTGTTCAAGAAAATTCTGATTTGTAGATCATCTTTTTTTGTTATTTCAGGAGCAATGCACTGTCTAGCTTTCTACATAATAGGCGTAAGAGAAAATCCCAGATTTGTCTTTTAAAAGCATAAATGATATCACAGCACGCCCCTGTTTACAATCATCCAGTGAATTCCCATTGTGCTTAACACAAAATTCAAACTTGTTACCATGGTTCTGAATGATTTTTCTCATGCTTTTTCTCCTAGCTCACCCCCTGGCCCTTTTAACCTTTTTTTCTTCTTGCTCACTCAGCTCTAATCTATTGTCCTACCTACAGTCTACTATCAGTTCTTCAAATATAACAAGTATTTATCACCTGCTGGCCTTTGTACATGTTCTCTCGAAAATTCTTTTTTTCAGATTTAAAACTACTTTATTGATTCCAATATTTAATTTCAGTTCTTAGTTTAAATATCATCCTAAAAGCTAAGACCCTTTAAGTCCATACCAGTTTGCTTTCTTTAGAGAATAATTTCTAATTATTGTATTTCTTTTTATGTGAGCACTTAATTTATTTGTTTTCCCAAAGCAGGCATCTTGAGAATTGATACCAATTACATCTTGTTCAACATTAAGACTACAGGGTCTTGAATAGTTTTCCATGCATACTAGGCCATTGATAAATATTTCTTGGCCACTTTGGTAAGATGAACCCTGTCATTTTTGAAATTCTAATTGTCTATTCTCTTGTTTCATTGGAGCCAAGGATGATCCTGAAGAAAATAACTTTCCTATAGAACGATTCATCATAAAGATTAACTTAAAAGACCAAATAACATGTGGTATAACTTTTGTTTCTGTTACCCTTGACATAGCTTTTTGTAATCCCATATGCTTAGAGCTGTTAATTATTCTCCATCTTACTTTATTGTGTCTGTTGTGTCTATTTATACTGCATGGATTTTCAGAGGAAAACACAAATAGGCCAGATGTGATGACAAAATACACACACCATATGATAAATTGGTGGATATTTTGCAATACAGATTGCATTGAAAGTTATTCATGTGCCAATGTCATATGTTCATCAGACTTATCTTCTAAGACAAGCCCACTGACTTATTTTTTTACATATACTTAAGCCATACTTTCCAGTTGTGTATTGATTTTTAATAACATTTAAGCTAGGCAGAAGTTCTTTAACAGTGATATCTGTTGTATTGTTTGATATTGCTAACTTTGCACTGATTCCTGAGAATTTAGGAGCAATGCAGATTTGGGAATTATTTCTAAAATCTTTTGCTCTTGGGGTGCCTGAGTGGCTCAGACATTAAGCGTCTGCCTTCGGCTCAGTTCATGATCCCAGGGTCCTGGGATCAAGCCTCATGTTGGGCTCCCTGCTCAGCAGGGAGCCTGCTTCTCCCTCCCCCTCAACCCCTCCCCCTGCTTATGCTCTCTCTCTCTCAAATAAATAAATAAAATCTTAAAATATACATTTATTATGGCCCTGAAGCTTCAAAATAGCTATGTATTTTTCTTTAGAACATAAGCAAATGAGTTTTTTATAAATAAAGCATGATTCATGACCACATTATAGAATAAATTAGCCAATGCTTTCTCTCACTATGATATTAAATAGACCTTATTTTTTTAAATTTAAAAAGAGCTACAAAAATTATTCTTTTGACTCTGTCTAGATTGTATGTAAAAAGTTATGAGGTAGTTTTGGCTTAAAATATACATTTTGGTATTTCAGATTATGTAAGTATTACAGATTCGTTAACAAAGTATTTATTCTTTTGAAGAGTAATATTGAATAATAGATGAACAAATGCACTGAGAAGAGCTAGGGTAGATTCTCGTCTTTGTTTTTACAACCTGTGTGTACTAGGGAGGTCCCTTAGCTTCTTTGAGCATAAGTAATGACTATAAAATGGTTCTGATCCATGTTTGTCTGATTTACAAGCTGTTGTGAGAAGCAAATGAGATAAAGGGTATAAAAGCAATTTATAAACATGAAACTACGAAAATGCATGTATTCATATTTGTTCAGCAAACTGAGTTTTCCAGACTAATGTTTCATAAGGGTGGAATTTAAGGGTAGCACTTTTTAAAATCTTATTAGGATAAGAACATTGCGAACAGCATGTTCCATTATTTAATATTTTAGTTGGGGATAGGGCTAACAGAAGTCAGTTTCTTCTAGACTGGGTGGTTTAGAAAAATTATTCATATTTATACATAAAAATCAGATACTGATATCCTTAGCCTTTTTTAAACTTCCAATAATATTAATACTACAACCCTTGCAGCATGCCATGTGTAACCCATTTTGCTTTAGAGTTATTTTGAGCCAGAGATTGGCTGTGAGGAAAGCCTGGGCACGCACAACTCTGTCTTGAGTAAGCATCAGGAGTGAAAAAAAATATATTGGTGCTTTTCTCTAAAGATGAAGGTTTAAATCTCATAATGGTGGATAAAAAAAAATCATAACTTTATTTCTTAGTTTGTTTTGGATTTGTGTGGTGTATAGCCCAAAAGATCTTGCTATAGAACAAATGTACTTTTTTTTCCTGCTGGATACTATGACTCGAATCTTATAAGGCAGACATAATAACATGACATGCTTCCCAATACCTTTCATCCTATTTGATGAAAAACAAATCTTAAGTTTCCCATATTTCTAATGAAACTACAGCTGACTCTGCACCAGAGATTCAGAAATCCTAAAGATCAGATAGCTAGGAAAAAGCTCTCTAGCACTCACTGGTATAACAGTGCTCTGAAGAAAAGAAAGTGTATGAAAGCAAGCCGAGCTTACCCGGGTGATTTCAGTTGAATAACTTAGATACATAATGAAATAAGTAAGAACTAAAACTTTAGCTGAGACTACATTTTCAAAAGGTATTTTTCTTCTTCAACAACCTCTTTTATGTATTCTTTCCACACACATTCTTAACTAACTGTATTTATAAATAGTTTGTACAGCTGGTTAAGAGTTCAGGTTCTGGTATCAACAAACATGGTCCATAACGAGGCTCTGCCACCGATTAGATTAGATATCAAACTAAGGCTCCATTTCGGCATGTATCAAATGGTAGAGAATACTAATTGCTACCTCATAGAGTTAATAAAATTGAGACCATGTTTGTAAAGTGTTTAATACAGTTTAATGCATGGCATGGTATGAAGTACATCATTGATTAATGATAATAATTATATATATTTGATAATATTAATTATAAAAAAGACATATTATGGGTTCACTTTTGGGTGGTTCTAACAAACACATTTTATTTATTTTCTGGTTGATGAAGGATTATAGTGAATCTTTCAGGAACTACTGATTGACTAGGATGTGGAATTCAAAGGATTTTTACCATTTAGGTCTAATTGGAGAGACTCTGAATGTTGCATTGTTAAAAAGGTCCTATTGGACAGGAATCTCCCTAGTTGTCATGTGATGCACATATTCTCTAAAATGTGAAGAAAATTAGCTGATCATCTCAGCATTTAAAAAGCCAAAGTGCCAGTTTCAAATAAATGGTTTTGATTTAAAATGGTGCAGGTGGATTTACTCTTATTGTTCAAATCATCTTGCCTCTCCCCTCTCTGTTAAATTTCCTCAAATGACACCTACTATTTTCAGAGCTAACTAAATGGATCTCTCTATGATTGAACCCTATAGTCAGGTTAAACTCTAAGGGTTAAAAAAGGTAGCCACACTCTAATACTAATATTTTCATTCTCTGCCTCTTGTTTGAAACATTTCTTTTAGAGCATGAAAAAAGAAATGAGAGACCAGGAAAATTATAAGAAGCTTACCTCATATGAACATTAAGATGGTGTTTACTCAGACATGTTCTTACTTAAGAGTGTCACTGAGGGAAATGTCAATTGTCAAGGTTACTTACAGGAAAAAAAAATACAGATTCTAAAATTAAGATGATGAGTTTAAGTTCTACATCTGTTAAATGCTAGCTGGATGATCATAGGTTAAGTAATTTTATTTAAATAGACCTGTGCCCAATTTCCTTATCTTAAAAGTTACAAGCACCCTCTATCTTATAGGTATGCAGAGTGGAATAACTAAAATAGCATTAATGATAACTCAAATGCACATTTTAAAAACAGATCTTTTTGAAGTGTTTATTATATTCTTGGCACCATGTTTATTAATTGAGCATGTCATGTTATTTATCTATAAATGCCTTATACAGTGCCTGAAAATAAGGACTTTTTAATACATTTTTGTTACTCTCTATATAAAGTCATAGATTACACCATCTATGCAGGGCTCTGTGACAAGGACATACAGTGTAGTATAATTATGTTTTGTTTTGTTTTGTTTTATATCTTCACTATTAGACTATGAGCTCTCCAAAAGTAGGACAAAGGTTGTTTTATCTTTGAATTTTCAGGGGACTTGTGGCAGACTTTTAGAATATATCAGGTCCTCAATGATGTTTGCTTAGTGAATAAATGCGAACAAGTAAACTCTGGATTGGTAAACTTCAAGAAGTAGATTTAGTAAAAGTGCTTTAAAATTCAAGAAACACTATAAGGAAACAATTACATAGAGCAAGGCAAAGCCTGTTTAAATGCCACACAACTGGCATAGAAAGCAGTATTACGGATTCGGAGAAAGAAGGCACTACCGTGAGTCAGAATCAGATTCGAGAAAAAAGCTCAGCAAGTTGGACCTCAAGATCTGAAATAGAGAAGACTATTACAAGGCAGGAGAAGGCGTATATCAAAACTTCTCAGGAAGACTCAGTAACTGTCACATCTTCATAGCATAAGGAGCAGACTGCTGTGGCTCCCTACAATAACTGTGGGGGCAAGAATGGGAGATGAGGTAGATATGGGAACTTTGATCAGGTTTGACCTTGTTACTAATAGTTATCTATTGGTGTCTTTTGAGCAAGAGTGTGCCATAAAGATTGCGTGTGTGTGTGTGTGTGTGTGTAAAACTATTCAATTTTGGTTAAGACAGATGGAGAGAGAAATAATTTGGGGACCTAGGACCTTTTAAGCTCCTATTAAAATTCTGTATTTGTGGAAATACAAGTCTAGGCTTAGAAGATAATACTGCAAACCCAAAGGGAAGCATAGACACAGGAAGTAATGAAATGAAGGTACAGAAAGAGTGGATGAAGTAAGTCCAAAAAGCTAGAAATATACTTCTTTCCAAATGGGAATACATTAGCAAATTTCATCATAAATTCAATGATTTTTTAATGTGATGGCCTAATGTTTGTCACATGCATCTGCAAAATACAATTTTAGGGTGGTAATAATAGCTGTTATATGAACAAAAGAGAGATCTGTGGTCAAATAAGCTTAGAAATTGACAATTTAAAAAATAAAACTGATTTCTTAACTCAGTGATCACTATGATAGTCTAAGAAATTAGTACAGTAATTCTTATTATTTTTAAAACTATTTGGCTACATTAAACTAACCCCTTACTGCTCCTGTTTGTCAGAGCATTCCGTATGGGTTTAATCTAGATTTAGAAAATGTTGATCTACATTACAAAGAATAATACATTTTTTCTTACAGTCTATTCTCAAACTGACACTTTTATTTTTCAGTTGCAGTTGATGTTATTACCCTGCCTGTCTCCTTTAAGTCTTTTTTTTTTAAGATTTTATTTATTTATTTGACAGAGTGAGACACAGTGAGAGAAGGAACAGAAGCAAGGGGAGTGGGAGAGGAAGAAGCAGGCTTCTCGCTGAGCAGGGAGCCCAATGCAGGGCTTGATCCCAGGACCCTGAGATCATGACCCGAGCCGAAGGCAGACGCTTAATGACTGAGCCACCCAGGCGCCCCTCTCCTTTAAGTCTTGAAGGATTTTTTCCACTTTTTAAATTATTGGAGAACAGTGAGTCAAATTTTCATATAGAAAAGAACCTTAAACTTTAAGGAAGTTGGTTTTCATGTTGTTTCTAGCAGAAAACCAATTAGTGAATTATTCACTGCTGTGAACATTTTTTTGTACATCTTGTTTTTGAAGGTGTATTTGAATTCATATTTTCAATATTACAAGGAAAAGGACACAGGAATTTTTTAATGTGTTTCCATTGAAATTTATTTTTTTAAAGAATTTTTATTTATTTGACAGAGAGAGAGAGAGAGCACAAGCAGGTGGAGTAGCAGGTAGAGGGAGAGGGAGAAGCAGGCTCCCCGCTGAGCAAGGAGCCAGATGCGGGGCTTGATCCCACAACCCTGTGAACATGACCTGAGCCAAAGGCAGTTGCTTAACCAACTGAGCCACCCAGGCGCCCCTCCATTGAAATTTAAGTTTTCATTGTGTCATAAAATAAAGTGCTTAAGTTAAATATTTGTTATCATTATCCTTACTTATTTTTCTTTTCCTGAAGGTTTATGTCATTTATTTGGGAGCGCTCTAACATAATTGAACTTCACTCCTATAAAACACATTTTTCACTATTTATTCCAGGTATTGTATCAAGTGATTAGTGAGGGTATATTTCCGGAATTCCTCTCTATGTAGTTCTCCAAATGACCCAAAAGATTTGCTTCACATTTCGTCTCTCAGTCCAGTTCCACTCAGTCTAAAATGCTAGATTCATTATGGATCAAATACAGTACTCTGTTAGAGAAGACTTATGACTTAAACGACGTCTGTATTCTCAACACTGGCTTTTCATCTTCTGTAGAGTTCAAAGGCTGAGTGGCAGGACATTCCTGTACCCACAGAGCCCTGAGTCCCAGGAAACACTTTAAAAACACTAACTAGTGAAGGCATTGGTTGGTCCCTTTAAGTGTTCTACTCTCAAGGTATAGAGGCAGTTAGTCACAAATTAAGCTATTTACACACCAGTTTCAGTCACAGTGATAATCTGAATATTAATTAGTTAATATGGCTAACCTCTCAAATAATTCAGGCCAGTCTAGCAAGTCAGACTTTCACTTCTGTAATTGACTACAGATACTGTGTCCAGATAATACATATTTCTACTTTTATTTCAAATAATTGCTTGAAATGAAAATATTTTTGTCATTTTAAATAAATGTATTTTTACGTTTTTATTTTTTTTTCAACTTGAATTTAGAAGCCTTAAAAACATCTTTGTAACACAATTGCCAGGGATGATAATGGATATTTTTTTTTATTTTATTTTTCCTTTTTGGCCAAAATTGTTCATAAGCAGTGAGCATTACATTTTAACACACAGAAATAGAAGAATATATTTCCTCTCAAGATGATCTTTATTTTGAATATTTGTTTAAGCCTTTGAAAGCTATAGCTTCCTGTGCATTTTATAGTATTAGTAATTGTCAACTTTTTTGAATTTATTCTTTGCCTAAAAACAAAAACCCAGTATTTTCATGATTGTATATATCCTGTCATCCCCATCCGTAATTGCACAATAATACAATAAAATTCATTGGTAACATTTTACAAACTGTGGCTTCTTCAAGAGAGGCTGTATGCAGATGCCCAATATTAGACACATTTGCCTAGAGCCAAAATATCTTTGAGTTCACTGGCACCTGGAAAAGACATGGTAAAAATCAAATTATCACAAAGAAAGAACCTCAGGGCACTAGGAGATATGCCTTTACAAAGGCCGAATGAGACTACGTAGTTCTCTGGTTGGCACGTGGAAAATTTTCAAGTGTTTGTGGAATTGCAATGAGAAAGGAGATGGAGAGAAGTGGCTCTCCCATCCCCTGCCTGTATTTCAGGATCCTTTGTTCTTTGAGACTTAAAATCATGGTGTGGGGCACAGAGGAAAGCAGTAGTGTGCACTCATAGGTGGCATCTGTCCCGATCTCTAGCTCTTGCCCATTCTGCTTGTACTTGCCTTTTGTAGTGTATGACCATGCCTACCACCATTGCAGCACATATCTCAAAAGGGATCTCTCACTCATTCTCTTGTTCCCATTTCTTCTCCCAGGTCTATTGTTAACTTCGTTCTTACATTAACTATTTTTTGGACAATCACATCCACTTCAAATGCTTCAAATACATTTCCTCTTCACTATATCTTCTTAGCTCCAGAAAAATATAGCCAAGTCCAGGTTGTCCATCTCTAATAGGATGCTTCATAGATACTTAGAACACAATAGTTCTAAAATAGTATCATCCCCCAAACTCTAGCCCTTAAGTATGCTTCTTTTCTTAAAATTCTGTAAGATTCAGTATTAACACTATTAATTTAGTCACTCAGGGCAAATAAACCATCAACATTAATACTCTCTTCTCCATATCAATAGGTGACTAAACTCTAACCATTATACCTTTACAAATTTTTAGTATGTTCCATCTCTGTTATCCTCACTTGTCCTATTCCAATTATTCTTCATGGATAATTCTCATACTTCACATTACAACTTCTTTTGCAGTTGTTGCAAAGAGGATAAACTTGGCATATTCAGAGAACAGGGAGAGAATGGGCTGTCTTGAAGGTAATGGGATGTCTTGAAGATAGTAAAAGGTGGGAAGAGTAAGGAGGTCAGAGAGTGGCAGAGGCTGCATGCTTTAACTCTTGAAGGACGAAGTGAGTAGATTTTATTATAAATGTCACAGTAAACCATAGCAGATTTTTAAGCAAGGGAAAAATATAATTTGACTTATGCTTTTAAAGGGATCATCTAGTTGTATGTATGGAAAAAGGACTGAATAGGGTGTTGGAGAACACATAAAAAGATGGTTAGTAAGTATGTGGGACAAATAAATTAACATGATACTATAAAGTTTTATAATTGTTTACTAAATTAACTCAGTGAATATTTAGAGAGATTTTGCCATGTAATAAAGAGATAAAAGTTTAGCACCGCTACTCTCAGGATAGTTACAGGCTGATGGAGGAGTCTGCTAGATACTTGCATAGATTTCAGTGTGGACAAGGTCAGGGAATAAAGAAAACCTTTTTGGAAGAGAAGGCACTTGAGCCCAATTGTGAAGTTTTTGCATTAGTAGAATTATGTAAAGACTTATCAGGAAGAGTGTATTGAAAATGATATGGATGCGGAAATAAGGACATTCAAAGGACCTCAAATCAGTGTATTTACAGTGATGTACAATTAAGGACTCTATAGGGAAAGTACCTAGGTTCAAATTGGCACTCCACCCCCTCCCCCCCCAAATACCTGCTGTGTAGTCTGGTCAGTTACTAAATTGTTACACTGGTTTCATCTACGAAATTAGGATAAATATACTCACTAACCTAGAAACTCCTTTTAAGCATGAAAAGTTGGTAAAATATTTAGTACAGTGCTTGACAGAGAGAAAGCAATCAATAAATGCTACTATAATTTATTATTATGGCTGGTGCAGTGAGGAATGTTTGTGGCAGAAGATGGTTTAAAGTGGTTGAGGAGAGACAAAGTGACACAGGGCAACTTTGGAGATGATGGATATGTTTATTACCTTGATGGTGGTGATGGTATCACAAGTGTATGCGTATGTCCAAATTCATCAAATTGTATATATTACATATGTGTAGTGTTTCCTATATTAATTATGCCTCAGAAAAGCTATAAAAAGACTAAAATATAATTAATAAAGTAGATAATATAAATATATAGAAACTGTAAACCATAATAACAAACAATTAAATCTTAAAAAAAGAGAGAAAAAGAAAAACTAAGTCAAATAGGAATGGTCATGTGTGCTACGTTAGTATTGACTTCATCATGGAAAAAAACAGGCAGTCATTCACCGTTTCTATGCAAAATTTATATAGACAGATTTCTCAGAAAAATCATGTGAATCACATTGTGGAGAATGTTACATGGCAGGAGGAGGGCTTTGATCGAACTGCCTGGTTAGAAATCCGTGCTAACTCACGTGTGAATTGCTGAAGAGTCTGGACTAAGTTACGAGTCATTGAGACAAAAAGAGGATATGCAGAGAAATATTTAGGACACATACTTTACAGTTTTTGGAATTATGTTGAATTTCCATTTTTAAGTTGCTGCCAGGACATAAAAATGAAGAAATGGAATATTTGTTAGCAGTGTGAGTTGACTAAAATTCCATGAGGTTAAATAATAGGTCAAAAGTCGTTCAGAAAATAGAAGAGCAGTAATTTAATTTTGATCTGACTCCAGGTCCATATTCATTGCCTTGTTCTTTTCCCCACCTATCAGTTTGATCATTAATTTCCCTAGAAGGAATGCTTTCTTCATGCCTTGATCCTACCAGATAATTACCTTTTCTATTCTCTCAGTAATTTGTATAAACTGCTACTAAAGCCTTAATCTCATTATGTTTCAATTATTTGTTTGGTGGGGGTTTTTTTGTGAATAGTTTGGAAATGTGTAGAATTATGCAGTAATAATATTTATATTATATAAGCACTGTGGGTTCTCAGGTTCTATAGAATAAATAAATTGATGGATGAAAGAGTTAAAAATATGGTGGCCCATAACCAGGAAAGTGAGATATTTTATAGAATCCATTTTAAAATGGCACCATTATGTCCTGTTCAAAGGACAGGTCGACCTATCTGAATTCACAGCTCTGCCCTCTTGTAGGTAAGCTTTGCCCTGTGGAGAGAAAATATCTTATGTCTTTAGAAGGCTGGGCTGAAGTTCAGCCTATGCCATTCAGTATCACAGCAGGAATATCACAGCCCATCACTTCTAAAAGTTAATGTACCATCCTTCACAAGATCTTCTCTAGACTAATATTGCCAAAGGTTAAATGACATTAATACAGAAGTTCATGACTGCATAATGCAGTTTATAATCCTGAGGACATCTTTAACAGCAACAACCATTCTTCTCATATTCCCCTTGTCTTTTAGATATAAAAATTACTCTTGTGGAAAATTGTCATTTCCCAGAGGTACAGTTCTTAGTGATGGGGCTACATGGGGCACAGAATAGCTAAAACCTGAGTAAGAAAGAAAACAATAGATAAAGAAAGCAACTGCAATCTAAGGACAGTTAAAGTCTAACACTTGGTTTTCTTATGTTCTGTCTTCTCTACAAAACAGAGAATGTGCAACTATGTTTTATCTTGTTTTCTAAATTCCAGTGAGTACATCCTGTGTTTGTGCATGTTTACATTTGTGTTATATATCTTGCTGTTTTTCTAGTTATTATCCTCTGATGATGCAGATATTAAAAATCTCCTAATGATCCTGGATCCCAAGTGACTATGATTTTGTTGACACATACATCTTAGAGAGACATGAGGAACTCAAGCTGCCTGAAACTCATTATTCAAGACAAGGGCATTTATGTTCCTAAGCTCTTGCCTACCAGGAAGTAGACATGTAAAGTCTTCAAGGAAACTCTTCAGGTTATAAATCCTAGGTTACAGACAGGACTAAGGGATTTTTAGGATTCTATTAGTCAAGGTGTTCCTTGGCCTTGTAGTAAGGAGAGTATTTTATTAACAAATGTCCCATTTTACTAATCTAAGAGCTGATGAGGAAACAGGACCACTCTGCTATTAATAACTAATTATTTCCTCTTCCTATAATGTCATCACATTCCAGGATAGTGGCCCTATTAATGTACTTAATAATACCATTTAAAACTTAAAAATATAACAGCATATACCAAATCATAGTTAGAAAGTGGTTCTCCAAAATGTGTCTTTTTATGTCCATTTGTATAGTTTGAAAATCATGATTACCAATTCAGATCATGATCAATAGTTATAAATTATTAGAAGCAAATGAGTAACAAACATATCAAAGAAATATTTAAAAACAAATAGTGAAACTCCTTAAATATTTTAGAAATATTCAAACTTTTTATTTTCTCATGACATGGTTTCCTCATTTACTTCTTTTAATTAAACCAGATAGAATTATGTTATGTCAAGAGTACCTAAAGGCAGCAATTGCACTACTGGATATTTACCCCAAAGATACAAATGTAAGGATCCGAAGGGCACGTGCACCCCAATGTTTATAGCAGAAATGTCCACAATAGCCAAACTATGGAAAGAGTCTAGGTGTCCATCAATAGATGAATGGATAAAGAAAATGTGGTATATATACACAATGGAATATTATATAGCCATCAAAGGAATGAAATCTTGCCATTTGCAACAACATGGATGGAACTAGAGGGTATTATGCTAAGCAAAATAAGTCAATCAGAGAAAGACAATTATCATATGATCTCACTGATATGTGGAATTTGAGAAACAAGGCAGAGGATCATAGGGGAAGAGATGGAAAAATGAAACAAGATGAAACCAGAGAGGGAGACAAACCGTAAGAGACTTTAAATCTCAGGAAACTGAGGGTTGCTGGAGTGGTGGGGGGTGGGAGGGATAGGGTGGTTGGGTGATGGACATTGGGAGGGTATGTGCTATGGTGAGCACTGTGAATTATGTGAGACTGATGAATCACAGACCTGTATCCCTGAAACAAATAATACATTATATGTTAATTAAAAAAAATTTTGGAAGTTAAAAAAAAAAAAAGTACCTAAAAGGAATTCTTAAACCATGTCATTTTAAAATAGAGTTCTGGGGGCACCTGGGTGGCTCAGTCAGTTAAGCATCTGACTCTTGATTTTGGCTCGGGTATGATCTCAGGGTTGTGAGATCAAGCCCTCTGTCGGGTTGTGCACCCGCTGGGTGTGGAACCCGCTTAAGATTCTTTCTCTCCCTCTCTCTCTCTTTCCCCCATTTGTCCCTCCTCCCTAAAAAAGAGTTCTAAGGTCACATGAGTTTAGGAAAATCTAGATTAAATTAAGTTACACACAGATCCTGTGGTTGTTTAACAGTATATCCATGATTTGGGGAGCCTTCGTGGCTCAATTGGTTAAGTACCTGACTCTTGATTTTGGCTCAGGTCATGATCTCAGGGTCATGAGATCGAGCCCCGAGTTGACTCTGCCCAGGGCGTGGAGCCTGCTAAGATTCTCTCCGTCTGCCCTTCCCCCCACTCATGTGTTCTCCCTCTCTCTCTTTCTCTCTCTGTGTCTCTAAAATAAGTAAATAAATCTTAAAAACAAAAACAGTATATCCATAATACTTTTCTCTTCTTCCCTTTAAGAAGTAGGAATAAAACTCTTTTCATCAATATGGATTGCACTTAGTTCACTGGCTTCTAATGAATAGCATATGGAAAAAATGTGTAAATTCCCAGATTAGTTCATAAAAGATGTTGTAGCTTCCTCCTTGCTTCATTCTATAGATTGCTTGCTTTGGAAGAATTTAACTACCATGTGAAGTCTTTAGCAGCTCTGTGGAGAGATCCATGTAACAACTGAGTCCTTATGCCAATGATCTGCATTGATATGCCAGATGAGTGAGTGAACCACCTTGAAATCAGATCCTCCAGCTTCAGTCAAGCCTTCAGATGACAATCTCACCAGGGACTGATCTAGAAAGAGTCCCCCAAACTGCTCCCAGATTTCTGATCCAGAGAACTTGTGGGAGATGTTATATGTTTATTGTTTTTCAATGCTAAATTTTGAAGGAACAAAAGCACGCAGCAGTAGATAATAAATATAGATCCTTTTACTCCAAAACTTCTCAGAGACTTTAATATGTTGATTTTTTGTTTGTTTGTTTGTTTTTTTAGTAGTCTCCACACACAGTGTGGAGCACAATACCGGGCTTGAATTCATGACCTCCAGATCAAGACCCTGAGATCAAGATCTGAGCAGAGATCAAGAGTCAGACAGTTAACCAACTGAGTTACCCAGGTACTTCTAATGTGTTGATTTTTAATTCTAAAGGAAAGACCTGCAATGCGTTGTGTAGTGCAAATATACTTAACCACAGTACCCATTCCTCAAGCCTATTTCTTGGAATTATAATTTTACAGAACATTCTTTGCATAAAAAGGGTATGTATAAAAAATAATATTTATTGGCAGCTAATATGTGCTAGTAATTTTATATGTGTAATATCATTTAATCTCATCAAATATATTAATATATTATTTATTCCATTTAATGCTTAATAATGATAAGGCTAAAAGAGAAAAGTGTTTTTTACCTGATAAACCATCGTTATTTTTCATGCACTGTAGGTTAAACCCAAGTTTTACTTAATTTAATGACATGGGGACAAAAGAGGTGAATTTTTTTTTTAAAGATTTTATCTATTAATTTGACAGAGAGAAAGAGACAGCAAGGTAGGGGGAGCAGCAGAGGGAGAGGGAGAAGCAGGCTTCCCGCGGAGCAGGGAGCCTGATGCAGGGCTCGATCCCAGGACCCTGGGATCATGACTTGAGCCGAAGGCAGACGCTTAACTGACTGAGCCACCCAGGTGCCCCAAAAGAGGTGAATTTTCAAGTAACAAGATTTGGGCATAAGTTTTTTTTTGTTTTTTTTTTTTTTTTTAAGTTAGAGTTGGCTGGGATTGTTCATATGTATGATCTTTTTAAGCACCAAAATTCATTAATTGTACTATATGAACTGAAAATCAGAAAAAAACCTATTTTAATCAATATTCCATTTCAACATACATGTAAATGTTAAATGTTAAAATAAACTCACATTTTGCAATGTCAAGAACCCACTATTTTGAATCACAGGTTATAGTTTTAAATTACTGTTCCAACATTTAGTAGCTCTGTCAGATGCTTCTACTGGCAAGTAAAAGACATTCTGATGATACATTAAAGACACCAATAATCTGAAATAATCAGAAGTCCAGAGGTAAACTGTTATAGCATAAATTGATACAATTAATATAAAGGAAGTTAATGGTGCAGGAGTCTGATCAACTTCTATGCAGTTCTCGTGACTTGTGTTGTATGGTTGCTACTTGGATACACCAGTTCCCAGCATCATGTCCAAACACAAATATGTGCAAAGCCTAGAAGACAGTCATTATCCTGTGTTGTTTATAAAAGCAAAGAAAACATCCCCAAAAGTCTCCTTTCTATCTCATTAGTTTAGGCTATGTCATCCCTCTGATCAGAGGAATAGAATTACCAAGGTTGGTTTCCAGTAATTAACATTTAACCCCTTTATCTGGGATGGGACCATGAAACATACATATTCCTATAACTCGTCAAAATTAGAGTTGCATTTTTTAAACAAGGAATTTGGTGACAGAAACCTACAGGTTAGGCAACCAATGTCTATTGAAATATTGATGTTGAACATTACACAATTGAAATATTCCCTTTTCTTCATTTTCCTTACATATTAAATGAGAATAATGCCTGTCTCAAAGGGCTATTAAGATTATGACATGGGATAGTATGCTTTTTAATATGCCTCAGGACAGTCTATATGTGTAGAATGAATTTATACATACATAATGCATGTATGTATGAATAAATTAATACATGAATTTGGGTTTTCTTTTATTAATGGAGACTGGCTCTCCCTTCCATTGGCCTAAATTGGTAAAATTTGATTCTTTTGGAGATATTAGGGCATAACAAACTATATGGTAATTTTCTGAATTCATTTTCTCAATTTGCATTTTCTTTTATTTGCATAACCCCTCCCTAGGACCTTAAATAAAACTAAAAGGCAAATTTATCTACATGCCAAATTCTATTCATGTCCTTTACTTTCCTTTTTAACACCTGTGACATGAAAGCACGGGTTGCCGCCTTGCTGCAAAAGTTCACTTGAGGTAGTTTTATTATAATCTATGAGAACAGGTAGTCTGATGCTTCTGTACACCCAGGAGAATGCACAGTAAATGCTCCAGCTTGTACCGCATGGGACATGAACTGAACAGAGATCGGTGCCAACATCAGAAAGTGACTGGTGTTGCTATTAGAAACACAATTATGAGTTCCTGCCTTGAATAGTAGAATTGCCATTTTAAAACTAGTACATCTGATGAGAAGTCATACATTGTGTATATTTAATTCAGGAAAGAAAAAAAATCCATGACCTTGAGAGTATGAAACCTTAACGGGTTTTGTGAAGGATTGCTGGAATTACAGTGTGAGATCATTGGAATGTCATTATGTCAGGCATTTGATTAGTTATCTTCCCAGTTGAGGAACCAGGAGATTGCTTTCAGTCTGGTTGTTTCTTTATTTTGCTTAGATACCCTTACTTAGCAATACGTAGAGGTATTATTTAAATTCAGAAATTTTAGGACATAAATATAATTGACTAGGTGAATTAAACCTACACCATGGTAGGAACTAAAGAAGACTTGGCAAGTAACTTAAAAGCATATAATTTATATAGCCAATTAAACATAATTAGAAAACTCTAAGTATTTAAGCTGGCTTTGCTTTGCCAATCATTCTTTTCATATGATTCTCTTAAAATCCAGAGACATGAGTGACTACAAGATTATAGTTTCAAAAGTATTAAACACTATTTCTGCATATGTTTTGGAATACAAAAAAACCTTTTCCATTAAGTGTCACCAGAACTGCTTACTATAAGCTCCAGGGAAATTCACAGCATTTGTGTATTAGAAAATCTATTGAGTGTTATTCAAAAGAGACAGGTTCGATATTATTTAACACAGCATTGCTCAAATTCACTTGACAAATTAATATTTTCCATTCATATCATATCATCTTTAACTCCCTGAAGGAACCATTTATACTCCCATTCTCTCTAATGAGACCATCAGATCTCTTTTTGTCAAAATTATCAGTGACCCTCAAGTTATTAGATTTAATGAATATTTCTCAAGTATAATCTTCTATGACATCTAAGCCTTATTTGATACAGTCACTCACTCAAAAAAAAAAAGTCCCTCACTTGGCTTCTTGGACCCACTCTCCTGGTTTTCTTGATTGTCCCTCAGACTCCTTTGTAGTTCCAGATTTTGCAGACCTCTTAAAGTCCCCGTGCCTCAGGGTTCATTTGTTGGTCTTTTACTCTTGTTTATTTATTATCATTAAAAATTCTATTTATATGTTGATTGTCCATATATTTTGTTATCTCCAGCCTGAAATTAAGACAGGTTTGTTAAACTATCATCTCCTTTTGTGTGCCTAATTGATGCCTCTAACTCAGCCTGTCTAGCTGGTCTCCTAATCTTGTCCCCATGAGCCTGATCTATCTCCATATTCCTTTTCTTCAGGTGTTAGTAACTCCCTCAAACCACAAACCTCAAGGCCATCCTTGATCTCTCTCTCTCTCTCTCTCCCCCTCTCTCTCCCTCTCTCTCCCTCCCTCTCCCTTCTTCTCCCTCTCTCCTTCCCCCATTATGCCCTACACCCAACTCCTGTACAAACTTTATTGGCCATTCTGGTCCAAGCTTACCATTATCTCTTATCTTTTGACTAGTTTACTCTAATAACTATCTAACAATTCTGAGCATATCAGATCACTCTTTAGCACAGAACCCTATATCCTGCACTAGTTCACCATTTTAGTCAGATCAAAGTCCTGCATATAGGACTGGTGCTGCATAGTCTGGCCTCATTTCACCATTTTCAACTCATGTATTATTTTCTCCCCCTTATATACTCTACCCAGCCACACTGGCTTTCTCTGTCTGGTTCAATGACATATTTCAAGTGCTTATACGAGTTCCTAGTGCATGAGAGATGGTCAATATGTATTTGTTGAATGTATTAATTAAAATTTATTAATTTAACACTTAATAAAATCTCCTAGAGAAAAATACAGAATTTTTTTTACAAAAGAATGAAAATATTTATAACAAAGTAAATGATAACATTATGGAACCTGGACTGGATCACCTGATGGAAGAACCAAATGGCACTCGGAGATCTTAGAGGATAGGAGGTTTATTTAACGATGGCGAGCTCAGAGGAGAGTGGTCTCCAAAGGTCTGAACCCTAAGCAAAAACAAAGGGGACAATTTATAGACTTCTACTTCTGCATACTTGGCACTGCGGGGGAGGGACAACAACCCAGAAGAGCCGCGGGACAAGGACTGGGACTCTCTCGCTGGCTTGGTCCACCATCTTAGGACACAGATTTTTCCTTATCATACCTCCCTTTGATGCCCCTTTAAACACCTAGTTTAGAGAGCATCATTCTGTTTGACTCTGAGGGTTGACTGCAAGGCTTGGGGTGAACATGGACTTAATCATAAACTTGACAGCACACCAGGTAGCAGAAGACCAGGACTGACTGGGGCCAGGAAATCCATAGTGAAATGCACTCAGGAGTAGACAGCAGAGGGCCAGTAAAAGTGGGATCTATGACCTTAGGTAGAAGCCTCTGGGGGAAAGTCCAGTCAGGAGGGGCAACAGTGTAGAGTCCGACTCCCAAGATGAGGGAAATCATGCTGATGAGAGCCAGGGATCATGGTGAGCATGTGTCCATCAGTTGGTGGGGTCTCATCGAAGGTGAAGCTGGAGTGGGTTCGTGAAGTCTGGCTGGACTGTCTACTGGTGCAGCTCCTCATCTGAATGGTGAGCTTTCTTCTTTCTTCTAATCTTTGACCCAAACTGAGTCCCCTGTCTGGAAGGAGTGTACCTGAGATCGTAAGGAGATTGGGGCCCTCTCAAAGGTATACTTTTGTAATTTATTTAGGGTGGCCTAAATGAAGCTGCTCCTTTATCTCTTTATCTCCAACCTGATGGAAGTTTCCTGGAAGGCTTCCCAAGTATGGGCCATCCATATATTAATTTGAATGGGGAGAAACCTGATGTCCCAGGCACGCAGCGAGCACGCAGGAGAGCTAGGGGTAGCAGATCCGGCCATGGAAGTTAGTCTCCTGATAAAACTTTGCTAAGGTTCCCTTGAGGGTGCGATTCATTCGCTCTACTTTCCCTGAAGCGGTGTGGAGTCTCCAGGTGATGTTGAGAGATTTGGTCAAGACTTGTACAATGTCTGCCACAAATGCGGGTCCATTGTCACTATGGATTGTTAATGGCAGGCCAAACTGGGGCATGATCTCCCGCAAGAGGACTTTAGCTACTTCCCGGCTTTGATCTGTCCTGGTCGGGAAGGCTTCAACCCACCCAGAGTATGTGCATACTGTTACTAGGAGATATTTGAACCCCCTGTTCGGCTACACATCTGTGAAGTCTACCTCTAGATCTTCGAAGGGGGTTGCTCCCATCCTCTGGACACCGTGGTTCTGACCAAGCATTATTTTTAGCACATGTTATGCATTGTTCACTCATTGCTCAGCATAGTACTGGCAGCTGACCGATGTAATGTAGTAGTGCTTCTTGAGAAGGGCCTCTAATGCAGTTTTTCCCAGATGAGTGAATCAGTGGTGTTCCTTGACTAGATGCCCTCCAGCTGCTGTTGGAACAAAGATACACCCATCTGGCATCATCCATCATCCCTTTTCAGTCAGGGTGACCCCCTCAGCCATGGCCCATTCCTTTTCCTTTTTAGTGTAACTGGGCAGAGGGACTTCTTCCAGGGCTGTTAGGGCCATGGTGAGGGAAGGGGCTCTGTCCATGTCCTCACTGGCTGCAGTTTTGGCTGCCTCATCTGCCAGACAATTTCCACTCACTATGGGGTCCTCTCCTTTCTGGTGTCCCTTACAGTGCAGGATTGCTACTTCCTTTGGAAACCAGACGGCTTAGAGGAGTCACAGTATCTCCTCCTTGTTTTTATAGCTTTTCCTGCTGTGGTTAGGAGGACCCTTTCCTTGTAGATGGCTCCAAGTATATGTACAATAACAAAGGCGTACGAAGAGTCAGTGTAGATGTTGACTTGCTTGCCTTCACTGAGGGTGAGGGCTCGGACTAAGGCATATAATTCAGCCTGTTGAGCTGACCATCCAGCTGGTAATGCCTTAGCTTCTAGGACTTCAGTGGTTGTGGTTACTGCATAACCCACTTTCTGGGCACCCTCTTGTAGGTAACTGCTGCCATCACTGAACAGCGTGAGCTCTGGATTCTTTAGGGCTTGATCCCGCAGATCTGGATGGTTCACGTAGACTTAGACCCTGGTATTGTGCTAGCCAAGAGTTGGAAAGGAAGCAGTGTCCCTGTGCGTTCATGAGGGACACAACAGCATGAGGGATCTTGACGTTAAGTTTTTGCCCCAGGGTAAGTTTGTCTGCCTCCTTGATGAGTAGGACTGTGGCTGCCAGTGCCCTGAGGCATGGTGGCCATCCCACTGCCATGGGGTCCAGCTTCTTTGACAGGTAAACAACTGGCCATTGCCAGGGTCCAACAGTCTGGATGAGTACCCCAAGAGCTATTTTTTCCTTTTCAGTCCAGGCTGGGGGGGGGTTCTCAATCTGATCCCCCTAAGAGATCATAAAGGGGTCTTGCTATGGCCGGGAACCCAAGGATCCAGATGTGGCAGAATCCTGCAGCCCCCAGGAATTCTCGTAGACCCCTTTTTGTCTGTGGCTGTGGCAGGGAGATCATGATCCTTTTCCTCTCTGGCCCTAGTTCTCTTTTCCCTTCAGTGAGGAGAAAACCAAGGTATTGGACCTGTTGTTGGCAGATTTGTGCCTTCTTCCATGAGGCTCGGTATCCTGAATCTGAGAGGAGCTGTAGGAGGGCCTTGGTGCCTTTTGTGCCTCTTGTGTGTCACTGGTGAGGAGGAGGTCATCCACATTTTTTTTTCCGAGCCACTTAGGTGCCCCCGGGGGTTGCTTTTTAAACACACAGCTTCTGGGATATTTCCCCCATCCCACCCATTTTGGTTTGCATAGGCTGGATTGTATTACACCCAGTGCTCATCACAACACGTGCCCTCCGTAATACCCATCACCTGGCTACCCCATCCCCCCAAATAGTTGCCTTTTTAACAAGGTTCTCCCAGGTGACTCTTATAAAGGAGGTTTGGAAACAATGTCTAAGCCTTGCTGTTCAGGGTGCGGCCAGTGGACCAGCAGGACCTGTATCACCTGGAGTATCTTGTTTAAATCACCAATGTCAGCCCTACCCCAGACAGACAACTGGAATCTGCCTTTGAACAGTGTAGTAGCTTGGCTTTTGATCTGACCTCTTCTCTGTTTTCATCTTAGTAGGGTTCCTCCCCTGACTTCCTTGCCCCAGTCCTCTCCAGAAGAGCCAGTGTTCCCTGCCTCTCCCTACCTGAGACCTGTCCCATCCCTGGGGGATGCTCGCCCCAACCTCCCACCACCCAGAGATGACAGGGAAAGGTGCTCTGTGAAGCTAAAGAACCTAAACAGCTGGAGATCTTGCCTTGTTAGAGAAGGCTGACTTGACCCCCAGGTCCTCCAACCTCTGCAAATTCCAGACCCCAGGCCTGTCTCATGATCTCAATTTTGGTTGCTCCACTTTGTCTCCATCAAATGTTCTGAAGCATTTCACACACGACTGGGCTTAGGCAATTTGGCCAGACCTGTTCAGAGACCCCGTCTCCTCTTGCCTTGGGTTCAAGCAGAGACTAGTGTGTCCAGTGGGCTCAAAGGTTATCTGAGCCCTAAGCTTGGAGAGTATGTCTTGGCCCAGGAGAGGGGTGGGGTAATTAGGCAGATAAAAGAATTCACGTCAGACCTTGTGGCCCCCAAGTTCACACTGGCAAGCCTGGCAAAAGGGTTGTTGTATCACCTGCGTCCTGTAGCCCCAAGGATGATTACAGTCCTTTTGCTCAAAGGGGCCACTGGGGAGGTGACAACAGAGTGCTCAGCCCCAGTATCAACTATAAAAGTCACTGGTTGGCCCCCCACCTTCATTCTGACCATGGGCTCATGGGGGCCAATGAGGAAAGAGCCCAATCCCTCTCAATCTGAGTCCATTCCTGCAAGGCCTATGAGGTCCTCCTCTTGGGGTTCTTCCTTGTAACTGGTACTGGTGGATGTGGGCCTGTCCCTCGGTTGTGGTGAAGTCCCGTGCTGGGCGCTCTTTCAGTGCAGCTGTATTAGCCCAGGCAGCAGCGTTGATGACTCCCGCTGGTGCGTGCTCTTCCAGGTACTGCCATGCACCTTTCATTATTCTCCTCCTTTCCTCTGTATTAAACAGGGTGTGGAGTAACTGCTGGCAGTCTTCCCAGGTTGGCTGATGACTCTGGAAGAGGGATTCTATGAGGTCTACCATGGCCTGTGGTTTCTCAGAGTAGGATGGCGTATTACATTTCCAGTTGAGGAGGTCGGTGGTGGAGAAGGGCTGATAATACATCATGGAACAGCTGGGTTGGACCATCCCGTCTTCATCACGCCTCTCGGTTTCCCACGTCTCTCCTACCGGCATTTGGAGGGCGCTTTTGCCCGGCCTGGGGTGCAGCCTGGTTGCTGGTCCTGGAGAAAGTGGATCCTTTGGGCCTGGGGGTGCTGGTGAAACTGATGGTGGTGGAGTGTCTGGACCTGAAGGGCCAGGTATAGATGGTCTTGGGGGTATATACGGTGGGGGCAGGTTCGGTTCGTCCTTGGGATTTCCGGCTAGGATTTGTGGAAACTGGGGCTTTTGCTGATTTTCTTTAGGTTGCTTGGATGAGGTGATTAAGACCCTGGCCTGTCCCTGCCTATTGCAAGAGAATTGCACCCAGGGGGGAAGGGTCTGAGGAATTCCTAGCCAGGAGTCAATGTACGGAAACTGGTCAGGGTGTCCTGGTTCTCCTGTTATGACTCGCCATACTCGAATCGTTGGGACATCCAGTGTCCCTTCTGAAGGTCACCCAACATCAAAGGTGGGCCATTCCAATTCACATAGGGTTCTCAGCTTGCCGGGGTTCATCCTGACTCCATAGTCTCCAGAAAACCCCTTTTTGAAATTTTAGATCATGGCCTCTAGAACCATAGGTTTACTCTGCCCTGAGCCCATGGTGATGTCCCCATGTGTGGTGGTGCAGGGTGCCGGGGGGAGTGCCTCCTGAGATGAGGAGACCAATCAGATGCCTGTCTGGCCATGTCCTGAAGGAGCTTAGGTGATGCTTAGCTGTAGGGGTCTCAGCGTTGTGACTTATGATTGGAAACTATTCCGATGCCGCCATAGACCATATGCCATTCACCACGGAATCGCAGATGGGCCCACTCAGACTCCGTAGGCTTCTGGGGACCTTAAGTGTGCCCGCCCATGGAGTCACAGAATCAGTCTGCTTGAGCAAGCTAGGTTGGACTGCACACTCACACATTCACACTCCAGAAGTTATTACATTCCCTCCCTGGGAATCCCTACCTGTGAGACCTCTAAGAGGTCTCTGGGAGGTGATCAGCCTCCCCTTCCACTCCAATGGGGGTGGGCCTGTCTGGGTCCTGGGGCCCCAGGCCTTACCAGAATCCAACGTTGGGACCAGGTCCTCACCTGCCAAGTCTCCTCAAGTCCGGTGGGAACAGTAGAGTGGGGCTGACCTGAGACGACCAGGGAGGGAAACTGCGGAAAATTAGGCAGGGCGCACCTTCTCCGTTAGGGTCCCTCGTTCTGTCACTGCCCTGCCATTGCCCCCAAACCAGTGGCAACAATGGGCCAGCGTAGTTGGGTTTTCCGGTCAGGGAACCAAATGTTACGGAACCTGGACTGGATCGCCCAATGGAAGAACCAAGTGGCACTCGGAGATCTTGGAGGATAGGAGGTTTA
Source organism: Neomonachus schauinslandi (assembly GCF_002201575.2). Classification (NCBI taxonomy): domain Eukaryota; kingdom Metazoa; phylum Chordata; class Mammalia; order Carnivora; family Phocidae; genus Neomonachus; species Neomonachus schauinslandi. Next base: position 53,787,100 of record NC_058415.1, on the reverse strand, counting down.
TTTAATGCCAGTGGCTCAGAGGAGAGTGATCTCCAAAGGTCTGAGCCACAAGAACAAACAAAGGGGGCAATTTATACACTTCTACTTCCGCATACTTGGCACTTCTGGTGCATGCGCGAAGCAGGCAGGGAGAAGAACCCGGATTGGTGCATGTGGGAAGCAGGCAGGGAGAAGAACCTGGAAGAGCCCCGGGGCAAGGACTGGGACTCTCTCGCTGGCTTGGTCAGCCATCTTAGTTCACAGATTTTCCTTATCAGATATACTTCTCACTAGAATTACAAATAAAATAAGATTCAACTTTCATTGTTATTAATATTGTGATGTTTGTCTCAATACAATGAGATATAATAGAGAAATGCATGCAAAATTATTATAAATTTTAGTTTTAGATAATATGAACAAAGATGAAAATCACAATAAACTTACTGAAAATATGTGAGTAAATAGAGGAAGCAAAATAAATATTCTAGTATGTATTCATTTTTCCAGTTTTTCCAGTTTTATTGAGATATTAACATATAACATTGTATGAGTTTAAAGTATATACCATAATGATTTGATATATGTATATATTGTGAAATGATCATCATTATAATTTTAGTTAACATCCATCACCTCATATAATTAGAAATTTGTTTTCTTGTGATGAAAACTTTTAAGATATAAGTTCTTTATATATTTTGGATATTAGCATCTTATCAGCTTTGCAAAAATTTTCTCCCATTTCCTAAGTTGCCTTTTCATTTTGTTGATTATTTCTTTTTCATTGCAGAAGCTTTTTATTTTTTTTTTTTTTTTTTTTTTTTTTTAAAGATTTTATTTATTTATTTGAGACAGAGAGAATGAGAGAGACAGAGAGCACATGAGAGGGGGGAGGGTCAGAGGGAGAAGCAGGCTCCCCGCTGAGCAGGGAGCCCGACGCGGGACTCGATCCAGGGACTCCAGGATCATGACCTGAGCCGAAGGCAGTCGCTTAACCAACTGAGCCACCCAGGCGCCCTCATTGCAGAAGCTTTTTAGTTTAATGTAGTCTCACTTGTTTATTTTTTATTTTGTTGCATCTGCTTTAGGTGTCATATCCAAAAAGGTCATTGTGAAGACCAATGTCAAGGAGCTTTTCACCTATGTTTTCTTCTAGGAGGTTTATGGTTTCAGCTCTTACCTTTCAGTCTATAATCTATTTTGAGCTAATTTTTATGAGTGGTAATAAGTAGGGGTCTACTTTTATTTTTTATTATGTGAATACCTGTTTTCCCAGCACTATTTATTTAACTATCTTTTGTCCATTGAGTATTCTTGACTCCTTTGTCAGGTATTAGTTGATCATATATGTCTATGTTTATTTCTGTGTTCCCCATTCTCTTCTATTGATCTGTGTCTATCTTTATGCCACTACCACACTGTTTGGATTACTATAGTTTTTAAATATAGTTTTAAAAGATAAAATTAAGCAAAATATACCTAGCATCATATACATCAATGAATCCACATGAATAAAAATGATCATATATTTTAGAAAGGCATAATCAAAAGAATTGCCTGAAATGGATATTCAGTCAGTCCCAGGAAAGAAAGATTTTTATTTGTATGTAATTAATGTGTTTGTGAGGAAGTCACTGGGGCCTGACATTCTGTATCTTTAAATTGAGGGGATAGAAACCTATCAGTGGTTGGAACTCTATTCAGCAAAGTCTGATATAAAGAAGCATGTGAACCCTAAGAAAGGTGAAGTACATAACAACAAATAGGAGAGGATTAGCTTCCCCTTCCATAGCTTCTCCCAGAGACATTATGCCTTTTTAGTTACAAGTTATTTTGGTATGAAATTTTCTTCTAAGGAAATCTGCTAAAATCCAAAGTTTGGACATCACTGGATTGTATGACACCTAAGATATTTTGAGACTCAAATATTTTTCAGTGAGTTGAGTTACCTACAGCCCACAATGTTCAATAAATTATGCCTAATGATGTAGGAAGAAATATAGGTATAGGAGTTGGTTTCTTCACTCAAGGAACCCATAACCTTTTCTTGCACAGTATGACATTAAAAGTAGAGAATATTTAGTTACAGTTTTATTGAAGAGTGCAGAAGGGAAGAGACTATCACTCACTGCCTGAAAGAAAAGCCGTATTATTTTATCAATCAGTCTTAGGAAGAAAGGAAAAGCCAAGAGCTAATCTTACATAGACTTCAAGGAAGTGGGGCCCTCAAGGATTGGCAGACTTTGAGAAGTGGGAGTGTTTAGGAATTGGCCGAACCCTAGCTGTGAAAGCATCTTGTCAAGTGGAGTGTCTTTCTAATTGGCTGACGTTTAAAAGGCTGGGCTGGGCTGTGGAAAAAAAGCTATTGCTGCTTGACTGATTTCTAAGAAGTGTACTACTGAAGGAAGTTGTCATTGATCAAATATGATGGGCTTATAACTGACTCAGGTAGTTACTTATTGCTATGGCCAAAAGCAATCAGTCTTTTCCTAGGAAGACAGAAATGCATTATTCTCAAGAGAAATAGAAAACGTGTGTTTCCTTCCACATCCAGTAGTGTGCCGAAATCATGTTTTCTCACCACTTTCTCTTTTTATTAAAACCCAAAACCAAAACATTGGTAGAATTCTGGTCAAAATTAAAAATGCTTGTAATGTCTGAATTGAGAAGAAGAGTTAGTAGCTTCTGGCTGGGAGATTATTTTGTTTCTTCACATATGGGGGATATGAATGGAGCAGTCCAAGTAAGAACATAGATAATGGCAATAAGAATGATCATATTTTCAAAAGAATAAGCAATCTGCAAACATGGCATAGCTTTGGTGTTTGTCATAGTATAAAGCTTTGGGTATTAGTGTAAGAAATTTTCAAAGAAGAGAAAACAATGGAAAGGATAAGAAAATTGAGATCTTGTTCTGGATGTTATACTCAGAATTTTAACAATGGACAAACATTAAGTTCAGGAAATATAGTAAGAATTACGTTGCATCATCATAACCTCAAAATGGCTTTAAGACACAGATAAAACATGTAAACATGTATAGCATCTATTTATAATTCATTAGGGAGTGGAGATATCTTCAGAGAACATACTCTTATTTGATTTCTACATAGAGGATGTATAGTCTTGATTCATTTACCAAAAATTCCTATTGTGATTTGTTTCTCTAGCAGAGTAGATAATCCCTTTCAAGACTGGACACAAGAAATCCTTTCAGGCTAAGGTAATTTTATGTTTATTATTTTTTTAATGTTTTAAAAATATTCTCTCTTTGTATGATTACAGGATTATAGTTCAAAAGATTTGCCAAAATACATATAAATACACATGTAGGCAAACATACATCAAATATACATGTGTTTGTGTATATACATGTACAACACTTTCTAAATATATATAAAGAAAAATTTGCCAGAAAACATAGTTGTTCAGCAATTATGTATTTGTTTTATACATTTTACCAGTTTGGCGCACCTAATATATCAGACCAAATTTATTATTTATATGTATTAATTTGTTAATTATTTATATGTTCTTTTAGTTTTCTAGTTAATTTGAACTTTTTTGTATTATTTAAGTTATGCACTGATTATATATTTAAGGTTCTATAATAAAAATTCAATTTTATTATCTATTATAATTATAAAACAAGATTACCTTCATTTTGTTTTCTTTAAAAATATTGTTATAAATCAACAACATGAAAAATATCAATCAATCAATACAGTGAATAAATAAAGGTATTTTATATTAAATGAACCACTGAAGCATAGTACCTAAGCTATGTAGTCAGGCTACTTGGGTTGAAATCCTAGCTTCCCACCCATTTGCTATAGTTTATTGGGCAAATCACTTTATATTTCCAAATATTTGTTTCCTCAATTGTAGAACAGAGATGATGCTAGCACCTACATCAAAAGATTTTAATAAGTGTTAAATGGGAAGATTACTGTAAAACATTTCACTGAATTGGATAAAAATTAACATAATGATGTAGTTTTCCACCTGTCTAATGGACCACAGTCTCAAAGTCCAATAATAGAGTATTGGGAAATCGCCATATATTATTGGTGAGTGTATAAATTAGTTGAATGCAATAAAATTCATTCTGCACAAACAGCAGGAAGTAATTTATTGTGAGTTTACTGGCTATCACACCAAATTGCTGGAAATGTTGAGAGTAGCTTAGAGGCTACTCATCATCAGAACCACAAGCAAAACATGTCATAGAATCAGCCTAGTGAGCACATCACTGCTCAGAACTCTGAGCACTAGATTCAGCTGACCCCAATATTAGAGGCCCTAGACACTCATCATCTCTGCTGGCATTATGACAATGCCGCCAAAACTGGTGGATATAATCTTGCCCTATAGTTGGGTTGTTGCTGTGACTCTCATTTTTTTCAGTATTCACTGCTGTTTTGTATCACTTATTCCCGATTCAAAGCCCAGGATAGGTCACACACCCTCATCTTCATCTCATGAAAAGCTCAGAAGTGAATATTTATTTTCTTTAGTGGGAGATTCATTAAAATACACCAGACATTCGCTGCCATTTCCCCTCTTAGGGAATTTGCTTATCTATAAGCAACAGAGAGCAGGTAGACCAAGAAGAAAGTAGAAGCCTAGTGCTTTCCTTACTATCATAGGGCGAAAACATAAACATTGAAGGATAGGGTATCAAAAATGGGTAAAAAGTGAGAGGCCAAGGTTCTGAAGAAAAGAGAACAACAGAGAGGATAGTCAATATTCAATACCACTTATCCTTCTGTGGCATTTTCCTATTTTTTATCTGCATGGAATAAGAGGCCAAGACAGCAAACAGAAGGAGAAAGCTAAGAGCTGTGGAAACTAAGCAGAATCTTTGTCTTATAGAATTTGGGTTTGAAATGGTACTGAGGATGCCCAGTATGAGTACCTCTAATCAATATTCCAGGTCTCTAATTGAGTCCTGGTATTACTAGTAAAACTATGTACTACTAGTAAAAAAAACCATAAATAGATCAGTCCCATGAAGTCTGAATTTCAGGTTCTAGCACACCTTTAGAATTGTCAGATAAAGATTAAATGCTTTCTAGAAGAAGATAACATTCAGAACCTGTAAAATTGTTCAAATACAGTGACCATCATTACACGAAAAATTACTAGACATCTAAATACAGTACTAAGTTATCTAAAACCAATAAAAGTACATTCAACAAAAATAGACCCACATAGGACCAAGATTTGGGAGTTACTAAAAGCATTAAAATAGCTGTAACTCACTCTACCTAACAAGATGAAAACTTTCATTAGAAAACTGGAACACAGCAAACAATAAATCAAATAATCTAAAAATAAAATAAAATGCAATGATTAATAACTCAATATATGGTTTTAACAACAGATTGGAAGAACAAAAAGAGAGAATTAGTAAACTATAAGTAAAATAGGTTAGTATGGCTGGGAAGGAAAATAATAGAAAATGGAGAAAAGAGCCTAAGAAACATTTGGGACAAAAATTAAAGTGTCAATTATCCTGATTAAAGTACTAGGAGATAAGGCCAAGTGGAGTGAGGCAGGGCAAACAACAACAACAACAACAAAAACCAAAAAACAAAAAATCAAAGATTCAGGGGAAGCTACAATCCTCAATTATGATGAGTACATAGAAAACAACACCTAGGGACTCCTGGGTGGCTCAGTCGGTTAAGTGACTGCCTTCGGCTCAGGTCATGATCCCAGAGTCCTGGGATCGAGTCCCATGTCGGGCTCCCTGCTCAGCAGGGAGCCTGCTTCTCCCTCTGCCTGCTCTGCCTGCCACTCCCCCTGTTTGTGCTCTCTCTCTCTGACAAATAAATGAATAAAATCTTCAAAAAAAAAAAAAGAAAACAACACCTAGGAAAATTCTTGTAAATTGCTAAAAAAAAAAAAAAGAAAAGAAAAGAAGGAAAAACACAGAAAATCTGAAAAGCAGAGAAAAAGCAACCCTATCTTCAAATGGGCAGTTATAAGACCGACAGATGAATTTTCAAAAGAAGTACCTGTATGTGGACTTATCATAGCCTTATGTTTTATTGTATTTCATTTAGAAGTAGTTTATTAAGTATTAATTTAGTTTACCACATTGTGTTTTGAGCAATAAATATTTCTTTTAGCAGTATGATGATCTTGAGCCGTAATGCCTTTCTTCCTCTCCAGAAATAAAGGTTTTACCAGCCCAGCTGCTGTGAGTGCGGCTGGCATCCAGCACTCAGCTATCAACCTTTATCGGAGATTACTCCCTTGATGTTGCATGGTTGCCTCAGTTGCAGATCATCGTCAAGGGTCATGACCTCATCCTTGACTGGTTCACATCCAGTGACTGCTCAACACAGGTAAAAGTATCCTGCTTTCTCGTCTCATGTGTGGATGTCTCTGGTGAGTTTTTCCGTCTTCAGCACTCCTTCCAAAGATGGCTGAGCCATTCCATTGGAAGTGTTTTGCAGCTTGACTTCTTCCTGTGATTCAACTTCCTTTTCCCCTCATCCAAGGCTATTGACCCCAGGAGAATTCATTAATAAATTTCCTGCTCTCTACTTTCTGCCCCAGAGTCTACTTCTCAAGGAAACCAACCTGTGACAAGTAAGTTCCGTAATTTTTTCCCCACTAATTGGGGCATACCTTATTAATGGTTAAGTTGAAATAAATTTTGTTTTATGTTTCTGCTGTCAAGCTATTTGATATTTTGCAGTAGATGTTCATATAGAAGCTAGAATAAAATTTTTATAGCCAAGTGATAATATTAAATTAAATAGGAATAATAGAGTGTTCGTGGAACAAAGATAAAAGAACTGCAAACTGGAATCTCTAGTCAACTAAATGTATCAGCCACCATGCTACAGGTGTATTATATTCGGCAAAAAAGAAAAGGGAATTGATTTCCAAGCATCTGCACAAGAGCTTTAAGGAGCTATTAACTATCACTAAGAAGTGCTTTATCCGAACTGTCAAAAGTTCAGAAATAATAGAAGTAAAACCAGTGAATCACTGAAGTAGTAATTAGTAAAAGTTTATTGTGCACACAACAAAAAGACAGTTGGCCAACAGGGAGTACTCAAACCAAACATGGAATGAGGCTCAAGGGTATGTTGTTCTCAAGCAGCTTATACAGTGAGGAGGCAGTGGCTGTTTCTTCTTCATAGCAGTTGGTTATAATACTAATTTTTTCTTTAAATGATAGGGAATTTGTTAGAGGTTACTTCATATCCTTTTGGGGAAACAGTTTAAATTTTGCTTATGATTTCCAGAGGCATAAACAAGAAATGACCCAGGTGAAGATAGTCTTACAAAATACTTAAATGAAGTGTTGCTTGTGTAACTAAACAGGTTTTGTCTGCTCAGGGAATTTTCAAGGCTGGTCTCTGTTTATTTTTATTTTAACATACCAGTGATGTCACAGGTATTGAGAAAGTTAAGCAACACATACACAGTTTAGAAGAATATATTGACTTTTAATAGTGGTGTTGTCATGAATTTTTCTTCTTTATTTAACCTTTCAGAAATACAGTGTTAAATATTTTGTATTTTTACAATGAAGTTTGTATTAGTTGACTATTTTTGAATGATTTTATTGAGATATAATTTGCATACCATACAATTCACCCATTTATCAACTGCAATTCAATGTGCTTTTAGTATAGTCACAGATATGTGCAACCATCCCCACAGTTAATTGTACAACATTGTAATCACCTCAGAAGAAACCCTGTGCCCTGTGACTATCATTCCTGTGTCCCATCTATTCCCATGCTCATCCCTAAGCAACCACTAATCTACTTTTCATCTCTATATATTTTTCTGTTCTGGACATTTCATATCAATGCAGTCAAATAGTATGTGGTCTTTTGTGACTACTTTCACTTACCATATGTTTTCAAGATTTATCCATCTTGTAGCATATATCAGTATTTCATTCCTTTTATGTCTAAATATTCCATAGCATGTGTATACCGTATATTGTTTATCCATTCTGTTATCCAATCTGATTGTTTCCACCTTTGGCTATATAGTGTTGTTATAAACATTCATGTGCAAGTTTTTGTCTGGATATATGTATTAATTTCTCTTGGGTATATACCTACAAGTAGGATGGCTGGGTCATATGGAAACAATATCCTTAAACATTACAGGAGCTACCAGAGAATTTTCTGAAGTGGCTGAACGTTTTACATTCCCACCAACAGTATATCTGTATTCTTATTTCTCTGTATTTTCAACAACACCAGTAGTTGTCCAGCTAAAAGACTGTAACCATCATAGTGGATATGAAATGGTATCTCACGTTGTTCTGGATTCACATTCCCCTGATGACTAATTATGCCCAGTGTGTGTTCATATGCTTATTGACCATTTGGCTATCTTCCTGGAAGAAATATTTATTCAGATCATTTGTAATCTCTTAATTGGGTTATTTGCATTTTTATTACTGAGTTGTAAAAGTTCTTTCTATATTCTGAATACAAGTCCCTTATCAAATATATTGTTTGCAATTTTTTTTTCCTATTCTATGGGATTTCTTTTCACTTTCTTGATATGAAGTACTGTTTTTAATATTGATGCATCCAACTTATCTATTTTTTGTTCGTTGCTATGTTGTGTCATTTCTAAGAAAACATAAAGGTAAATCTCTAGTTTCCACTCTTAAATTTAGGTCTTTGATCAATTTTGACTGAATTTTTGCATATGGTGTGAGTTAAGGGACTAACTTCCTTATTTTGCATATAGCTATTGAATTGTCCCAGCACCATTTATTGAAAAGAATTCTTTTTTCATTGGATGGTTTTGGCATCTTGTAGAAAATCAATTGACCATATGCATGTGGACATTTTGGATTTTTAATTCTATTTCATTTATCTATATTTTCTGTCCTTATATCAGTACCATACTGTTTTGATTAGCACTGCTTTGTAGTAAGCTTTGAAATAAAAAATGTGAGGTCATATACTTTAAAAATTTTGTTTTTCAAAATTGTTTTGACTATTCTGGGTTCCCGTAAAATTCTATATGAATTTTGGAATCAGCTTGTTTATTTCTACAAAGAAGTAAGCTGGGATTCTGATAGGGAATGTGTTGACTCTGTAGTTAAGTTTGGGGAGCGTTGCCATCTTAACAAGATAAGTCTTCCCATTATAAACATGGGATGTTTTTCCAGTTATTTAGATATGATTTAATTTCTCTCAATATTTTGTTGTTTTCAGATTATAAGGTTTTTACTTCCTTTGTTAAGTTTATGCCTAGTATCTTTTTTTAATATTGTGAAAGGAATATTTTTCTTAATTTCATTTTCAAATTGTTCATTGCAAGTACATAGAATGATTATTTGTATGGAAAGGTGGTATGGGATGATTATTTTTGCCTAATTAAATGTTTTCAATGAGGCAGTTCTTCAAAGTCCTCAGTGTTTTGGGTAGTTTATACCTTTTCTCGAGAAAAGGAATGAAATCAGAGAAGACAACATAAGACTGTAAGCCTGAAAGAGATATTGGTTAAAAAATATTTTCACAAATCCATCTGAGTTTAATGGCAAGAAGATGCTTTATGAAATGCATTAAGTATGTTTTAGTAGAAAAGCATTTTCTACTTATTCCCTCATTCATTCAAGATATTTAAGTACTAGAAGGCATGAATTTTGATAGTCACTGGGAATTTAATAGTGAGTCAAATTCCTGTCTTTATATGCATTTTTATTTAATTTTCTTTGTCATTCACTGGATTATAAAAAATGTGAGCTAAATGATTGTTTTGTTTGCTCTTGCACAATGACAACACTATAAGTTATGAAAATATGTAAGAGTGATACAAAATTATGATATGGAGCTTTTGATAATTTATTTTTAATCTGAAAATTTAAGAGCGAGTGTGGTAGGCAAAATAATGATGTTCACATCCTAATCCTGGGAACCTATGGATACATTACCTTAGGTGGAAAAAGGGACTTTGCAAATAGATTAAGTAATTTGAGATTGGACCATTATCCCATTATCTAGGTGGACCTATGTAATTACAAATGTTCTAATAAGTAAAAAAAAAGGGGGGGGGGTAGGTAATAGAGTCATTGTCAGAATGGAATGATGTAAGAAAGACCAGACATTTCTGGCTTTGAAGATAGAGCTAAAAGCTAAGAAATACGAGCAGGCTCTAGAAGCTGTAGAGGCAAAGACATGGATTCCCAAAGACATGGATTGAGAGGCAAAGCCCTCAAAATCAGTGCAGCACTGCCAACACCGTGACTGTACCCAGTAAGACCCAGTTTAGACTTCTGTCCTGCAGAACTGTAAGATAACAAATATGTCTTGTTTAAGTCACCAAGTTTGTGATAATTTTTTATAGTAGCAAAAGGAAATGAATACAGTGAATAAGAGTTAAGCAAGATGGCCTTGTCCTGGTAGAGTGATTGCTGTATATCAAGAATGTAGAGAAGAGAGAACATGCCCTATTCCAATTTTAAAGGTAGTATAATACAGTTGGAGCACAGACTTTAAGTCAGGAGAAGTAACTTGAAAGCAGAAACCAGTTTATGAAGAATCTTGTAAATCTTGTAAGGAGCTGAACTTTTTTTTTTTAAGATTTTGTTATTTGTTATTTATTTGAAACAGAGTGAACACAAGTGGGGAGAGGGGAAGAAGGAGAGGGAGAAGCAGACTGAGCAGGGAGCCCAATGCCGGACTTGATCCCAGGACCCTGGGATCATGACCTGAGCCGAAGGCAGACGCTTCACTGACTGAGCCTCCAAGTCACCCCAGGAACTGAAATTTAATTAAGGACAGGAGAACTTCTGGAAGCTTTTAGAGCAGGGAATAACTTGATCTGACTTTTGTTTTAGAAAGGTCATTCTGAATCCAGTGCAGATTAATGGTAGCCAGAATTACATTCAGCTGTTGTTGTTATATTCACACCACAGATATTAATGACCTAAACTCAGGTAGTTCCTGTTGTCATAAAGAGAATGAGAAAGATAAGGAGTTAGAATTAAGCAAACAGTGAAAATTGTGGACAAAGAGACATCAATGATGATACCAAGTGTTCTTCCTTGGGCATTGGTAGGTGGTAGAATTATCAAATGCTATCTTAAGACAGAATAAGCAGATCCAGGAGAATATCAGTTAAGTTCAATGATAGATATATCACATAATAGGTATTTCCAAGCTGATATTCCAAGTTAGATATATGGGTTTGAATAACAAAAAATGAAGGTTCAGGTTTAAATATATAAAAGGCAATCAAAACATTGAGGATATATTGTATACTTTGTCAAAAAGACAGCAGAGATCCGGGTCTCATCCCAAAGCATAACCCTGGGAACACTAATATTTAAGAGATTTTTTTTAACCCTAAATTTTAATCTGATTGTGTTATTTTTGCTCTGTTGTACAGGAGGCTTTGGAGACAGAGAAAATAGGATATAAACCATGCCTCTATATTAACAAGTCAAGTTCTTTAACTACTTTGAAACTGCTTCCCTATTTTTAAAGAGGTATAACAATTTCCAATTTGACGTTTGTTTCAGAACAAAATAAAGTATGTACGATGCCTAGCAAAAGGACTGATTTACAAAACTGACCACTGATTCTGTGACATAATGTCATGATCACTAAACAGTGGCTTTTATTTATTTATTTATTTATTTTTAGTTTTGTTGTTGTTTTACTTAAGTATAGTTGACACACCAATGTTACATTAGTTTTGGGTGTACAACTTAGTGATTCAAGTCTGCACATTATGCTCTGCTCAGGACAAACGTGGCTATCATCCGTCACCATACAACCCTATTATGATACCATCATTGGCTGCAGTCTCTATGCTGTCCCTTCTATCCCCATGACTTATTATTCCAAAACTGGAAGCTTGTATCTCCCACTCCCCTTCACTTATTTTGCTTGTCCTCCCCCGCCCCCTGCCCCACCACCCAACACCTCTGGCAACCATCAGTTTATTCTATGTATTTACATGTCTGTTCCTGCTTTTTGTTTGTTTTATTTATTTGTATTTTTTTTAATCATATGGTATTTGTCTTTCTCAGTCTGAGTTATTTCACTTAGTATAATACCCTCTAGGTCCATCCATGTTGTCACAAATGGCAAGATCTCATTCTTTCATATGGCTGAGTAATATTCCACCAAATACAGTTTTCTTGCTCTTAAATAGGTAATGAAATGGCAAAGTCCTACATTTAAAATATGACTTAAGCTATTTAATCCAATCCATTTTTATGGAACCATGAGCAATGGTTCAAAACATGTTTATCGTTCCAAGATATACATTAATATTTTATATTGGTTTTGACACAGGGCATGTGTTCAAATTAGTGCACTGCTTGAGATTAGCCAAAGTCTTTCAAAGTTTGTTATTAAAAACATTATCAAGTAATTGATTCAGGAACCACAGAAATAAAGCCTAGCACAGCATGATTCCTCTTCCACTCTTTATTGCTCATGCCTGTGATATGTGATTGTTAAATATTTGATTGATCACAACTTCCCTAAAGGTATCAGAGGTTATAAAGCATAAATACTACCTTTTATCTTCCCCAAATATTGCATTTTCAGTGTTTTACCTCTCCCATATAAAATTTTTCCGGTTACTATAGGCCAGGCACCTAATAACTCTCCATTCCCGATGTCACTATTATAATTTTTGTTAGACTGAAGGTTAGAATTTAATTATTATGTAGCCTTCTTTCTTCAATTAAATTGTAAGATCTTTAACTGTAGCAGTTATGCTTTATCATTACGAAGTATATTTTACAGTTGGAAGCACAAAGGTGGCTACATAATAGATACATTTTGATTAAGAAGTAAGCATAACCCCAAGTATATTTTTATCTAAGCAGGTATATGGGAATATTGACCTATAATTTGTTGAAACGGAGATTATAACAGGAATTCAAATAACCATGACTGTTTGACATAAAAACTAGCAAAAAACCAAACTTTCTTTAATAGCTGTGGAAGAATTGCATCAATAATCCAAACAAATCTACAAGAAATAATGACTTATGTGGAATTAAAATTTAAAGTGCATTTATGCACACAGGAGCATGTACACACTCCTATATATGTATTATCTATCTTATTTGACTTCCAAATGGAGATAGAGTAAAAAGAGTTAAAACTTTGATCAGAATTCATATATATATGTAGTTTTGTTCACACTGGTTGCTATACAAGTGGACAATTACAACCCGTTCCCATAGGATCTTTCAAACTACCATGTATCTCATTAGTTCTACTGTTGTTAGTTAAGAGGCAACTTTAATGAGATGCAAAAAAAAAAAAGTCCTTATAGTAGACACAAGAGTATAAATAATGTGTCTACAATTATAATAAATGTATATTGTATCGGTCAGCTCAGGCTGCCATAACAAAATATCACAGACTGGATAGCTGATGTGACAGAGATTTATTTCTCACAGTTCTGGAGACTGAAAGTCCAAGATCAAGATGCCATCAGCATCATTGTCTGTTGAAGGCTCTTTCCTTGGGTTGAAGATGGCTGTGTCTTCACATGGCCTTTCCTAAGTGCTACAGGTGAAGACAAAGAAAACAAGCTTTCTTGGTGTCTCTTTCTGGAAGGGCACTAATCTCATCAGGAAGGTCCCAATCTCATACCTCATCTAAACCCCATGATCTCCAAAGACCCATCTCCAACACCACCACATTGGAAGTTAGGGTGTCGATATATGAATTTGGGGAGAATAATTCAATTTGTAGAATATGTATTTCAAAAGCTGTTAAAAACTTCAGACCTTGAGAAAATTTTTTCAAACAAGTGTCAGAAACAGAGTAGAAAAAAAAAGTAAGGTAGGTGTAGCTTCATGATCACAAAATTCATTTTGTCATGGCTTTAGCAGGTTGATTAGAAAGTGACACTTTATGTCACTAACCACTATTTAAGTGGTTATGACAACAAACCACTAAATAATTTTCAGGATTCTGTCTAATAGGTTTATTCAGTGGTCTGGTGGTGGTTGTGAATGAAATATTTGCCCAAATATCTATTTTTTAGTGTGATAAATTATTACCTGTTTTCATCCATGACTAGAGATGATAAATTTAAATTCGTTTTTGAAATTAAAGTTTTTATATGAAAACATGAAATCAATAAAGGAGAGGATTGATCAAGTCTTGACTAATTCACAGAGAGAATATATGACCTGAAAAAGTCAAAAGAATAAGTAAAAATGAGAATTTTTCAATAATATTAAAATTACCATCCTAAAATTATAAAACATATCCAAAAATAAAGAAAATATGAGCACCTGTATGTAAAAATAGTCTATAGGTATGCAAAGTAAATGAACAATTCATAAAAGAAATTAATAGATAAGCTTACACATTGAAAATGTACTGTAATACCAATAATTGCTAAAAACCAAAATATCTGTCAGGAGAATTATAAAAGAAATCCTGAATTTTTCCTCATGTGTAGAAATTAACAGTTTTAGCATATTTGCAACGTAGCCTGGTTCTATTAGCAATAACTGTTACATTGAACATTTTTAAAAAATAACAGGAATTTACAAGAGCTATTATGAGTTTGATTTAATGATTAAAATTGCTGTTTTTTGTAAGACTGGATTTTGTCATTTCATATTAGAAAGAAGACATTTTAATATTTGTTTTCATGTTTGCAATTTGATGTGTTAGGTATTAGAGCATAATATTAAATCGCACTTTTCCCATTCACATTGTTCTCACTTCTTTCTCCTTCTATTTTACTGTCATTTATTATCTTGCATCTTCTTTTAACATGCTAATTTTGGTTTATATGTATTTGTTCTTCCTCGAGATGGAAGAAAGTTGTCATTAACAGGTGGGAAGTATTATTTTCGTCATTTTTGTCATGTTGCCAGTATACCAGAAAAATTGCTCGTCTAATGAGGATTGACAGCAAATACAAAGAATGCAGTCTAGAAAATCAATTTAAAGGATCACTTTTCATTTATTATGTGATTGTAAAACAGTATAATGATATTACACATCATGTCAAAATTGCAGTAAACAATTCCAGTAACTCAGTACTATTCTAAAGCATTTTTTCACTAATTAGTATGACATTAAAAAGTAATTATCAGCCACTATGAAAATAGAATGTGTCCAATGTTCAAACTTAATAGGTAATTTAATATACTAACATGTATATGATATTTCTTATTCCAGAAGTATCTGGAAATATGCACATTTCTAACACTGTCATTTTTTAAAACCCCATATTTGGATGGATTTGAATTAACCGTACTCTAAAATTAATCGGGGGTTGGGGGATAGGAAGGGTGTGTCTTTGAATGAAAATACACATTTAAAGCTAATCTTTTTTTTTTTAAGATTTTATTTATTTGAGAGAGAGAGGATGAGAGAGAGAGCACATAAGAGGGGGTAGGGTCAGAGGGAGAAGCAGACTCCCCACCGAGCAGGGAGCCCGATGCGGGACTCGATCCTGGGACTCCAGGATCATGACCTGAGCCGAAGGCAGACGCTTAACCAACTGAGCCACCCAGGCACCCAAAGCTAATCTTAATCCAGGCCAATGATAAGCTATATTTGACTACTTTCTCTAAGACTTGAAAAATACACAACATAATAAAAATCCCATAGTGATAAACCTTTCTCGGGTTAATTTTTTTATGTTGTGAGATACAGTCATCTATACACCTGTTCTGATTCTTCAATCTGTTTACCTTAACATCATTCTTTCATCATAGACAATATTTTTTTAAAGATCGGTCTTATTTTCATGGTTTTTAAAAGTCCATGATATTTGCAAGAAGTGTTAGTATTGCAGAGTCCAGGATTAAATAGTGATGTTTATTAGGGGGGCTTCCAAATGTTTCCTCATCATCATTAAGTTATATTGGACAATTTGAATAAAACTTTTGTAACCTAAGTGTGAATATCATACCACTAGATGGAGTTTGGGATTTTGTATTGGAGTATTTGATACATGTTATAGAATTTTAAAAAAAATTATGTACTTACTGAAATACCAAGAAGCATTCACCAACATAGTAGATTAGATTTCTCTAGCATTATTAGGATTTGTAATAAAATTTAATTTTAACTTCTACTTTTAATAAGTGTCATGTAAGTGATTGGAAGAACACAAAACAGTGCATAGCATTAATCTTGAAAAGGTGACATTAAATTAAATCAGGGTGGGAACCTGTTGAGTTTAATGGCACCTAGAGCTAATACTCTAAAATGATACTTGCCTTTGCTTCAGGGCTGTAGTGACCACTGACCTGAAGATTAAAAAAAATTATTTCACCTAGTTAGTCATTGTTATCAGCAGCTAGCACATGGGCCGTGTGTGTGTTGGTGACAGGCACCAGTAATTCATACCATTTCCTTTCTTCACTAGAAATTGATTTAACCACACTGGATCTGGTTGGATTTCAGGAAAGTAGCTGTAAATAGTACTCACAGCACAACATCTAGAATTCTCACTAGATGGTATACATCTATATCATCATGCAAAAAAAAAAAAAATTGATATTGGCCAAAGTAAGAGGCAAGAAAAACTCCATGTATTAACAAGCTTAGATAGCAGACCATAAGCAAGAAAGTGTAAATAAGTAAGTAAGGTTAAAAAAAAATTGGCTTTATAAATTAACACAGTCTTAAAAATTTTAACATCTTAAATCTCTAAAATTTCTGTAGGTGAATTCGGTCATTAATTTAAAGAGGCTTCTTAAATAATTTCCTAAAGTAAATGGAAATAGCTCATTCCCAGAGCATAGATAGGTGAGGCACCTGGAATCTATAGAAATGGAAATTATTTAGAAGTCAACAACTGAGTGAAATGAGAAACATAAATTCATACATTTTATGCATAATAATAAATTTATATTTACACATATTTTATACAGCAAATGCTTAAGTAGTTATTCTAGGATTGTTTGTAGGGCAGTTTAGGGACTGAACAGATGACTCTTCAGGTGTCTTTTGTCTTTTCTTCAAAGTTAGAAGACAGATTCGGAAAAGGAGAAGAAAAATTAAAACTGGGGAATCAGTTTCTTATTGGAGTAGGACAGAGGGGATTATAACACCTGGGGTAAATGCATACCAGTTCATCTCTGCTTGAAATGACCTCCTCTACAAGCTTGCTTCATTCCTATCTTTCAGAAAAGAAGTTACTGAAAACTTAAAGAAGTTTGAGATTGCACCATGCAAAGGGTACTATCCTAGACCAAAATTAACATAGCCGTTTATATGTTGCAAAGGAAGTGAAAAACCTATCAATTCTGGGCTAACATTTATCTGCCCATTCCTCCTCTGTCAGTCCTTAATTGTTTGATGCTTTATAATTCAAGGTATGGACTCAATTCAGTTTATTATATCTTTGGGCCAAGAATTCTTAAAATAGTAATAAGCCAAAATTACATCATATTAAACACTCAACTTTTAAGGGAACATAAGAGAAAAAAAAAATACAAATAGGTAGTTTAAAATTGTAGAAACCTTCCTAAAACTTGTATTATAGTGCTGTTATTTTTACATACTGTTTTGGGATAGATATTCAAAAATATTTATTGAACAAAATAGAAAAAAAAATACTGATTTACTTATACAAAACTAATATACAGATAAGTAGCATAGCGGATCATGTAACCCAGAACTATTATATTCAATCCATTAATTTCTGGGTATTTCTCATTCATAGTTTCAAAAACGGCATCAACTCCTATAATTTATTTCCTTTCTGAAATTTTTCTCCTTGAGATACAAGCAAATGTATAATGAGTGCTACTTCCTTTTGAGAATGACTTTAAAATGTTCTACGTAGAATGCAAATCAAGATTTATTTGGAATAGATATGAGAAGAATATACATATTGAAAATCCACAAAATTCAATGACTTTGAGTTTAAAATTCACATGAAAATAAGTATTAGAGCTAATACTGAGACTTTAAATGAAAATAGTTATAGTTGAATAATCTCAATTTAATATATATCTAAACAGAATGCTTAAGAATTAAAATTTGGATTTATGACTAGAAAGTATGAGAAAGGCAACCAATGCTAATATGATTGTATTCATAATATTTTAATAACAACATTAATAAATCTCCATTTCAAACTATTTTATTTATTTATTTAGTATTCAAACTAATTTAAAATGCTCCGGATAACAGCCTTTGGAAATGCTTTCCTCAATTTCTAACCAAAATACCTTTGAAAACAGAAAATGAAAAAAATAACTCATGATAGAATTAGAAATTCTCATTAATTATAAAACTCAGTGACTGGGTTACCTGGGTGGCTCAGCGGGTTAGGCCATCTGCCTTCAACTCGGGTGGTGATCCCAGGGTCCTGGGATTGAGCCCCACATTGGGCTCCTTGCTCAGCAGGGAGCCTGCTTCTCCCTCTCCCTCTGCTGCTCCCCCAGCTTGTGCTCGCTTGCTCTGTCTCTGACAAAGAAATAAATAAAATCTTTTTTTTTTTAAAGATTTTATTTATTTATTTGAGAGAGAGAATGAGATAGAGACAGAGAGAGCATGAGATGGGGGAGCGTCAGAGGGAGAAGCAGACTTCCTGCTGAGCAGGGAGCCCAATGTGGGACTTGATCCCGGGACTCCAGGATCATGACCTGAGCTGAAGGCAGTCGCTTAACCAACTGAGCCACTCAGGCGCCCATAAATAAAATCTTTTAAAAAAAATAAAATAAAGGGATGCCTGGGTGGCTCAGTCGTTAAGTGTCTGCCTTAGGCTCAGGTCACGATCCCAGGGTCCTGGGATTGAGCCCTGAATCGGGCTCCCTGCAGGGAGCCTGCTTCTCCCTCTCCCACTCTCCCTCCTTGTGTTCCCTCTCTCACTGTGTCTCTCTCTGTCAAATAAATAAAATCTTTAAAAAAATAATAATAAAATAAAAAAATAAAATAAAACTCAGTGACCAAATAGTAAAATTAAAATAGTAGACCAAGTTATTCCATTTATAAAAATGCACATCTGAAATAACTAGACAGAAATAAGCTTCTGCTTTATAAATACAGTTAGTAAATTATTTGCTAATTTCTGTGTAAACTTTTTGAGAATCTAGATGAAGTGGATGATTTCCTAAGAAATTATAAATTATATAAACTGAGTTAATATTAATTAGAGGGATAATGAACTAGAGAAATAATTTTTAAAGATTAAAAAATATAACAAATATAACACAATATTCTACTGGAAAGCATATTCATTGCAGTTAGAGCAAAGAAAGAAACAATGTAGAGTTTTTAAATTTAAATTAAAAAATTAACGTCAAATGTACAGACAATGAGTTTGAAGAAAAAAGTGAAAGCACAGACCCCATTTATATCAAAATAGAAGACCTAAATGGGAGGCCTTTTAAAATTTTTAAATAAGCATGTATAACCCATTTAAAAATCAAACACATTGGGCGCCTGGGTGGCTCAGATGGTTAAGCGTCTGCCTTCGGCTCAGGTCATGATCCCAGGGTCCTGGGATCGAGTCCCGCATCGGGCTCCTGCTCCTTGGGAACCTGCTTCTCTCTCTCTCTCTCTCTGTCTCTCATGAATAAATAAATAAAATCTTTTAAAAAAAAATCAAACACATTAAAAAAAAAGAAGACAGTGGTTTTGGACATAAATATAACTCCATATTATTAATAGCAACAAAATGTAAATACTGACTATTTTAACAAGAAATTTGACTTTTGTGGTTAAAATCTATAAATCTATAAAAGCTTTTAAAGAGGATTTAAATAAATGGAATGATAGATCGAGTGCCTGGAAAAGAACACTCATTATTGTAAAGGTATCTATTCTCTCTAAATCAATCTGTAAACAAAATCAAAAGTCTAAAGACTTTTGAAAATGGAACCCAGGAACTTGATTCTAGAGTTTATCTTTCCCAATCAAATATACACATGTACTGTAAAAGTAAGTCACTACAAAGAAAGTTACTGGTCATAATAATTGACAAAAAGGACAATAGGGTCAAAAAAATTTTCTGTTAGGAGACTTAAGTCTAGTAACAAGTTCAAATATTGGAGCAAATGATGAGGGCTCCTCATTCAATTTAATTTCACTACCAAAGCAGTAAAAACAAGTTTTAAGTATAGACTTAAAGTTAAATATACACATAAGAGAATGTGGCATACTTCCAATCTCATGCTCTCTTTTCTGTTACATTGGGGTGCCCCTGAGTACAGCTTTATCCTAACTTTGTCCAGAAGTCCCGCATTACAATCCAGGTTCTGAAAGGGCCCAAAGTGGGATGAGCTGGGAAGCACCTGGCAGGGGAATGGGTGGGCTGTGTTCACAGCCTTACTTGCTACAGGCTTCTCTAGGAGGTATTTGGATCTGTGAGTCTTCGCCCAGTGGTGGTAAACACCTAGCCAACAGTGCTGCCAAAACACTCTAACTTTATTGAGGTGCCCACTTTGCACATTCTGTACCTTTTCAGAGCCCAGTTCACAGACTTGGAATTCGTAGACAGATCCAGCTTAGTTGTGGCATTGCCTAGAGAACGATTTGGATCCAGCAGATACCAGAGGCTCTCTCTGCATGAGGGCTATGAAACTCCATCTACCTATTCCCCTAATGGGAGACTGCTATTTTTTTTTTTTTTAACTTTCAGGCAGGTCCTTAATAGTTCCTGAATGCCAGGCCCAGAAACCCTGGGCAGGTCTGACTTAAATGAAAACACTAATATGGGAACTCCCTTGAACCAGATGGCCTGGGAGGGTAACCCAAGAGAGCCTGGTGACAAGTGAGAGTCTCAGTCCCACCAATCTCACATCTAGCTGGCTGCTGTCTCTCCTTCTAAATAGTTTGTTTCTAGAACTCCTTTTGGAATGTCAGGCTTGGTCTGGGTTGAAATGCAATATAACTGAAAAAAATCCCCAATTGCACAAGGTAGTCTTGAAGAAGAATCCACGGAATCTGTACACAGATCACTTACTCCAAACGACCAACACTCTCCCTGTGCTCTCATCCCAGCTAACTAGCTGGTAGTGACATTGGAATTGATGTTAGTTATAGGTTCTGGCTCTGGGAATCTATATTCAGTATAATGACTAAAATACACATTTCAGTGTAATTATTGGTGAATAGCAATGACATACCAAAGTTCAAAATATTCCAAGACTTGATATTTAGATAAGGGGAGGGAATCATCATAAGACATTATTAAACCTAACTTATTTAAGATATTATTATACATATCTATCCAGATAAATAATGATGAAATAAAATTCACTATTAAAATCAAACTCATTTGTAATATAAAGCAACATATGCTTCTTATAGAAAAGTTAAACTACAAGGAAATGATAGTGAAAGCAACTATCACTTCTAGTCCTTCTAGAGAATTTTCATTTTGATTTTCTTAGTGTTGTTAATTATTTATTTTTATTAGTAAAACAAATTTCTAGAAACCAAATAATCTGACTTTTAAAGAAATAACAAATATTTAAAGAAAAAACAAATATTTTTTAAAATAAAAAATACAGAACAGCATTAATAACAGAAAAAAAACCATGCACAGTACCAGTTACTACTTAGGGATCTTTTTCCTCTGCATATATTTTTACTTAGGTAAAACGATTCTATATGTCCTTTTTTTTTTTAAGATTTATTCATTTGTTTTTAGAGAGGGAGAGAGAGAAAGGGGGAGGGGCAGAGAGAGAGAAAGAAAGAATCTCCAGCAGACTGCACTTTGCGGGGGGGAGGGAGGGGCTTGATCCCAGGACCCTGAGATCATGACCTGAGCTGAAACCAAGAGTTGGACGCTCAACTGACTGAGCCACCCAGGTGTCTCCATATGTCCTGACTTTTAAGCACATTGAAAACAAATATATTTTCAGATGCTCAATGGAATAAATACAGAGTTGTTTATAATAATGACCACTGTGTGTCTGGTGGTTTACCAGTCTTTGTTGATTAAAATAAAGCCCCCCCAAGGTACATAATTTACGTCTAAAATCCTTAACAATAAAAATGACTGTTAAAGTTTAATTTTGTTCCCTACAGCAGTGATGGTTTTACAAAGGAATGCAAGTAACAAGAGGTTAGACTTTAAATAGTGGGTTCTAGAAGAAAAGGCATCAGCTCTGATTTTAGTAGTCATCAAGAATGTACCAAGATTCCATCTATACTATAAAATAAGGATATGCTTATTGGGTCACATCTCTTGGTAAGAGGAAGGAAACAGAAACAGAAGCAGATGAAGAAGAGCAAAGAGGGTCAAGCTTTCTTCTTGAAAATCCTCTTTGGTTACAGAAAGCATTATAACACAAATTAGACCCAGAATCTTTAGTCACAGGGAATTGACAATTTCTCCTGCCTTCAGTAGCATATCTTCTTGTGTAATTGGCATCCCTTTGCATGTATTTCAGTAATTAAACAGAACATACCTTTATCTAGATTTTCTTTTTCACTATCTTCTCTAGTTCCATAAAATATTAGGTTAGTAAGTCTTTGTTTTACCAATTAAAAACTATACCTGACTGCTCTTTCTCTGTATGCTATATATAATGATATATAGGGCAAACTATATATATATTACACACACATATATATAAAATCAAATAACTAGGGGACGGCATAGTTACATTATCTTAGAATTCTGCATCTCATGCACACAATACACACACTTCATATCACTTGTTTATATCTTATTTTTATTGTATTTATAATTATCTAATATATATTTTATCCTCTTATTTATTGCCCACACTAGAATTTAAGATCCACAAAGGCAGAATTTTTGTTGTTGTTGTTTACTATTCTATCCTCCAATCCTTGGTTATGGCTAGCTCATAGTATGTATACAATAAATATTTGTTGATTGAATTAATAAATGAGGACAATTCCCAATTTATGGAATAAGGAATACTGAAGCTGGTTATTTACTTTTTCAGTGTCCCAAATAATAAAGAGTAAAGCTAGAAATTGAATCCAAGTCCATCTTAATCGAAAGTTGCTATTTTATCCCTAAACCAAGATCAGTGCCTGCAAATGTGTAATTCCCCTGTGTTTTAATTCCCTAAGAGTCCATATTGAGTCTACAAATAAAAAAATGGGTATATGTGTAAGTCATAAACAGGAAAACTTAAACATTTCTTGCTGTTTCTGCAGTATCATTAATTTGTAATTCAGTTGACTGGTCAGTATATCAGAGGACAACGACTCCTATATTCTACCAAAATTTTCTTTTTATTTATCAGTTGGAGATCACTAGTGAGTCCTATTTCTTATATCTACAGCTGTTAACAGGAAATGAAATATACATTGACACTAACTATGCCATCCTCTCAGAAGTTGTCTTTCATTGCTGTTCTTTTTGTTTTATACTTACAATAAACTTAAGATGGTGAAAGAATACAGAGGAACAGATTTAATGTGACTGAAGACTCCCCACACAGAATCTTAAATAGCACACAGGCTTGTCTTTGGAAAAGCAGATACAAGATTGCAACCATTAAGGGGCCATGAAAAAGAGGACAAAGAACTTAACAAACATTTAGATTCCCCCACAAAGCATTTCATCTTTGTCAGAATTTAATTTAAAACATTTCTGACATTCAATTATTCACTGTAGACAGACTCTGAATCAGATCATCTGCTGCCAAAGCTAAATTATCAAATAGAGAGACATAAACCTGAGTGTTTTCTGCATAATGATAGCCCATAATGATAAAAAATTCTTCCTAAAGGCATCATGTACTGTAGATATTAAGATGGGATCTTAGAAGGAATTAGAGACCTACAAAAAAGTCTGCTTGCATCCTCCTGAACATAGAAATACCTTGAAAAATAAAGTTAAACTCTTAGAAAGATTTTAATTGGATCTAAGCTTGATTTAATACATTTCATGTTGTTATTTTACCAGTGCCATCTATTTATTAACACCCTTTCAAATTGTCGTCTTATCTATTTGCATTTTATCTTGTTGACATGTTTTAATGAATATTCAAATTTGATGTATTAAAATAGATTAACAACTAAATATAGCATTACTGCCACATATTCAGGGCAATATTAGGCATTAAAATGGAATCTCTATTAACCACATGTGGCTTATACTTGTCACGGTGGGCTCAAATGTCACACAGGAGTGTTTCCCAAATCACAGTCAGATATTCTACTAATCCAGAGCCTAAACTTTCCCTTAATATGGGTTTCATTTCCATAGTCTAGCTGCCCATGACTCTTAGGTACAAGATGGCAGAGTCCTAATATCAGAACACTTGAATCATCTTGAGCACTTGATTTAATTATAAGTATCTTGGCCAGCATTATCTGCTGATAAAATGATAATTGAAGTGAGCAATAGTTATCATCCTCATTGGCAAATCAGGTGTTTTATTATTAGAACCAATCATTCTTTTAAAGGTTTAACAATGTCTTCACTCCCATAGCTCCTCACAGCTACAAACCATAGGATGACTTTTTTTTTTAAGATTTCATTTATTTTTTTGAGAGAGAGAGAATGAGAAAGAGAGCACATGAGAGGGGGGAGGGTCCAAGGGAGAAGCAGACTCCCTGCCGAGCAGGGAGCCCGATGCGGGACTCGATCCTGGGACTCCAGGATCATGGCCTGAGCCGAAGGCAGTCGTTTAACCAACTGAGCCACCCAGGCGCCCCCATAGGATGACTTTTGTAAGTGAATTACATCCCTTGCATTCTTCACCATTGTTCTCACCTAAATAGAGTATACATCCCATTTAACATAGAATATTTCTAATCCTTCAAAGCCGTATTTGATATCAATGAAAGTGACTGTCATATAACCAGAATCCCTGTTTGCTTAAAAAAAAAAAAGAATCTTAATTTGAACTAAGATATACAAAAAGAGGAATTTAAAGATAGAGTAGTGTTGAATATCACCACCTAGGCTTCATGAGGTACCAGGAGAGCCTCCTTCAGGACCCTCCTGACTTTGTCTCCTCCTACTGATGCACCAAATGTACAGCTATACACAAAGCAATTTCCTCTGAAAGAAATCCAGAAACTAGTTGAATGAATCCAACACATCAAGCAAATGAGAAAATACCCTCATTGAAATGGATAGGCAAGGCTAAGACACCCTCTTGCCATAAACCACTCCCCTGGTACGGGGCCAAACAATCAGGAAGGAACCCCACCCCAAACTCCCAGGATTGCTGACTGCAGTTCTCCCCAGAGCCTGAAAGAGTTGGTGACCACGTTGTTAGCCTTCTCCCTCGAGCTCATTCCAACAATAAAACCATATTGCCAGCATCTCCCTAGAAGTAGCTTGTCCAAATATCTAGTGCCCCAACTCTTACAGCTGTTGCCAAAGGAATGGGCCCCCAAATCACCTAGTTCTGATAGCTTAGGGGCCTTACTTTTACAAATCCCATAGGACTAGAACAAGGAAGCAGGTGTTAATGAGCCCAAGAGCACTAGCTTTAGCTATCCTGCCAGGGCTCAATGCAAAGGAAGCAGGCAAAAATGTCCATTTCCTAGGTTTTCACTGGAAGAGATTTGATGGCCCACTTTACAAGCTGCAGTCAGAGGATCTGGCTTCTAATTAGCATGCATATGGGGCTTAATGCAAACCTCTCTGGAGCCTGAAAGCACTAGTAGGCATTTCTCCCACTTTCTCCCTCTGGCTCACTCCAACAATAAAACCAAGTTGCTAGTATCTCTGTAGAGGGAGCGTGTCCATACACTGACAAATTTTACAGTTGCTCTCCAAGGAAGGATGGCCAGTCAAATCACCTAGCTCTGACTGATAGTCAAAGGGTCTTGCATTCACAAGTTCCATAACACTAAACCAAGCAAAGACACAGTATTTAAACCTCAAACACCACACCTCCCTTCCAGCTATACACCAGGGCTCAGCCTAGAGGGAAAAGGCAAAAACTTACTAACTCCCAGTTTCTCCCTGAAACAGGCTTAATTATATATTTTACCAACTGCTGTCTGAGGGTCCATCTTCTAATCAGCCTGCTTCTAGGTGTTCACGGAGATTCTCAACTTTGGAACACTGACAGGTTTTGGCACATTCTCAACTATTGGGAAGCCAGTAAGAACAACAATGGTGGTTTAGACAATTAAAAAGTTTTGAGAAACAACCAGGAGCTCAGGCTGGGCTGATTGACATGGTTCTTCTCCTGCACAAGACCAGTCTGTCAAGACTGGAAGAGGTGGCTTTGTTATCCAATGTGTAGAAACCAACCCAAAGAGTCAAGGAAAATGAAAAATAGTGGAATATGTTCCAAACAGAAGAACGAGATAATTCTCCAGAAAATGAACTTAATGAAAGAGAGAAAAGTGATTTATTCAAAATTACATAGAGAGTTCAAAATTACAGGCATAAAGATGTTCATCGAGGTCAGAATACTAATGCATGAACAAAGTGAGAATTTCAATAAAGACATAGAAAATATAAAGAAGTATTGAATGGAAATCATAGAACTAAAGAATATAATAACTAAATTGAAAAAAATCACTGTAGAGTTTCAACATTTGACTAGATGAAAGAAAGGATCAGTAAACTCAAAGACAGGATGCTGGGATTCATCCAATCAGAAGACCAAATTTTTTTTTAAAAGAATAAAAAGGAATGAAGTGAGCTTAAAGGACTTATGGGATGCCATCTGTGCACACCATAAGTATCCCAGAAGAGAGTAAGGGGCAGAAAGCTTTTTCAAAGAAATAATAGCTATAAATTTCCCTTCCTGGGGAAAGAAACAGAGATCCAGAATTAGCAAGGCCCAAACTTACCAAATAGGATGAATCCATACAGACCCACACCATGTCATATTATAATTAAATTTTAAACAGTTAAAGACAATTTTAAAGGCAACAGAGCAAAGCAACTTGTTACATACAAGGGAATACCCCTAAGACTGCCAATAGATTTTTCAGCAGAAACTTTGCAGGCCAGAGGGAGAGCTTCTGTTATAAATTACCGCATGTTTGTGTCTCAAACAATATAAATACATTGTCTTACAGCTCCGTATTTCAGTGGTCCCCACTGTCTAAAATCAAGGGGTTAGCAGTCTATGTTCCATTCTGGATGCTCTAAGGAAGGATCCATCTCCTTGTTCATTCAGAGAGTTGGCAGAAATTTGTTCCTTTTGGTCTCAGGACAGAAAACATACTAAAACCACTGAGTCATACATTTTAGAAGAGTGAATTATATGGCATGTGAATTATATTTTGATAGAGATTTTTTAAAAGATGCTGAGCCACCTATGTGTGTATATATAGTAATCAATGTTGACAAATGTGTATAATGGTTCAAGACATCTTTGATAATTGAGTTATCACTCATGGTGCTTGCCCTCTACATTAACATCATCATTATTTATATATTCTTTTATGGAATCACTTAAAAGTGTGTCATAATATTCACATAAAACTAAAGTGCTACTTAGCCCAGTATATGGCAAAAATCATAGGAGAATGAGTGACCATAGAAGTTCAAAAGATGGCATTGCTTCCTGATTAGATGGTCAATGAAAGCTACTTAGAGGATGTGATGGCTTCCAGCCAGAGTGAAGAATAAAACTCTGTCATGACACTTTTCAAACTGTGAAGGACTGTAAACTGTATGGTACTGTGATGGTAAGAATGACAATAGTAGTAATGATGCAAATGTATGTTGGAAGCAGAGTAAACTGGAAATGTGACACCTGGCCTCCTAAACTAATCTCTACACAAGAGTAAAAAATGTAATTAGGTTGGCAGCTTAAAAATGGAAAGTGAGCAATGCCTTTTGGAGATGCCATGAAGAAGTTATTAGAAGTTATTGTTCTACTTTCCACAATCATGTTTTTTTCTTCCCCCATTAAAAGTTTAAGGAATAAATTGTACAGTTGGCATAAAACCTTGCACCATCTCTGATGAAGTACACATTATGATGCATGCACTATTTTTTTAAAGATTTATTTTAGAGAGAAAGAGAGAATGCACACGTGAGCCAGGGGAGAGGCAAAGGCAGAGGGAGAGGGAGAAAGAGAATCTCCAGCAGACTCCCCAATGAGCATGGAGTCTGATGTGGGGCTCGATCTCACGACCTTGAGTTCATGACCTGAGCTGAAATCAAGAGTTGGACGTTTAACTGATTGAGCCACCCAGGCACCCCATGCACGCACTATTAAAATCACACAGAAAAAAAAAAAGTTCAATCCTTTGAATGTTATGACTTGGTTATATGACTTAAATTTTCTTCAAACAAAATAGGGGTTTTGAAATATTACAGAATGACTTTCAGGAAGTTAAAGGGAAAAAAAGACCAAAGTGTGAGGGAATGATTACTCTTGTTTGTCCTTAACTGTGCAAAACTAGTCCTCCCTGAACCCTGCATACAATAATATGCATTATTTTACCTCATGACCCATAAATCATTTGCAAAGCTTCAAATTGACTTCCCAGTTTACAGTTTAGGCACAAATCTTTGCAGTGTCACCTGCATGGATGGCTGAAACAAGAGGGACTGGATTTACAAGAAATGAGTAAAAGAGTGTGAAGAGCAATGGCATGCAGTAAATATTATGTAGTGAAAATGTGTGTGGTTATGTTAAAGGAAAATCACTATTGCATTGAGACTTGCAATAGAATCACTATTCCTTGATGAGCAGAGCATTTATTTTTTTATTTTTTTATTTTATTTTATTTTTTTATTTTTTTAAAGATTTTATTTATTTGACAGAGAGAGAAATAGCGAGAGCAGGAACACAAGCAGGGGGAATGGGAGAGGGAGAAGCAGGCTTCCTGCTGAGCAGGGAGCCCGATGTGGGACTCGATCCCAGGACCCTGTGATCATGACCTGAGCCGAAGGCAGATGCTTAACGACTGAGCCACCCAGGCGCCCAGAGCATTTATTTTTAAAGACAAATTTGTCTTTTAGGTTAAAACTCATATTTGAAAGGGCATTTAAAAATGAAAGAGGAGTTTAATACTTTTGAATGTCCAGTTCCTACTGGCTTAGAACAGTCAGAACAGGTCAGTTTGACATAGACTTTCCAGGGATCAGTGAAAGGAATAGATGAAAATATAACTGGTAATAATTGAGCCTATAGTAGCAATTGACTATAAACATGAATTCTGAAGTACACTTAAAAAAACACCTGTGGAATGGTGTCAAATTTCAAAACCTATCAAAAAAGAATGTTGTTCTTGGGAGCCTCTCTGATCCCATACTATCTTCTTGTTTTTCCTAAATTTTTGTTCATAATAATCTTGTTTTAATCCTCCTTTAAAAGCAGTACTTTAAGCAAAGTGAACTGTTCAGCACATTAGTATTTTAAAACCTCTGTGTAGTTAGTGTTTCTGTATTTTTAGTTTGCAATATAATTCATTTTAAAAGTGATTTAGGAAACATGAATTTCATGAAACTTTAATTTTTATTTGTGCCATGGTCTCAAAGCTTGATTTGTCTTATGATCTTAGTCAGTCTTAAGAAATTTAAACAAGTCACTTAACTTCCATGAACCTGTTTCCCCAGTAAGAGATTATATTATATATGATTGCAAACGTAATCCATATCATCTCATGATTGTAAGATATATTATCCACTTGGTGCCTAGATCTCCTCGAAACTGGCTGTCATTTTGGTAATACTGTTTGTACAAAACCTCTTACAAATGTACAATGTATTCCATATTTGGACAGCCCTGACTTTAGCACACTCTTTTACAATGATGAATATAATACATTGATTAATAATTGATTAATAATACATTACCCATTAAGAGACATTGATTATTTACATTGAGGTTAAGATAAAAATATACAAGTTCAATTTCTGTTTTAAAGAGAAGATATTTATGTAACATATATACAAAATATATCAACTTATATATAAAGTGATATATAGTATAAACATGTATACAAAATGATATATAGTGATATAAAGTAAATGTCAGTAACATACAAGGTATTATATTTAAGTTCATTAAAGACAAATTAAGTTAAAATGTCAAACTGAACTCAGACTGTGTAACTTACTAGCCAGTTTGCATATTAAACCATATCAGTTTTCTCAAGGTACAGCTTTCAAGACTTTGCTAAGCATTTTCTTTTTCTCTGACTCACTGATTCCCAGGACTTAAATATGCCACTTCATTCTCTCTGTTCCTCTCAATCCCACTCCTCTATCAATGACTATAGCATTATATATACATCTCTTCTGCTATTGGTTTTTCCTAAATCTGAAAAAATAATTCTTGGCTTAGAATTATTATATTTACTTCCAAACTATGGATTCTTTGTTCTGATCAGATAACTAATTGGCATTTATACAACTTAATTGGGTGTTACTGTTAAAGAAGTTAGAGTAAAGGTATCCTTGCCTTGCTTTCCTCAAAAACATTCAGGGTAAAAGAAAAACATATTACATTTTGGGAAAATTAGAAAACATGCAGATGCTAAAAATTGATATAAAAAGAACGGTTTGTTTTGTTTTGTTTTTAAGATTTATTTATTTATTTTGAGTGGGGGGGAAGAGCAGGGGTGGGTAGGGGCAGAGGAAGAGAGAAACCAAGCAGACGCCATGCTGAGTGTAGAGCCCAGTTGCAGGGCTGAGTCTCACGACCCTGAGATCATGACCTGAGCTGAAACCAAGAGTCTGATGCTTTACTGACTGCTATGCAGGCACCCCAAGAAGGGCTTTTAAAATCAGTAAAAACTGTACTTGGCTAAGGGCAGATAGATGCCTCTGTAGATCATCAGATTCCTTTTAGAAAATATGAGAAACCTTTGGAGATTCATTTTAATAACCCATTGCTTGAAAATTTATGTTGGACTGCCCAAATATCCTTGATTCCTTCTGAAAATATGAAGCAGAAGTAAATGGCTGAGCTAATGGATGACATATTCATATACCATATTTATTTATACGTACTCTAGGTATAAAAAAACAAGGGAAAAATGTACTAATAACTTGTGAACTTGTATCTTGGTCATATGATATAAATAAATGGTAAATCACTATGTAAGGGATTCTTGACACACAGCAGTACATAGTTTGTAAAATAATATTTGAGATATCCAACTTAAATCTAAGTTGCTAAACTGCTCCATCCCCACCCCAACACTCTCATTCAACATGTAATTGGCCCCTAAAATAATGCTCCCACTTACAATCTACTCTAAGGGAAGAAACATAACAAGTGAAAGGAAAATGTTCTGAGAATAGATGTTAATTTGGGATAAATATTTTACCATGAAATAAAGAAAACTTAAACCTCTTTAAAACATATCCAGGAGGGACGCCTGGGTGGCTCAGTCGGTTAAGCGTCTGCCTTCAGCTCAGGTCATGATCCCAAGGTCCTGGGATCGAGTCCCGCATCGGGCTCCCTGCGGAGCAGGGAGCCTGCTTCTCCCTCTGCCTCTGCCTCTCTCTCTCTATCTCTCATGAATAAATAAATAAAATCTTTAAAAAAAAAAAAAACATATCCAGGAAAAGGATCAAACAGGAGAGATTAGGACAAAAACAGGAGAGAAAAATTTGAGTTGTAGAACTCAGAAAACATTTAAAAGAAAATGAAAACAAAAATGAACACAGCATGAGAAGCATCAAAAGGGAGAAAAGGACATCCTAAAACTTCAGAAGCATAGAGGACAGGCTCAAGGCAAATAAAGCCAAATTCTTGAAAAGAAAAAAAAAGTTTTAGGATAAAGAATAGATAAATAAGACAGATAAAGGAGAATCTATGTGTGCCTAATTTATATACCCAGTGAATAAAAAACTTAATGTTAACATACCACAATAAACCAGAAAAAAGTTTTTTCCTTTTTTTTTTTTTTAAGATTTTATTTATTTATTTGACAGAGAGACAGCGAGAGAGGGAACACAAGCAGGGGGAGTGGGAGAGGGAGAAGCAGGCTTCCCGCAGAGCAGGGAGCCCGATGCGGGGCTCGATCCCAGGACCCTGGGAACATGACCTGAGCCGAAGGCAGACACTTAACGACTGAGCCACCCAGGCGCCCCAAGGTTTTTCCTTTTGAATGAAAGACCTGAATCTATAGACTTAAAGACTCTCTTTTTAAAGAAAGTGTAAAAAAAAATAAGATTAATATCAGGGGTACCTGGGTGGCACAGTCAGTTAAGTGTCTAACTCTTGGTTTCAGCTCAGGTCATCGTCTCATGGTCATGGGACCAAGCCCTGCATCAGGCTCTTTAATCAGTGCAGAGTCTGCTTGAGATTCTCTCTCCATCCTTCAGCCCCTCCCACTCATGATCTTTCGCTCTCTCTAAAATAAATCTTTAAAAATGATTAATATCAGAAACTATTAAAATACATAATTTCCAGTTTTAGAGGTTAATGAAAAACTTGTAATCAAAGTCAAGAAAAACAACAAAAGTTTTCATAAGCAGTAGAAATTTTCTTAACCTCTTAGGTTTTCTTTTTTTCCCTATAGAAAGCTTACTGTCTATAAGCAAGTTCCAGAAAGTCACCAATGAAGAAAAACAAGAGAGAAAATGCATTTTTTTTTTTGGTTTTATTGAGAAGCAGCTGACATACATCACTACAAGTTTAAGGCATACAGGATGATGGTTTGATTTACATATTTTGTGAAATAATCACTACAATAGCTTTAGTTAACATCCATCATCGCATATCGATACAATAAAAAGAAAAGAGAAAATATTTCCCCTTGTGATGAGAACTCAGGATTTACTCTCTTAACAACTTTCCTATCTATCATACAGCAGAGTTAGCTGTAGTCATCATGTTGTATATTACATCCCCAGTACTTACTTATCTTAAAACTGAATGTTAGTACATTTTGACCACCTTCCTCCAATTCCTCTTCTTCCCACCCACCACTTCTGGTAACCACAAATCTGGATCTCTTCTTCAATGAGCTTGGTGGGGTTTTTGTTGTATTTTGTTTGATTTGTTTCTTTTGTTGTTTTTCAGATTCCACATATAAGTGAGAGCATACAGTATTTGTCTGACTTATTTCAGTTAGCATAAAGCCTTCAAGGTCAATCCATGATGTCACAAATGGTAGGATTTCCTTGTGTTTTTTTTTTTTATTCCATTGTACATATATGCCACAACTTCTTTATTCAGTTGTCCGTTCAGTGGACAACTTACATTCTTTCTATGTCTTGGCTATTGTAAATAATGTTGCTATGAACATGGAGGTGCAGATATCCTTTTGAGTTATGTTTTCATTTCCTTTGGATAAATTCCCAGAAGTAGAATTGCTGGATCATATGGTATAATTATTTGAGAAACCTGCATACTGTTTCCATAGTGGCTGCACCAATTAACATTCCCAACAGTGTGCAAGGGATCCCTTTTCTCCACATCCTCTCTAACACTTGTTGTTTTTTGTTTTTTGATGATGGCTATTCTAACAGGCATGAGGGGACATCTCATTGTGGTTTTGACTTGCATTTCCCTAATGATTAGCAATGGTGAGCATCGAGAAAATAAATTTTGACTTAGAAATCTTATAGCTAGCTGAGTTGCCATTCTTTTATCAAGACCACACAGGTTATGTTTTCTAGCATGCACAAGCATAAGGACTAGTGCAACCATGAACAGTTTTGGGGGAAAAAGGCTTCTAAAGATGAACTTAAGTCAACTAAGTTATAAAAGAAGTGTGTCCTGGAAAAATGATAAAATTGTCTATTAAAATATAGATCAAAAGTTAACTGGATATTCAATCACTAAACAAAATGTAAGCAAAATTTAAGTGTGTGTGTGTATGTGTGTGACTGTACTTGTGATTTGATAACTATTATCATTGAGCGGATATTTTAAATTTTCTCATTTTTCTGCTTATATAAGATTTAGTTCTTTGTATTCTGTGGGGCCCATACCTAGCTATTCTTTGGTAGTTAGCAGTGACAAATGTCAAAAGTAAAACAGGAAAAAAAAAAAAAACTGGTGATATAGAAATTAATGGAGAAGTGAAAAATAGGTGTGTGGGTTTGGCCTTGGGGAGAAGCTGGCTTTTAAAAAGGAAAACAAAATATAACCAAAACAAACAAACATAATTAAGTTATGGATAAAAGAGGAGTTTGATAAAGAGAGGTACTATGGTAGATGTGGAGTATAATAAAAGTTAATGAATGATAAAAAAAATTCTTAGAACTATCACCATGTGCTATAGAATTATTGATGCTGGAAACATGCAAATAAAGAGTTTCTGTCATTTTGAAATTATTTCAGATACTGGGCCACATTGCTGCTGTTGTTTCGATTGTGGAAGAAGCTCTAAGAGACCAGACAACTTGAGTCATGGCTTTAATCTGGTTACATACTGTAACAATAATTTAGGAATGTAATTGGATGTGCAAACATTCCTGGAGCATTGCAAGTGATCTGAAAGTTCTCATCTTCTATTTCTGGAGGGTCAATCAGTTAAGTTAAATTTCATAAATTGAGTAACAGAATTTTAGGTACATTGTTTAAAGGTGAGAGATAACCACTAGAAGTATTCAGAATAATAAAATAGATAATCAAAATTGGTTTTTTTTAGATTAGGAGAGCGTAATTAGAATTATATAATTAGCTTGCAGCAATGTGGTTGTACCAATTAATATTTGTTGTTAGTGCAAACTGCTGGACCCTTTGGCCAAGCTAGTCACCCTGGCACCTCCCAGGACTCCATGCACCTCCACGATATGAATCTGCAGGGAAGCCTACTCCAGAGTTACAACAGGCATTGGCTACACTGGCCTCTTAGAGCCTGGCCCATGGCAGTTGTAAAGATTTTGAATAACAGTCTTGAATTTAGACTTAAAAATACCGATTTCCTCATTTTCAGGAAAGAAAATCTATAGATACCTTAAAGATACGGATATATGAAGTAACTAGGCTGTAGATCATCCACATCATTATAATGAAAACAGGCATATTCATTCAGAGCTTTATAATTTTCAAAGCATTTTCTCATGCATTATGTTATGTGATTCTCAGGACAAAATTTGGGGACAGTTAAAATGCATGAGTAGATGGCAGAGCTGAGATTAGAGTCTAGATCTGTTATCACTTAAATCTGGAAAATACTTAATCTGTAGAACACTGCTTTTTTTATGTATACTTTTAATAAGATAAGACATTTCTACTTGAAATGGGTTAAGATAGTATCCATTAAAGAAACAGGAAAGCAAAAGACAAGGTAAAATATATAATATGAATTAAAGAAGGAAAACATTGTCTAGTATGTTTTATCTTCCTAATAAAGCAGTCTAGTGCTTGGGATTAGGTACCATATGGTATAGTTCCTGAGATTCTCAGTAGTAACTCAGTAGATGTTCAACTGTGTGCTGATCATTTGTAATTCTGCTTTATTTCAAGGTTGTGCACTTATTTTGCTATTATTTAAGGGAAGACAAAACAGCAAATTCAATGGCTAGCTGTACACACACACACACACACACACACACAGAACTGTTTGCCACCTTAAATATTCAGAAGTCTCCTGTAAAATACATTGGCTTATTTTCATTAGCTGAATTAACTTTTAGAGTTAAACTGTATTTATCATATCTTTTGTACACATGAACTTTAGATACAAAATAAAAAATTCTCTATAAACTTAGTAATAACATTTAAACTATAACAGGATATTCTTAAAGTTACATTTCAAAGCAATCATAATTTTATAGTCGTTTTTTAATTTTAATTCCACCATAATTAACATACAGTGCCATATCAGTTACAGGTATACAATTCTATAGATTCAACAATTCTATACATTACTCAGTGCTCATGATGATAAGTGTACTCTTTTTTTTTAAATTCCAGTATAGTTAACATACAGTGTTATATTAGTTTCAGGTGTACAATATAGTGATTGGACAGTTCCATATATCACTCAGTGCTCATCAAGATAACAGTACTCTTCATCTCCATCACCTGTTTCACCCATCCCCCCACTCACCTCCCCTCTGGTGACCATCAGTTTGTTCTCTATAGTTAGGTGTTTTTTGGTTTGTCTCTTTTTTTCTTTGTTATTTTGTTACGTTTGTTACGTTTCTTAAATTCTTAAATTCCACATGAGTGAAATCATATTTTATAGTCATTTTTGAGTAAAATCTTTATCTGCTTTTACCGACATAAATCTGCTTTGAATGTTTTACAGACATGCATCATGTCATTTTCATTATTTATATTCGATGTCTGCTACTGGTGCAATTATGTCTATGGGCAGGATACTGAAACAGCTTTCAAATACTAACAAAAATAAATTTTAGGAAGATAAATGGAAAAAAATGGTATGGATTATTGAATTTGGCTAAGTACTACACATTCCTCTGAAGTAGCAGAAATAGTAGTATATCAACAACTAAGACTTCATGTCCTCAGAGAGCATATAAATCTGGATCAGAAAGGGTAGAAATAAAAGACGAATGCAAGCAAACTATATAGCAAAAGTCTGTAACATAATCTGAGACCCCTGTAATTTGGGAGATTTTAACTAAAGAACATGTTGATCGTGTTAAGGAATGAGATAAGAATATGACTTTGTGAAGGAGATAGAATATGCTAGAGATATGTGGGAGCTATCTAAGACCAAGAGAACTATTGCATCAGAGGTTGAGGTGAGCACAAGTTGGGCCTGGCTTTTACTTCAGATGCTAATACTGATAAATTGGTTTTGTTTACTTTCTGGGTATACTGTATACTGGCATGCATCAGTGAAAGAGTGCCATTATTAATCATTTCACCATGTTCAAGTAATCACGGTAATTTTCTTGTTGTACCAATTACAGAGAATCTACAGGATATACCAGTTGTCCCACTTAGCTAGTTGAGAGTGAAAGAGGTAAGATTAGCGGTAGTCAAAATGCAAAGGTTGGGCACTCTTTAAAAGAAGGCAAAATCACTGACAATTTCAAAGGTGATTTGCCCTTCCAACCTATGGCTGTGCTCCCAAAGGCATGCTCTGTATCTTACATAACTCTGAATTCACAGTAACTGACACAGTGTCTAGCTTGCAGAATTGCTTCTGCTTGGAATATACCCTCTCTTTCCAAATCTTTCCTATAGGGTTATGCAAAGTAAGTTTCCAATGAAATTATATATGCAGAAGCAATTCAAGAAGTATAAAACATTGTGTAGGGACTCTATTGATAATAGAGTAATTACATTATCGAGCTGTTTATTTTATGACTCTTCTGAGATTATTAATGCCCAGAGAAGAGGAATCATCATTTTGTGGGACCCACTGTGATTCCTGAGTGAGCCATATACAGTCTTGGATATGCTGTGGATTTCCATAAAAACAGAAAGAATATAAAACACACCCTAAGTCTTTGGTAGAAACTCAACTTCGTATCACCGCTTAATTTTATTTAAAGTATTCATCTAACAGTAAGATCAGGATCATAGCTATTATAGGAAAGTATTCCTCTGGGAAACAAGCCCCTTATTCTCCATTTCTCCTCATCCTTAGGTGTCTCTTCAAAGCAAAAATGCAGTACAGTGTTAGGAAATGCAAAACGAAACAGAGTCCTGTTAGAGGTAATAGCAAAATAGCACAGTACTTATTTGAAGTTAAGCAATTTCAAACATTTACTTCAGTTAAAGTGGGTAAAAATGTCCCTTTATCTAATTACAAGTTTTTTGTAAGCACATTGTCTTGCCAAAGAATTGAAGAAATTAAAGACAAATAATTTTAGAAACAAATAGACATTTTTAACGCTTATTATAAATGTCTAAACCAAAGATCGGCAATTAAGAAAATGAGAGTTCCTGTTTGGGCCGCTCTGCTTTATATGGCTATCAGCAGTTCCATCTCAGTCTCTGATGGAGATGATCTGGATTATAAAGTGGGATTGAGTATGTAGATATACCATATGAAATGATGAAGCATTGATTCTTCAGATCATGTCAGCACAACCTCAGAGACTGTGCACCTGCTTTCTCGCCTTTCACTTCATGGAGGGATTATTAAAGCATATCATATTTTTGAAGGAAATACATAGATAGCTGAACAGTTCTGTTCATAACACATTTATTTAAAAGCAACAGGAATGGGAGGCTCTTCAAAATGATTTTTAGTATTAGTACAATATTCCGAAGAAAAGTTATTTGAGTGCTTTTACTTTTTAAATACCTGAATGTCAGTAAGCTGGTTGAGCTTTTATTAAAATACTTATTAACTCCATTCTAATTATTGTCTCACCATCATAACATATTAACTGTCATTATAGCCAAACAGCCAACTGTGCAAGGAGGAGACTGATGTCAAGCTCGAATCTTTGTAAAACTCCCCATTGTACACTATTGTCCCTTTAATATTTCATAGGCCTATATGTAGCTATTAAATTATTCAAGCCATCTCTGTTTCTTGAACATCATATCTTTTTTTATATGGGTTGAAATGTGGTTGTCTACAGGAAAGCTGATGACGCATTAAGATGCATGAGCAGAACTCAGGAGGAACTGACAGTCTTTCCCAGAGAATTAAACTGACACTCTCTTTGTGTACCTTTGCTAGGGGAGAGGCTACCTGCCCTGGGAAAAATAGCATTCCAATAAACAATTGCTTTTCCCAAAGCAAATTAGTAAAGTCTTCCCTGATAAAAAACCATACAGATACTTGTGTCTTAAATATCTCCTCCAAAATCTTCTCATTTATTTTAGTCTAAATTATTAAATAGAAAGAGATATCTCCTGTGGCTATCTCTTTGTGTCTCCTGCAGTTTTGGAGGTTTGCTCAAGGCTCATAAACAAGCAACATTGAACCATTTTGCCTTTTGTAATAATGTATTTTCCAACTAGAAGTACACTAAAACCAATTGGAAATTTGAATCCCGAGGGTTGTCAAGGCATTAAAGAAGGTAGGATATGAACCCAAATTTAATAGATGCTTAATAAGAGGTCAGCAAGTGTGCTGTATTCTCCATCAAACATTATGACCATTTATTTGTCAAAATAGTCTTCAGGAAGAGGGTTGTCTAAAATTATTACCTTATAGATAAAATGAGGCTCAAAGTAGCAAATTTTTTGCTTAAATTCACACAGCAAATAGTGGCAGAGCCGGGAATAAAAACTATCTTTTCCTCCAAAAGAACCTATATACGTGTTTGTCGCTCTGCACTCTCTCATTATTACCATCATTATTGCAAATCAGCTACATTGAAAGCTAATTAAAACAATCTTAAGCAGATTATTCATTTATTGTGGGCATGGTCTGCTCAGACTCAAAATGGTAATGATGATTTGCTATGATTGCCCAAAGTTTTCAATATATGTCTAAATATTGTTTATACTAGCCAGTGTCCTGATTCAATCCCAGTAAATATTATTTCCGACTCATACTTTGTCTTAGTCCTTGACATTTCTTCAGTTATATAATTTAGGTACAAGTATTCTAGTTGTTTATTTGAATTTTCCAGTGTTTGGTATATAAGTAAAAATATTTATTATATTTTAGAAACATAGAGTATTGTTCTGAAACTTGCCATCAATTGCTTGCTAGAGTATATCCAAACTGCATTATTTTTGTGGTAAACCTGGAATCATGTGAAAGGAAAAAAATATGTTAAAAACCACAAGCAGCATGATTTTCATTTCAGATTTTTATTCCACAATGGCCATTCTGAAGGGCTCCCTTTAACTATTAAAGATGGCTTGTGAGAGGAGAGGTTATAATTTGTTAATAAATTCATTGATTAATAAGTATTTTTTAAAGATTTTTTTTTTATTTATTTGTTTATTTGAGAGAGAGAGAGTGAGAGACAGAGAGCACGAGAGGGAAGAGGGTCAGAGGGAGAAGCAGACCCCCCGCTGAGCAGGGAGCCCGATGCGGGACTCGATCCCGGGTCTCCAGGATCATGACCTGAGCCGAAGGCAGTCGCTCAACCAACTGAGCCACCCAGGCGCCCAATAAGTATTTTTTAAATATTGTGTTTATACCTCACTAAATTCCAAAAGCTTCACACTTGAAACATTAATAATTTATTTGATGAATCTCAAAATTGTCACTATGTATATTCTGTTGGTGCATAATAATTGTCAAATGGATCCTATCTGTTCTTATATGTAAATTAAGGTGCTAATATTGTCAAGATGTCAGTTCTTCTCAACTTGATCTATGAATTCACATACTGATAAAAATCCCAGCAAGTTCTTTTGTCGCTATGACCGAACTGATTCTAAAGTTGATATGGAGAGGCAAAAAACCCAGAAGAGCCAACACAGTATTCAAGAAGAACAAATTTGGAGGACTGGCTAGTCAAAAAGTCACTACCTGACTTCAAGTTTTACTGCATAAAACTACAGTAATCAAGACAATGTGGTACTGGAGTAAGAATAGCGGAAAGATCAGTGGAACCAAATACAAGCCAGAAACAGACCCGTACAAATGTGGTCACTTGATTTTTGACAAAAGATCAAAAGCAATACCATGGAGCGAAGATATTCATTTCAAAAAACAGTGCTGGAAAAACTCAACATCCACATGCAAAAAAAAAAAAAAAAACTATCCATAGACCTTATACCCTTTACAGAAATTAACTCAAAATGGATCACAGACCCAAATGTAAGATGCAAAACTATATAACTTCTAGAAGATAACATAGGAGAAACCTTTCAAGACCTTGAGTGACCTTGAGTCAATGACTCAATGACTTTTTAGATACAAACACCAAAGGCATGATCCCTGAAAGAAATAATTCATAAACTGGACTTCATTAAAATTAAAAACTTCTACTCTGAGAAGAACAGTGTCAAGAGAATGAGAAGATAAGTCACAGACTTGGAGAAAGCATTTGCAAAAGACACAGCTGACAAAGGATAGTTATGCAAAATGTACAAAGAACTCTTAAAACTCAACAATAAGAAAACAACCCAGGGAAAAAGTGGGCCAAAGACTTTAACAGGCACCTCACCAAAGAAGATGCCACCTATACATCATATATCATTGGGGAAATACAAATTAAAACATCAATGAGATAACATTATATGCCTGTTACAATGGCCAAGATCCAGATCACTGACAATACTAAATGCTGGTGAGGATGTGGAACAACAGAAACTCTCATTCGGTGCTGTAGGAATGTAAAATGATATACTCACTTTGGAAGACAGTGGTTACTTACAAAATGCAATATACTCTTACCATACAATCCACCAGTCCCACTCCTTGGTATTTACTCAATGGAGTTGAAAACTTAGGTCCACACAAAAGCCTGCACACAAACGTTTATTGAAGCCTTGTTTATAATTGCCAAAACTTGGAAGCAAGTAAGAGATTTCTGGCATGGGTAAATAAACATCCAGACAATGGGATATTATTCAGTGCTAAGAGGAAGAGAGCTATCAAGCCATGAAAAGACATGGAAGAAACTTAAATGCATATTAATAACTGAAAGAAGCCAATATGAAAATGCTACATCCTGTATGATTCCAACTATATGACGCTCTAGAAAAAACAAAAGCGTGGAGACAAGTGAAAAAGAAGTGGTTGCTAGGGTTTGGAGGCGTATGATGGAGGAATGAATGGGCAGAGTACACACGATTTTTAGGGCAGTGAAAACACTTTATATGCTACCATAATGATGGATACATATAATTATACATTTGCCCAAACCCAGAAAATGTATAACACCAAGAGTGAACACTGATGTAAACTGTGGACTGTGATTATGATGTATCATTGTAGGTTCATCAGTTGTAACAAATTTTCCACCCTGACAGGGGGGTTGTTGACAATGTGGAAGGCTAGACATGCATGAGGGCAAGAGGAAGAATGTATGTAAATCACTGTACCTGCCTCCAATTTTGCTGTAAATCTGAAACTGCCCTAAAAATTTAAGACTTTGTAAAAAGTCTAATTAAAAAAAAGATCAAGGTGCTTTCTATTTATCTTTGAAGAAAGAACAATAGGCTCGAGGTCAGAAGTCCTTGATTTAAGTTCAGACATTGTACCCTGCTTTTATATACGTTACTTTCAGAGATATTAAAGGAAATATCCTGTGAATTCATTCACTCATTCATTCATTTATTCATAGTGGCTCTCACTTATTATCTCACAGCTATGATGCTGTTTTCTGGGACCATACAAATCAATTAGACATGTTTCTTATTTCCAAGGAATTAGAGATCACAGTCTGATAAGAAAACAGATTCTTATGCCCAAAGCTGTTCAGTGTCATCACCAAAAAAATTGGGACACTAAGTCCCATTGTAGGGATCAAGTGAGACAATAATTATGAAACTTTCTAAACTTTCTAAACTTTAAAGGGTCTATGCATCTAATGTATATGAGTTATGAAATAATTTTATACAACTTAAATTTTGTAAGCCCCACTAGTAATAAAAAATGCAAATAAAAATATCAACAAGTTCCTAGCACAGGGGAAAGTATGTTTAAAGTATATAATCAATGAGAGTTTGTTGAAAGAATTAATGAACATGCCATACAATAAAGTGTTATATAATTACACTAATAACATGAGCAAAAAATTTCAAATCGTATTTCTTAATGTTTATAAGCATGTGTCAGGAGTATAAACACTTTTTTACACACACAAAAAATGTTTTTTACACATAAAAATAGTTTTTATGAAAAAACTCAAAATTCTTTTATGAAGTTCTTCAATGTGATATTTACAATAGCTAATTTACTTATTTAATGCATGTCTACTAATATGGATAAAACCATATTAAAGGGGCGCCTGGGTGGCTCAGATGGTTAAACGTCTGCCTTTGGCTCAGGTCATGATCCCAGGGTCCTGGGATCGAGTCCCACATCGGGTTTCCTGCCCCTTGGGAGACTGCTTCTCCCTCTGCCTCTCTCTGTCTCTCATGAATAAATAAATAAAATCTTTAAAAAAAAAAAACATATTAAAGGAACATTTAAAGAAAGCATATTTACATGAAGAGATTGAGAGATAAATAGATAAGAGACAGAAATTCTATATACATATAGAATTAAAAGCACTAATTTTTAAGAATAAATACTTTTGGCATGCCTGGGTGGCTCAGTTGGTTAAGCATCTGTCATTGGCTCAGGTCATGATCCCAGGGTCCTGGGATCAAGTCTTGCATGAGGCTCCTTGCTCAGCGGGGAGCCTGCTTCTCCCTCTGCCTGCCGCTCCCCCTGCTTGTGCTCTCTCTCTCTCTCTCTGACAAATAAATAAATAAAATCTTTAAAAAAGAATATAAATAATTTTAAACTACTTTTATAGGAAAATAAGAAATTTATATTTTTAAATACTATTTACAGTGGTATTTCCATTATGGTCATTTAATAATGTATATTTTGAGTGTCACTTATGTGCCATTTTTAGACCTTACAGATAGAAATGGGAGCAAAATTGGCAAAGCATCTGCTGTTACAGAGATTGCATTATTTTAGTGGTAAATAGGCAGTAATCAAATGGCAAGTCAATAAGGAGTGCTGCAGACAGTGATATTTGCTATGAAGTGAAACAAATCTGTATATTGTTTGGGAAGAGGATGACTGGATGTGGGTGCCCAGAGAAATTGTTTCATGTAGTGTGGTCATAAAGCTTCACTGATTAATGCCTTTTTAGGCATAACTAAAAGGAATGAAGGAACAAGCTATACAGCCATCTGGGCAAATAGTATTCCAGGCAGAAGAAACAGCAAGTGCAAAAGTCCTGCTTTTAGGGCGCCTGGGTGGTTCAGTTGGTTAAGCGTCTGCCTTCAGCTCAGGTCATGATCCCAGGGTCCTGGGATCGAGCCCCACATCAGGCTCCCTGCTCAGCGCAGAGTTTGCTTCTACCGCTGCCCCTCTCCCT
Organism: Neomonachus schauinslandi; assembly: GCF_002201575.2. Classification (NCBI taxonomy): domain Eukaryota; kingdom Metazoa; phylum Chordata; class Mammalia; order Carnivora; family Phocidae; genus Neomonachus; species Neomonachus schauinslandi. The sequence continues at coordinate 53,743,432 of NC_058415.1, read as the reverse complement.
GCTTCTCCTCTCTCTCCCTCACTTTCTTGCTCAAATAAATAAATAAAATCTTTAAAAAAAAAAAGTCCTGCTTTTAGAGCCTACTTTTCCTAGGAAAGCCACAAGAATAGTGTGGCTGAAGCTGAATGAGGGAAAAGTAGGCCTTATTAAACTTGCAACTTTCCACTTGAAATTTTATCCATGTAGAGTATCCCACATTCCAGAGGACATTAGAGCAGTAGAGTGCTAGTAAATATTTAGCAGACAGCTCCGTGGGGAGTGGGGGGAATGGGAGGGGGAGCTGATTAATACCATATACCAGTTCCCATATTGTAAATATGTAGACTATGGCGATTTTAACCTATCAGTATGATGCACTGAACATGGAGTTGGGAAAAAGTATACCCAGTCAGTGCTTGAGAGTCAGTATGAGCCAGCTCCAACATACCCTTCCATTCATGTCTCTGTGTCTATACTAAACTCCCAAAATACAGAGGAGAATATTGCATAATCTTGTGTATAAAATTGAGCAATTATTGACATTTTGAATAAATGAAACAAAGATAAGTCCTATAATTGTTGGTGACTAACAACTAAGATTGTAAATATTTACTAAGTGTAGAGCATTGTATCTGGAAGACAAATGCAGTATTCAAGATGCATCTTTAATCTTGTCACTTTTGTGGTGACTGACTTGGAAAAATATTAGGACTCTAAAGTCATTATCTTCACTGAATGACATCAAGTATACTTAAGTTTAAGGTCACGATATGACGCAGATCAACTTTAATGAGTAAATCGTATAGCAAAATGTGGCTGGACTTGCTAATAATAATTCAGCTGATAAGTAGATGGAAATTATTGTGACAAAAGTGGTGATTTTTCTAGCCTCAATCATTCATTTTATCAAATGTGTTCAGATGTAAAGAAAAATAACAAAAATAGAAAATGCTGAAAATGTTTCATCGTAGAACATAAAGAAACAAATTATATGAAGGAAGAAAAGGGGATTTTATTTTTAATTTAGCCTAAGAATCTGCATCAAAAAAGACAGAAAAGGGTTTGGGGAAGATTTTAAGATAGTGTCAATGGAAATAGCATATTTTTGAGCTTTTTCATTTAAAATATTTTTAGGCTTGGATAATTCAAACAATTTATAGATACTTTTTTATCCCCATAGCCATATATACATGTGTATTTATAACCAAATAAATCTGTGCACATATATATACATGTAGATATATTTACAAATCTATACATTGATACATAAATAGACCTCTTTATGTGATTTTATGTATATATAAACATGTCTATATAAATATAATTCCACATATATATGTATTAAACTATAATGAAATCATAGTTATACTTCTAATTTCAGTTGAACATCAGGTCTATTTTAGCCTTTCCCCTTTCCATATTTATAATTCCATACTCCAATGGTAAGAATCTTGGATCTTACTGTCCACAATATATTTACTCATTTTTTCAGTTCCAGAATACACATAGAATATTTCTAAAATTATTTCATAAGCATGAAAATATAGTTAAAACATTATGTTCAAAATTTACTTTTTCCTTCCCTACAATTAGTTTCATTTGTTTTGCTTGTATTGCATTTTATTCCATTCGTCCTATCTTTGTTGACTTTCATTCTTTTTTGGGTATGTGAAAGATTACCATGATTCTAAAAATGAGAAATATATAAAAAGTTATATTCCATAAATTATGCTTCATTCTATCCCTGTTCCTATTATCCTATCCTTTCAATGCCCTTCCCTTCACCTCTTGTATGTAATCAACTTTATTATTTTTTCTATTCACCCTTCCTCTGTTTTTTGCACAAATAAGTAAATACTATAATTTTTTTTTTTTTAAGATTTTATTTATTTGACAGAGAGAGACACAGCGAGAGAAGGAACACAAGCAGGGGGAGTGGGAGAGGGAGAAGCAGGCTTCCCGCAGAGCAGGGAGCCTGATGCGGGTCTTGATCCCAGGACCCTGGGATCATGACCTGAGCCGAAGGTAGACGGTTAATGACTGAGCCACCCAGGCACCCCTAAATTTACTTTTGTACTTAGAAAAAGTATAGCATACTGTACATGCACTTTGACCTTTATTTACTAAAAGACCACTATAATGATAATGTCAGTATTTAAATATGAATTTGGGGCACCTGGGTGACTCAGCTGGTTAAGGGTCCAACTCTTTTTTTTTTTTTTTTAAGATTTTATTTATTTATTTGAGAGAGAGAGCACAAGCAAGCACAAGCAGAGAAGGAGCAGAGGGAGAAGCCAACTCCTTGCTGAGCAGGGAGCCCAATGTGGGACTCCAGGATAATGACCTGAGCTAAAGGCAGATGCTTAATCTACTGAGCCACCCAGGCACCCCAAGGGTCCAACTCTGCTGGGTTATTCTTTATTTCTGTGTTAATGGTCTCACTCATGCCTTCCACTTTTTTCTCAAATCCAGTGAGTATCTTTATGATCATTAAATTCTCTATCAGGCATGTTACTTACCTCTGTTTCATTTAGATCTCTGGCCATGGCTGCCTCCTATTCTTTCACTTAGGACAAATTCCTGTCTTCTCATTTTGTCTAAGTCTCTGTGCCTATTTCTCTATGTTGGAAAGTCAGTTATGTCTCCTGTTCTTGAGGGTGATGGCCTTTTGACAAAGAGGTCTTATAGTGCCCTGCAATACAGTGTCCCCTATTTTCAGGGACTGGTGCTTCTGGGGGTGTCTCCATTGTGTGCCCTGTGTGCTCTGCCATTGTGTCCTGGCTACTTTATCCTTCAGGCCAGTTGTTTGCAGAGGTTCTCTCTGCCTATGGGGGGCAGTGTTTGGTCCCTGGCCTGAATATGGTGAGTTTTAACATGCTCTGGTCTGCTTGTGAAATGGGACCTGGCGCTGCCACTACCGGAGCTGAGCCCACAAACCCCTGGGTCAGGACACGTGGTGTTGGCAGGGGTTTGGATTGGTCTTCTGGGGGAGGGGTCTTGATGCTTGGGACTGAGGCAAGTTAGACTGGGAAGGGTGACTCCACCAGAGTTTAGGAGGGTGGGGCTTGGTGTAAGAAGTTAGCTACTGTTGGAGCTGTGCTGGTTCCCACAGGTGGCCTGTACTTTGGCTGAGGGGCAAAGGAGGAAACTGGCACTAGCCAATTCATTTGTTCCTAGAGGGGTCTCTCTGTGAATGCTCCCTCTTCTAGCGTCTCCGGGACACACTCTGAGATGAGCAAATAACCTCCCCACTGTGTGCCCCAGGCAATCTTTAGATTGCTCTCTCCATGCTATATGTCCTTGGGCTGTTTGCCCTCCCTTTGTTCAAGAGCAACACCAATGCTCTCCCTGAGCCAAGGCCCCTGACCTTTAGAACTCCAGGCTTTAAGCCCTGCAGGTTGTAAGAACTCCTAAAATTTGACCTCTGTTGCTTTCCAAGTCAATTGCTATGAGGATTCGTCTTCTCTATATGGGCTCCCCAGTGTGTTAGTCTGTCCCTTGCCCTTCTCCACAGCCAGGGCTCCCTCCCCACCGCAGCAGCCAATATCCGTTTCTTTCAAATACCGCATCTCCACACTTCCTACCTTCTTTGAGATGGCTTCTTCTTTCCCTTTAGTTGTGGAGTTTGTTCTACCAGTCTTCAGATCAATTTCTGGGGTATTTAAGATGATTTGATAATTATCTAGTTGTATTCGTGGGATGAGGTGAGCCTTGGGTCCTCCTACTCCACTACCATCTTCCAGTCTAAACAGGTAATTCTTTATTTTTATTTTCTTTAAAAAAAAAAAAAAGTAATTCTTTATACAGTTATGGCTGATACAGTATTTGGGGCAAACTTACACTAAAAAAAGTGTGTGTGTGTGTATGTTTTAATTCAAATTTAACTGGGCAACCTAAAATTTATCTGATAAACCTGAAATATGCCTTAAAAAAATGATTTGTTGTAAAAATAAATCTACAAACTAAGTGAATCACAAACAAATCCAACCAAGAGGAAAAATAAAGAAAAAAGAGAAACTGTAAATGCAGTAACTGAAAATGGCAAGGGTGAATAATAACCAGGGGAATTTATAGTGTAAGTTTACTCTGCACAATTCTAGCTGAAAAGCACATTTTTTCTTTTTTTTTTTATTATGTTATGTTAGTCACCATGCAGTACATCATTAGTTTTTGATGTAGTGTTCCGCGATTCATTGAAAAGCACATTTTTAAGAAAGATTAAACTCTCCAAAATTTACTTCTATAGGAATAGAAAAGTCTAAATCCACCAAACACTATTCAAAAAGGAGAGACTACTAAATAAGTAACAAAATATAATTAAATGTAATACTGTAGTAGAAATCAAGTTTAAAAAAAAAATAAGCGTATCCAACAGAAAGCACCAGGCTCGGATAAATTCCCAGAGGAGTTTTAAGAATAAGATAGTCATAAGTCTACTTAAATTTCAGAGCATAGAAATGAAGTGAAAACTTCCACACTTATTATATGAAGCTAGTACACATTCATCGTAAAACATGAAAAGATTGTATCATAAGTGAAAACTACAAGCAAACTCACTTAAGAATATCAATGCAAAATCTCACATAAAATATTTGTGAATAGACCACGAACATACTAAAAAATATAGCATGTCATAACTAAATGGAATTTATTCCAGGAAAGCAGATGTGGCTCAATATAAAGAAACACATTAATATGTTGCACTCCACTGTTAAGGCTGAAGAAAAATACCATATGATAATTTTCAGTTGCCTGGTAGGTATTTAACATTGTTCAACCGCTATAAATGTTAAAAACTTTCAAGAAATAAAAATTGATAGATTATCCTTAATATATATACGCAATACATATATACACCCATGCATTTATACACACATGCACACAGAATTATATAGCAGTGTATGGGACAGCATATTCCATACCTGTGAACCACTAGAGGTTTTCCATTGAAGTCAGACTTAAACCAGAATTCCAACTATCTCCAATTCTATATATCATTATATCATGGGAATTGACTAATATTATTAGATAGTAGAAAACATCCTATCCAATAATTCGAAATCTTCATTATCGTTCCTAATATTTAAAGAAACATATTGTCGTTTAGCATGTGAAAACTTCCATGGTCTGCATTTGCTCTGCTTACATTTCTAGCCTAATTTTCAATTATTTCCTTTCACGTTCACCAAGCAGTGATATTTTAGTATTCTGAGCATTTTGTTCATCTCTCTACCTTTGTTCATATTGTTTCCTCTGTCTGAAATCACTTTTTCAGCTTTAGTCTCTATTTGATAAAATCCTGCCAGTATGTCAAGGTCCTACTTCTATGTCAGAGAGAAGGACTCTTTGTGTATGTGTGAAATTCTACAATCTCCCTCTTTTCTTTATATACTTGTAACTTTCTGTGCTGAAATTCAGTTTGTACTTCTGTTTTCTTTTCTTCACTTGATTTAAAACTCATTGCGGAGGGCACGTATTGAATGGAGCACTGGGTGTTATATGCAAACAATGAATCATGGAACACTACATCAAAAACTAATGACGTAATGTATGGTGACTAACATAACATAATAAAATAAAATTAAAAAAAGAAAAAGAAAAAATAAAATAAAGAAAAAAATAAATAAAACTCATTGTGAGTGTGGAGGAGTTTGGGTTATTCAAAAGCAGTTTGTTTGGTTTCTTAGCAAGGCAGAGTTCTTCCCTGCGAAATTGACAACTGTAGATTACCCTGACCAGTCATCTTTTACTTTGTATCTGCAGTAATGTGGGAGTTCACCATGGTACATAAACCTCACTAGATATTAGGCGGTTCCAACTAACAGTTTTGTCCACTGAGGCACATTTAATCCTTTTGCTTTCATCTGTTCTTGGCAAAATTGGTTTCTCAATAACTGTAATTTGTATTTTGAGTATAGAAATATAATAAGTACTATGTTTATAAAATATTTTGATTACAGTATTTAAAAAGTTGTACATTTAAAACAAATGCTAACCTTAAAAATATTAAGCTGAGAAAAAAGAAGACCAGCACAAAAGAATACATATGATTTAATTTTTATAAATTCTAGAGAAGACATAACTAATTTATCACAGCAGAAAGCAAATCAGTGGCAGGCTGGAGTTAACAGATTACAGAAAGACAAAGAGGACATTCCAGAGTGATGATATGTCTGTAGTTTGGAGTTGTGGTAAACAGGCGAATATATTTGTCAAAACTTATTGCACCGTACATGTAAAATGGGTACATTTTATTATATGTAAGTTATACCTGAAAATTTATTTAAAAACATATCAAAGCAAATTACCTTGTTTTAATTATTGAAGGCAAAGAGTTTCTATAAAGAAATAAGTAATTAGTAATTAATAACTACCTTTAAAGGAGGTATTTTAAGAGAAAACAAATCCTATATATCTAACCTCAAATTACATGAAATATGTATAAAATTTATCACTTATGTCTTAAGGCAGAAAAGGATTATGTTGATATCTAAAGTATAAATTAGCATGAAAATATTCTCTTAAATTGGTATAAAAAGAATCTTTGAAAAATACCTTTCTTACAAAAAAATTCATAAAATTAACATTGTTGAGTTATTCTTAAAAACATTTAATTTATGTAATAGCGTATCTTTATGAGACATTTTTAGCTTTATTTTTATGTTATATATCATTCTAATAACAGATATGTTAATTTGTTGGCCAGTGACAGAAGCTGGTTGTCCTTAGAAAAGTGCAGTTATCATTTTTAACTTTGTTACATTTATATTCTTTCAAATATTTAAGAAATACATCTTTTTTTCTGTCAGTAATAAAGCCCAGTAGGCAGTAGATTTTCAGGTGATTCTATCAGGCACTGGCTGGAATCTTACTGTGGGGTAATTTTACCTCTCAGCAAATATAACAATCACCATTCACTGGCACTGCCCAAGGTGTACTAAGTTTTCAAGAAGGGGATATTTTAAGCAAGAAAACAAATTGCAAGTTAGTCAAATGAGGTGGATATTACATTTACAAGCTATCAAGGTAGGGTGTTATTAGCAAATGCTACAGCCATCTAAAACCATTTTATAATTTGATACAATAACTACTGTGCAAATCAGGGAAATGAAAAATGATGAATAAAATGAAAACAAATTCTTTTTATTTCCAACAAAAAAATAGCTAAGTTGGGATAGATCTATTTTTAAGACTAGTTGAAGAGCATCAATAATAAAAAATAACCGTTTATATTTTATTCAATATGGCAACTAGGATTGGGGGGGCCTACCATACAAGACAGCTTACGAAGATGAGTAAGACAAATTACCAGTCTATAAATATCTGTAGTAAAAGTAGGTGTATATTTATATAAAAATACATTACACGTAAAAATCTTTAATGTAAGATATATCAGGATATCTAAAATACCTTAAAAATGAGTATTTCAAATACTGACTGAGAAAAAATTTGTGGAGAGTTCTGTTTTTAGTAATGTGAATGAGATTATTTCAAATGAATATTTTTCAAGAGAATGAATGAGCAAATGGTTAAAAAAATCTGTTTCATGGTATCTGAAAGCTGACTGGTCAAATCTTGAGAGGGAGGTGAGGAAGTATGCATAGCATTTAACACCACATTTCAACAATGCCAACTTTGAAAGTCCTGTTGAGAGACTTGAGACCTTGAGCAGATATTTCTGCACTCTCACACAGAGGAGAAGCAAGTAGTGAAGTGCAGGACCTGTCATGGAGCTGGTAAATATGCTAGTATTTTAGTAAGGACCCAGAAGAGAAATGTTCTAGGAGTAACTGAAACAGACCATTGCTCACAAAAACTGAAAACAGTTTACCATCATTTCAGTCCCTGATTGGGTTAAGAGGATTTTCACTTAGCCTGACTTTATAATAAAATACAAACAGATATCCTACTATGACCTAAATGATGTGTAAAATTCTTCATGTACTACTTTCAACCATCAATCAAAAATCATGAAACACACAAGAGGACTCAAACTGAAATGAAAAAAAAAATGGCAGTAATTAGAGACTCGGGAAATAAAGCTAATGGAGTTAAGGGATACAGATTTTAAAATAATTACGATGAACATGTTCAAGGAAATAAAACAGAATTTCAGGAGTAAGATGAGAAACATAAATGGAAATTTAAGGGCTAAAAAATAACTTGAACTCTGTAAAATGTCTTTAATAGCTTGTTTAGCATAGCTAAAGAGAGAATTACTCTTCTGAAAGATATCTCAGAAGAAAAATATTTATATTGAAGGAACAAGAGACAAAAATACAGAAAATAATGTGAGAAAAAATAGCATCATTTTCCTCCTTCTAGAGGAGTTCACAAAAGCCAGCCAAAGCCGCAGTCCTTGCCATTACTTTTGGCCTTACGGATTTAAATGCCAGACCTGTTGCACAACACGTGCTTGCTGTTCCACTCAGTATCCATCACTAGAGATGAAGGTCTTAGTGTTTGTAATGTGACAGCATGCCAGGTGTTGTCTCATTCGCATCGACCAGCAGTGTTTTGTCATGTTTGTTTGTTTGTTTTTTCTTGAGAGTTATTTGAGAGAGATGCAAGTGAAAGCAGGGGCGGAGGGAGGCAGAAAGGGAGAGAGAATCTCCAGCAGACTCCTCAGTGAGCGTGGAGCAGAAGCAGGGCTCAATCCCAGGACCCTGAGATCATGACCTGAGTGGAAACCAAGAGTCGGACGCTCAACCCACTGAGCCACCCAGCGCCCCCAGTGTGGCCTTTGTTACCAGTTGATCATCAAAATTCCAGAAGGAAATATTGAAGTCCTTTTCCCAAGGCAACGTCTTTCCGGAGCTACCTGCTTTAGTTTAGGTTCCCCTCAAACTGGACACAAAAACAAGGACTAGTATGAGTTGAGACACATGAGAAAATGTTGAAAGTGAGAGAGGGAAGAAGGAAAAAGGAACAGTTTGCAGCAGTGAGCAACTGGAATCCAGTCTTCCGAGAACCCTCTGAGACTTAGGTGGAACACAACTCAGAACCGTCCTACATGAGGCAAGAAAACTGGGAGTTTTTCTGTTTGCTTCCATTCCCCCAAGCTGAGAGCTACCCTAGCAATGGCTTCCAGGTTGTGCCCACACAGGGCTGCTCAAGATCCCTCGGGGTCAGAGAAACCCTCTGCTAGAGAAGAGAAGGAGGTTTTGGGGGCCCAAACTGAGGACCCTTTAGCCAGCCAGGGATTGTTCACTGGTACATGCAGACTCAAATGGCCTGACAGGAGGAAAAGTAGGCATAGACTGCTTAACAGCCTAAATGTCCATCAATAATAGAATGGAAAATAAATTATGAAACATTTGTATAATGGCAAACTATATGGGGGAGAGAGGAAAATCTGCTGGGACCTTCAAGAATATTGACGAGTCTCAAACATAATATTGAGCAACAGAAGTCAAACGTCATATTATACATGTAACCCTTTTTCAATTTATATGAAGTTTAAAAATGGGCAAAGCAAATCCGTGGTGGTAAAAGTCAGGATGGTGGTTAAACTTGGAGAAGAAAGACTGGTAATTATTAGGAAGACACAAGAAGGTCTTTCTGGTTGTACTGGTAACATGATGTTTGAACTGGGTAATTGGCTCATATGTGTTCACTTTGGGATAACTCGTTGAGCTGCACACTTATAATTTGTGCAGTTTTTCATATGTAAGTTATGCTTCAATAATAAGTTTTCTGGTATATATATTGTTCTGGCTTTTAAATACGTCCTTAATCTCTTTCTGTCTAGTAACTAGATATCCAGAATAGAGATATTACTCCTCTTGAAGTTCATGAACAGCCTAAAAATTGCTAAATTCATTGCACTTTTCTCAATCTATATCTCATCCACTTATCTCTTCCACTCCATTGCCAAATGCATTTGCTTCTTAAAATTTTCTCCTCCCTTGGCTTCTATCATATTATGTTTTACTGATTTACTTCTTATCACTTCTTTATTTCTCATAAAATACCTATTTTTAAAGCCTTCCACAAGGGTAAACATACTCCTATTTTCCACAGAAACCTGCTTGATTTCTCCGTAGAGAGTAGTCTTTATTCTCTGCTACTGTTGTATAATTGGTTATGTGGATAGATTTTGACAAGCAATGAAAAAAAAGTTAGGTAAATTCTTATGGAATGAAGCTTTATCTATGTATATAACCTGCATGCATAATTATAGAAATACATAAATATGTATTTATAATAACTGCCCCATAACGGTGTAATGACTATTTTCCAGTCTGATAAGATCTTGTCAAAAACTGACCTCTGTGCCAAAATATAACGTGAAGCATTTGGGATAAAGAGGAACAGTAGCTTTATTGCTTTGCTGGGCAAAGGGCCTGCAGCAAGTTATGGCCTTCAAAAAACTGCAAATTTGCCAGGAGGAAGAGGTTGGAGGGTTTCATAGGGGAATACAGGGTCTAGCTGATTTTGACAGGAATTGTGTACTTGTTGCCAGCCTCCTTCCTCATGTCTTTAGGATGGTACCAGGTTCCTAAAAGAAAAGCCTAAGAAAGGAGGAGGGGAGGTCTGTGGAAGCCAGGAAAAAAGTTACTTTAAAATTGAGCTTTGCTATAGCATTAACAATTGATTTTTGCTCAATTTTAGCTTTTCAGTGGTTTCAGTATTGCCAAGAAGAGTTGTTCAAGGTCATATGCAACCCTGATGTTAATGAAAAGGCTTTGTGATGAGGGAGATACTCTTATCCTATACGAAAATATAAAATAATACTCATGAAATTACTGAATCATCAAATAAGTCTTTCATTCTATAATGAAAGATCATTGTACAGTTAATAATTCCTATATTATTACATATTTCACTTGCCAATGCCATTTTACAATGTTGTAATGAAAACATTTTTCATTACATTGTAATAAAACATCTTTTAATATTTAGAACTAATGCCTTAGTTTAGATTTTGTTAATTCTATTTATGAGAACAAAGTTTATATAGTTTAAAGAATGTTTACTTATTTTACACATTTAAATACCAGTTTTAATAATCACTTTTAAATATTTGTCATTATATTTATGACATGTATATAACATATATAATGTTTCATTATGCAATATGATACAAATTAACATAACCAAGCAGTGATATATAAAGACATTAATAGGCACCCACACAAAAAGAAATATCAGTGTTCCACATCTCTGATAGTCAACTAACAAGCAAGTTAAAACTATCATAATGAGTTATCAGTCCTTATCTTTTAGACCCTGAGAATGTTGATATGATCTATAGTTGTCAAGAATGTAGACGAAAGTGCCCTCTCACATGCTATTAGCAGGAATGTAAATCAATCCATTTTGTAAAAATTTTTCTGATCTATATGAACTTAAGTACACTTTTCTTATTAAACTGCATGTCTTTTAGATGTGTGTTACTAATTTCTGTGAGCCTGGTCTTTCCTGATGCTATTCATGTAAAAAAAGAAAAATTAAAAGAAGAAAATGCCAATGATCCTCTTCTGGCTTAACAAAGAAAACTTAAAACTAATGTTATTTCTAGTAAACACAGATGGCAATTTAAATATTATTACATGGCAACAAATTAGTGACTATTATATACTTCTAGAGTTTAAAGGTTATTTTTATTTTTATTTTTTTATTTTTTTAAGAAATTTATTTATTTATTTGACAGAGAGAGAGACAGTGAGAGAGGGAACACAAGCAGGGGGAGTGGGAGAGGGAGAAGCAGGCTTCCCGCTGAGCAGGGAGCCTGATGTGGGACTCGATCCCAGGACCCTGGGATCAGGACCTGAGCCGAAGGCAGATGCTTAATGACTGAACAACCCAGGTGCCCCTAAAGGTTATTTTTATAAAACATAATTTCTTAAGACTGGATGTCTTAAAATGTTACATTTTCATACGTTTTTCTTCTAAGAACAATTTTATTCTGAAGGATATCTGCTTTTCAGCAGCATTATGAAATTGCATTTTTTCAACTTCTTGTCTTGCTAATATTTCTTTAACTATATAGTAGAAGGACTTGCAATTTTAAGACTGAGTACTGGAAATGCATTATTTAGAGAGAGGAGCAGACTTATGAAGCCCAAAATTTCAGTACAAAAAATGAAGGGCAGAAAGAAAATTTGAACAAATGGAATATGGATCATGTAAACTCTCCTGTAATATGTACGTAAATACAGACATGCATAGCTGTAGATAAAAGCATAGTAGACTTATGTACACAGTACTTCATTGTAACATTTGAATTTAGATGTCCATCTAAATCTAAATGTCCCATCTAAATGTCGACTGATTGAGGATTGCTTATATTAATTATGGCTTGTCAAAATTCAGTCAAAACAAAGAAGGCTTTATACATGCACAGTACATTTCATAAAAAACAAGTACAAATTGCACAACAGTATGAACATTTTGCTTCATTCAGCCTATTAAGACTTTACCAATAATGGCCATCTTATCTCTATACTATTAATCCCACATTTCAGTCACATCCCTATACACTTTTCTCTTCCTTCTTCCAGTCCAGGGATTCTCACATCTGCCAGAATGCAGGTTTATGAACATACATCAGTGACTCTTAATTGATTGATCTGCTTCCAAATTTCCCAGTTACTAGAGTCATGACACAATATATGTGATTTAAGACATAGAGAAAGGCCATAAAACTATACACTGCAAGTTTATCTCACAATGTTCTTTCTTTAAGGAAAAAAATAATGTAATATATATATGTAAATATATAAATAAATACATGTGTGTGTGTGTGTGTGTAAAAGGAAACCTGAAAGAAAAGAACCAGCGTCCTTAAATAAGGAGCACTACTCGAGATGAAATGACAGTATCTTTCTGCAGCAGGCAAAACCGGTGTGCTAGTTAGAAAAAAAAAAAAAAAGTCATTGATTAAAAAGGCTAAAAAATGTAGGTTTGTAGCATTCAAATGCATCCATCCCATATACAGATTTTCTTTTTAAACTACCGAAAAACATGGATTAATTTACATGTATTAGTTTATGTCTTAGCTATTACATATGTATTTTATATATGTATAATACAATGCACAAAAATTTAGTATTAAATTTAAAAGAATCAAAAAGGATTTCAACTCTACTTAATGAATTAAACATTTCAACATTTTCTAGTTTTAATTTTTTCATGAGGCAAACAGTTTTAAATTATGCATTATTTTGAATAAATGATAATGACATTATTCAATATTCTACTTAGGCATTTTAATTACAAGAAATTGCAAGGACTCCTCCCTGGCTCATTAAGGATCATGACTCTTCCTCTTCAGCTCTTTATTTACCAGCACAAATTGATTCCCATGAGCTTTGGTTGGGCTGCCCTTGGGAAATATGCCCACTCCTAGTTGACTTAACTGTCATGGCAGGTTCAAGTCAAACAAACAATGGCCATTAGGTATAAAATCCTGGAGGCTGGACAGGTTTACTTGGAGATGATAAACAACTTACATAGTTCCAGCGCTCTACATTTATCTATATTCTTAATAGTTATTAAGTTGTCAATTGGAACAAGATTTTAAAAAGAGAAGAATGAATGAAATTTTCTTTTGACTATCTTATTCCATTATCATTCATGAAATAAAAGAGATTATAAACATTGAAAACAGATGCTTTTCATCTCAAATGTTACGTCATACTGTGGCATATAAAACAATGTAGTGTATCCACTTGAGATTTCACATTTTTATTTGTAAGGACATAATCTTTACAACATTTCTGAAGAAGCATTGTAGAAATTAAGGGAATAAAGCAAGCCAACACAATCTCATTAGAAATAAGGAACAGATACAAGTAGATTAAACTTAAACATTGTTAACTTCAGAATGGGCTGGAAGAGGTGTTCAGTTAAGGTCAGTTGATTGATCTAAAGATTATTGTAGTGTAGTAGTCTCTCAACTGGTATAATAGAAAATATGTTACCAGAAAAACTGGTAAAATAAAAAATGGGCTGAAAAGGTTTCTTGAACAACTGATAGCTTTAGCCATTTTAAAAGTGGATGGTGAAAACAGTTTGCATTCGTTACTGTTTAATTTTTTAAAGCAGTATTAATATGAGATGGAGTCTCTATTTCTAATAAAATAAGAGAAATATAAATCAAATTAAAATTCTGTGGGACATTAGTGTAGAGCAGGAATTTTAACAGGAATTTCTTCAATCCACTGTGTACACATTAGAAAAAAAAAAATGAAGAGGTTATAGCAGAAATATTTTCCAAAACTGGAAGGTCAAAAAACGTGACTGCTTATTGTTGGGGTGGGGGGGTTATTTAAGAAAACTAGTATTTGAACATATTGAAAGCAATGGATTTAGGTGAGGAAAATCCCAAAAGGTGGAATGGCATTTATTCTATTTCACAGGCTTTTAATTTTATCCCACTTCTGAGCATTAATAATCACTTCAAAGTCTAAACCTCTTCATACGTGACTGGGTCCTGTCCTCTCCCATCCAGCTCTGTGATAAGAAGGAAGTGGTGCAGGGTTGATGTTGAGGAGGAAGACATAATGCTAAGATACTCATGATATCTTGGTTCAAATTTGGAATATACAAGAGTGTATGAGTGCAAAATGTTGGTTTGGTGGTGCATGGAGGGAAATGAAAACTAGCAACCAGAACCATAGCCATGCTGAGAAAGATTAAAAATGAAGGAGCTAGCAGAAATACCCATTTGGAGAATAAAGAAATTTTCATCTTCAGTTTTTATTTTAGGAGAGCAAGGCTTTTCAAAAAATAACTTTATAGTTTAAACATAAAATGACTTTTATTAAATTAAGAGCATAAATCTAAATGACATGACATATCCAAGTATGGATTTCTGTGATTGAGAAGTTAAATAACATACCAACCAGGATTTGAACCAGGCCCACCATCCTCTTTGGGATCTGATGTGCTTCCCTTATTCCTTTAACAATAGAAAAGAATGAATTCCGCATCACTCAATGACTAGAATCCAGCACTATAAACTCTAATTCCTTCTTAATGACTCTGTACAGATTCTGTTTTTTAATGTTACAACTTTGCTTTCCTTTGATTTGTCAACACTTGATTTGGTTAAATTCAGTCCGACTAACAGAGTTCCTAACCCATTAAGTGACTAATGAAAAGACTCTAGTCCCAATGAAGTATTAATCCATAATACACATATTCTTCCTCCCTTCTCACATTCCACCTGGTTATCTTGTATCATATATAAATATTGCTTACATGTTGGTATGTATCATCTAAGGTACTTTCTTTATGCATACTCTAAAATAATAGATGATAAAATTAGGAAATATATTTTATGAGGCAAAAATCAAGTTTTCACCCAAATACCCAAAAGCCCCCCTTTTTTTGCATACTAAATCCATTATGTACGTACGTCAGTTCCTATGAACATGAAGCTGTAGGTTTATCAGTATGTGCCGAAAATACCATTTTTTCTGGGTATACTCATGCTTAATGTAAAATCTGTTTCTAAAGAGGTGCGACCTTTCATTTGGTATGTATTTGTTAAACACTTCTTTTCTCTTATAGTTCTTTTTTAATTGCTGTGTCTTAAAATAATTGCCACAAATTTAGCAGCTTAAAACAACACAAATTTGTTATCTCACAGTTTCCATGGGTCAGGAGCTTAGGTGCAGGTTAATTGGGTGCCCTGCCCAGGCTCCCACCAGGCTCACATAAAAGGGTATAAGTTGAGTCTGGTATCTTATCTGAGGCTCAGGGTTTTCTTAACCTCATTGGTTGTTGGCAGAATTCAGTTTCTTGCATTTATAGGACTGAGGTCTTCTGTTCCTGGAAGCTGCCCACCATTCCCTGCCCTTTGGCTCTCTCACAACATGGCAATTTGCTTATTCAGGATAAACTAAGATGCTCTTAAAAGAGCATCTTTTGCTTCAGACCTGCAGATCTTCTTTTAAAGGGCTCATCTAAATAGGTCAGGCTCCCACAGGTTCATTCCCTTTAAATTAACTTAAAATTAACAGACTGGAGACCTAAATAGATCTAAAAAAAATCCCTCAGGGATTTATATTTTGCCATATAACATAATCAGCAAAGGGAATTACTATCCCATCCTATTCATATTACACTTAAAAGCACCTATTAATGCAGGGCCCATGTAACAGGGGACAGGGATCTTGAAGAATGTTATGAGTTGAATTGTGTCATCTCAAAATTCTTACGTTAAAGTCCTTACCCCAGTACCTCACAACATGACCTTATTTGGAGATAAGGTCTTTACAGAAGTAATCAGGTTAAAATGATTTCAGTAGGGTGGGTTTTAATCCAATATGACTAGTGTCCTTACCAGTAGGAGAAATTTGAACACATACAGATACAAGGAGAATGCCATGTGAAAATGAAGATAGCCATCTATAAGCCAAGGAGAGAGGTGAACAGATTCTTCTTTCCCAGCCTTCAGAAGGAACCAGCCCTGATAACACCCTGAATTTGTACTAATAGACTTCAGAACTGTGGGAAAATAAATTTATCTTAAGCCTCTGGGGTTGTGATAACTTGTTATAGAAGCCCTACATAACTAATACAATGACTGTCTTAGAATTCTGCCTACCACAGACTTCTACCCATTCTTACTTTTTTTTTCCCATTACTGGCAAAATTTACATGCTTACAATCTTCTGCCCACTGGAGGAAATGCTGTCAGTCCCACACTGCATATTTGTGAGAGATTTATTTAAGAGCTCTGGCTATTTATTTAAAGTATTTAAAATATTCCTACCTCAGAGTAGAATACTTAAAGAGCCACATATTTCTTCATTTCTTGGAACCAGTGTGACTAAGAATGGTGTGAACTCTTGTGGATTTCAGTTGGTTGCTCAGAAAAGCCAGCATCGTTTGGTTCCTATCCCAAGCCTTGCTATAGCAATGACTAACATGTATTGAGGAATTTCTATGTACACACAGTTCATTGTATGTAGTGTTACCTCATTTTACAGATAAGGAAACACATCCTGATGAAGTTTAATATCTTCCCAAGTCACACAGCTAAATATTATGGAGATTAGTTTTAACCAACTGAGCCACCCAGGTGCCCTGGAGATTAGTTTTAGAACACGGACATTACCAGAGCTTCATGGTTGGACAGATTCACACTAATTAAAGGGACAGGACATTAATGAATAAATCATAATACTAACATTAATATGTGTAGAACATCTTTTATAAGATTTTATTTATTTATTTGAGAGAGAGGGAGCATGAGCAGGGAGAGAGGCAGAGGGAGAAGCAGACTCCCACTGAGCAGGGAGTCCGATGCAGGACTCGATCCCAGGACCTTGGGATCATGACCTGAACTGAAGGCAGACACTTAACCGACTGAGCCACCCACACATCCCCTGTGTAGGACATCTTTATTCTAGTTTTAAAGTAAGAAACAAGTGATGATCAGAAGGATTTCTTTGTTGGTTTAAGTTTTGGCTTTCCTTAGGTAGACTCAAAAATGAAAGGTTAAGCATGGTAGGATTGTAATTATCTGTCATGTAAACCATGGTGACAAGCTAGTCATTTATGTAGATGGTGATGGGGCGCCTGGGTGGCTCAGTCAGTTAAGCTCCTGCCTTCGGCTCAGGTCATGATCTCAGGGTCCAGGGATCGAGTCCCCCATCGGGCTCCCTGCTCAGCGGGGTGTCTGCTTCTCCCTCTCTCTCTCTGTTGCTCTTGTTCTCTCTCAAGTAAATAAAATCTTAAAAAAAAAAAAAAAAAAGATGGTGACAACACAACTACTTCCAGCTTTTCCCCAAATCTTACAAAAGTGACACATTTATCCTTAGGCTGTCACTGCTGCCTCTGCATTCCAAGCCTCAGAGTGAGAAAAGGATAAGAACCCTTTCTTGAGTGTGTTCTGACTGTCTTCTCCAGTAATTGATTTCTACGTGAATCACATTGGCCAGCACCTAGGTTTATGTCCATATTTACCTACAAGAAAAGCAAGGAGATGTATTTCTGGTTAACACTTTGACACACTACTTAAATATGCATGGAGGAGGAAGGGGAGAACAGTATGTTGCTGCGGACAACCAAACATTTCTGCCACAGGGAGCGTACCAGTTAAGCAGGTACCTACTCTAAAATCCAATTCATTCTGGATTAAATAGAAAGGGAATTTGATAGCCCACAGAGTTGAAGTCTAGAGAAAAAATTAACTAAAGTAATAACAGAATCTGAAAGTCGAGTATGCCAATGAGAATGTGTATTCTTTCACACACTCTATGCTCCTATCTCCGATGAAATTTTCATTTCTAAGTTTGGGTCCCTTTGTATATGTATAAGTTACTGTCAGACTTGTGTGTTTTCTCCTATTCACATCCAGCAGAAGGGAAACAATCACCATCTAAAACTTGGAAAAATTGTAATTCCAATAGAATTATTAAGCAATTAGCACAGATGTCCACACAAGGTTAAAGAAATCATCATTTAAATTTTATGAACTGATTAGCTAAAATTAAAAATGTAAGAGTGTTAGACAGCCAAACTTGTTGTTTACTTCAATAAGCAAGAAGTTAGAACAAACAGAACCAGATGATCTTCATTAACATTTCCTTCAGGTGATGATAAGACCTGCTGAATTTTTTTCTGACTTGCAGTAGAATAAACTTCTTAAAGAAGAAACTGCTATACTTCCATATATTAGCATCTCATTTATGAGTATTACTAGAAATAAAAACTAACAGGAGTCCCCCTTATCTAAGACTTCTGCTTAAAACTGTTGTGTTGAAATGACTTCCAAAAATTTGTTGATGCAATCTATTAGAAGTTTCTCTTACTTAAATCAAATTTTAGGTACAAGAAGTTTACCCTGCCTTAAATAATTTTTAATATGCTTCTTCTGATTTGTAAAATATCCTCTCTCATTCACATGAATTTTACATTGAGTTTATTAATTTGGTTCCAGAAGAATAATTTTGCTTCAAATTAGAAGGATGCTTTTTGCACTACTTCCTAATCACTCATCATATATGATTATATTTATTATCGTTTTGTATAACTTTTATTATTAAAAAAATAAATATACTTAAAAATGGTATCTTTTATTCAGTAGGCTTAGGGGTGAGAATACAGGGAACATGGATCTCATTTTAGATTCTGTTCTGATATCGACACCTTTGAAACATTTAATTATAAAATATAACATTCCAAAGTAGAATAAGATAATTACCTCTTTCAAACTATTATTTTTGTTATTACAGTCCTATAAGTAGAGTACAAGAAGAGTAAGTTCTCAGTTAAGAAATAAATAAACAAATAAATAAAAGAGAAGGAACAACAACACAAAGTTTTCCAAACTTTTTTGACATCTTAGGATTGGAAAAAATAATTCTGCTTCTACATAGATGAGGTAGTATTACAAATAATGCTATCCAAATTTTTATAAATATAGAGCTGTATTCCTTTCTTACCTTTTGAGGCATTTTCATCTGCATTTATCTGGAAATTACATTATCAGTTGCTTCTTTACACTTTTAGTTTAAAACATCTTATTTGTATCTTAAAACTAATGATGTAATGTATGGTGATTAGCATAACATAATAAAATAAAATTTTAAAAAGTGTGAATGGTTCATAAGTAGGGCTCTCCCAATGACTGGAACATTCCAAAATGTCTTAGAGTTAAGCCATCCGAGAGTGAATTCTCATTTTCTTATTGCCTACTTATTACAAAAAAAAAAAAATGAGACTGGGAAAAAGAAATAGTAAATCAATTCCTAGATGGCATGGACAGCAAGGACATCTGCTACAATTTACCATAAACAAAATCAAAAGTGCTTTCTCCCCACTTAGTCACATACACATGCCAAATGAAGTTTAGAGTAAGCATCTTCTATCAACCGACTTTGTGCACTAGAGCTTTTCTCAGCACACAGATTTGCTTTTTCAAAAAGTGTGTTTAAATTTCAACAAAGAATATCAAGTTGTATCTCTTTTATTTGTTTGCTTTTTAAAAGATAAAACACAGTGCTAAGTGATAGAAGTCAGAGGTGAAATGCCACGTACATTTCTTTCCATTCATATCAATCCCAGAATGTGCAAATCCACAGAGATAGGAAGCAGACTGGTGTTTTCCAGGGGCTGAGGGAAGGAGGGAATGGGAGTGACTGTTTAGTCCACACTGGTTTCTGTTTGGGGTGATGAAAATGTCCTGGAACTAGATAGTAGTGGTGGCTGCACAACACTGTGAATAAATTAAATGCCACTTAATTGTATGCTTTAAAATGGTTAAAATGGTAAATTTTATATTATGTGTAGTTAAGTAGATAGAGCTGTAAGTAGATAGAGATTCTGTCTGTTGATAGAAGTATAGATATACTCTTTAGTAAGTGTACTGAAACGTTAAGGAGAATGTGGAAAGTAACAGCATTTAATATTGTCTGAATTAACAATGCAGAAGGTGCTTTAAAAATGTGGAAGTTTTATTTAGCTTGTACAGTATTAAAAAGGACAACTAGATGTGACTATTGAACAAGTGAAATATTTTTACATAAAAATGTGGAACATTATATTTTGAAAAGAAAAATACACCAGAGCTGGAACAACATTCTTAAACAGCAACAGTCTACAAGAGCTATGGCTTAAGAATTAGTAAATATTTTTAAATTAATTTGCAAGATTGTAACAATTATAGCGCATTTCAACAGATTGAACCTCAATGTCATTCATCAGTGGCATGAAATCTATAGCATCAGTTTGAATAGGAAACATGTATATACATTATAAATGAGTCTAATGCTTTGGAAAGTGATCTTTAGAATCACTCAAATAGGTTATATTTTTGTTCCTACCCCTTTTTCTTCACCATATATTGGAATATAAGATATACGAAAGGACATACTAGCATATTAACCAAGTCATTCATGAAACACAATTACCCATCTTATACAAATATTGCTCTACATAATTGTATTAATGTCTCAAAGTTGAAAAAGGTTTAGCACTATATATAGAATGCTTAATATATAGCACCATTTCCAAACCAGATTAAAATTATTTTGACGATAGTAGCCCAACAACTTGGGTCAATATTGAATATGCTCTTTTCAAATGTACTTAGGAAAGTTGGAAGAGCCAAGCAAAAATATCTCCTCCATATGCAATCCCTATTGAATTAAATATAGAGAGTTGTTTATGCTTTCTCCCTCCCCCTCTATCATAGGGAATTTATAATAGACATGTGCTGAAATTTATACTTTGTTTTGCTATTTTGATATTTCCCTTCCTACCGCTGGAGTGGTTTCCAGCATCCATGGCTTTGTTGTTTGGTCTAGGAATAAGCAGATGGATCCATGCTGGTCCAATAATATTTTCAGGAACATAGAAATTTAGACTAAGAGACAGTTTGGAATATCCAGGAATACCTGCTTGCTAAAGTCTCCAGGAATAAACCAATTCTAATCATTCCTAAAATATGGCTGTTCAGTTTTTCTTTTTGTTTTGGGTTTTATTTGTTTGTTTGTTTGTTTCAGGAAATACCCCAGTATTCTTAAATTAAATTTTCTTTTTCACTTACAGTTGCTTATATCCATTTTTTCCTGTTCTTTCTTTGTTCTTCCTTTCAATAGAGACTTTATATAAATATCATTCATATATATACATACACGCAAAAACAAATAAGCAAGATAATTACATAACAATACACTCAAGTTGACAAAAAATCCTATTTGGTTTGAGCTTTGAACTTGGAGATAAATATATGAGAATCTAATTATTTAAATAGGCTTTAAAAAATAGGATATATTCTCCATTATTTTGTGAATAAAATTCCAAGTATTTTTATGTTCACTGCTTAATATGTATCCAGTAATGAGAAATTAAAATATATTTTTGTGTGTATACATACATATGTATTTGGAAAATATCTAAAATGACTCCAAAGTAGTTCATTGAATAATAATATATTTCATACTAAAATTATTGTGGAGTCTTCAAGTAAAAAATAATATTAAGCCACCTAATAATTTTTTTTTTTTTTACTCAGTGAAAAAAACCTTTCCTGTTTTAGGATAAAATTAGCACATAAAACATTTTATTTTTTATGGGAATGAAGAAAACTTATTCCCAGCTAGTTTGGTCAGCTAATAGAGAAATTAAATTTGAAATAAAGAAGAGGATGTACTCTCTGATGACAGGCATATATGAATAAGATTGCAGAAAATCTGTTTTTCTCACCACTAACCAAAAACTGAAACAATAAAAGATATGGAATCTGCAACTTTTCAAATAGAAACACATGCAACTTAAACAAGTTTAGATAAATCCTTAATGTTTATTTCATGGCATTATATTTTAAGGGATCACTGTTTAGGAGACAGCCTCTGTAAAAAAACACCCTCACACCCACTCTCTTTGGCTCATCATGGGTGTGACATTGTTTTTTGAAGTTCATTGCTTACCCATTGTTGTAGTTTAGCAGAGTTGGCATGATAGTATCTTTGAAACTACCAAGAAAATTTTGGGAAAGAAATAATAATTCTCTCTGAATTTCAATTAGTTCATCCGTAAAATGGAGAACAAGAGGGAAATAAAATGTGTTATTTGATTGATCCCCTTACTTAATATTTGACTGTGTCTAGTGTTTCAGACTTAAAGAAAAAACATTTCTAATTCCCATATATCTAATAAAATATGAAGGGTCATGGTCCTATCTGGCCATAATGTTTTCTCAAATAGACCTTACTCTGTTACAGGTTTCTGGAGATAATAGACCTTGCTTTTCAGGTAGTGTGAAAGGAACTTTTTTTGGCCCCCATATTCCATAATACAAATCTCCAAACAAAGCAAAGATTTTAAGCAAAGTTTATCTTTGATTATTCTCCGTTTCACCTTTTTCTTACCCTTTAGAAGACTTTTAAATGTTTTCAATTGACTACTGTTAGTGATTGGTCTTTTTACTAAGTAGCAAGGTTTTTCTATCTATGTTCTTCAACATAATAGTCATCAATTTATTGCTTTACAATTTACAAAATATTTTTATCTGTAGTATCTAAGCTAAAACCTATTACAATTATGACAATCACCATGAATAATGTTATTTTCATTACGTAAAAATGGAAAGTGAGACTGAAGCTCACAAGGTAGGGAATTTAAGAGAGATGTGCATGTATGGGGGGGGAGGTTGGAATAAGAAGTTATATCAGGGGTTATCTTATGGCAGAAAAAAATGGCATTTCTCCCTTTATAAAATATATAATATAGAGAATTTCTTTAAGATGTAATCTAGGGGTTGGATTGAAAAACTAGTTTATGTGTCATTCTTTGGCAGAAAAAAAGTTATGGTTTTTCCACCTTTGAAAATGTAGAAATATTTACTTATTGTAGTATACTTAGGATTCAGAAAGTGAATGTGTTTTTGTCATAAAATGTATCATGAGCAAAGATATTGTCTGTTAATTGAGAAGATTAGTTCAAAGAATATTCTGAGGTATCGAAATTATCCTTGTATTATTTAGGGTAGATAACACTAGCTACTGTAACATACAACCCCCCAAATCTTAGTGACTGAGCATAATACAAACATGATTTCTTGCTCATATCAAAGTATGAGGTAGCTCATCAGGGATCTCTGATGCGTTTTTTCAGGGATCCAGGCTCTTCTCACTTGAGGTTCCAGGAGCATCTTCGTAATTGACCTAATGAATGAGGAAGTAGAGGGAGGATGGAGAAGACGTATTTGGTCTTAACTATCTTTGCCTGAAACTGACGGTTTACTTCCTGTAACTCTTCATTGAAAGCAATAGATATCAGAATGCAAGAAGCCTGGCCGCTATAGCTTAACTCTTTGCCCATGAAATTCATAATAATAATAATAAGCATTTACTGAACATATACCATTGTCTCTAGCACAGTTTGTCACCAAATATGCATTGTATTCATATTCCCACCAAGGAAACATTATGATTTTTAAGGGTTTTAAAAAACTTCGGTGTCCTGGGACACTTCCTTTTCCAAAATCATTACAATTATATTTTAAAACTGCATTGGTATCAAGGTAAACATATTAATTTTATATACTAAATATTTTCTTTGAGTCATTTCTTCTTAGGATTTTAAAAGACAGCAAAGCATTTCTGTGGGCCCCTGAAAGTATTGTGCTTCTAGGCCTTGTGCTTACTATGCCTAGTGGAAAAGTTAGTTGGCCCTGCTTCCCACACATAAAATCCTATCACCCACCTTTAAACAGAGGACTCAAAGCACTGTGCAATCACTTCATCAAGGTCAAAATCCAGGAGCTTCAGGTGATGTGTAGTCCTGTCCATGAGATATAGACATGGGTGTTTTTATCTAGAAAAAATTTGAAATAAAGGGGATAGTTTTTCTGCACATTCTAAACCCAGTGTAAAATGTTAAACCGGAGACAGGATAACTTCTGTGAAATCTCCCATTCGGAAAAGGTAATAAGCAAGCCCAGTCATTACTGACTGGCAGAATGTAAGATTTCTAGTGATATTAAAATATTGTGACATAAGCATTATGTGGTTTCTCAGACTTGGTAGTGGAGTATGTTTCCGTTTTAGGCTCTGGTTCTGTTTCTTTTTGTCTGCCCTCTTACCCCGTGGTCCCTGGATTTGCCCTCAAAATATTTATTTAATATCTTTCATGGACATATTTTCAGGGTCATTTGAGAGAATATTTTCCTTGGAGGTTGTGCGGTATTCCCAGCTCACTTCCTATTCACTGCAGGTCGTTTTAAGTCCTAATGAAAGGTAAGGATTAACCTGTCTAAAATTGATTACCAGCAGGCTAGTCTCCACCAAGGAAGTAGACTTTCTGAAGAGCAAGACGACTTGGGAAACTTCACCTTACTTCATGGAAATGAGCTTCAGATGGGTACTTGAGGCAGTAATCCTTGTTGAATGGTTGACTTGACATATCAGGAATGAGCATCACTAGTTTGATGAGTCATAGAGCCAGCTGGAAAACTTGCACCCAATTCCAGTCACCCCAGGGGAGGGGTTGACGTTCCTTTAGATATTAATGCTGGAAGAGAGGAACAAGGCTGGAGGACAGGACTAGTACCATTTACAGCAGAAACTGGGAATAGTCTTAGAACCCAGTTAGTGATCACATTAAGAAGTTATTGATGTTTCCCAAGTCACTTCTCTTGTTAACCCTAGAGCCCAAAGTCAAAGGGTCCTGCCACAGCATGTGACATTCAGTTCTACTCAATATTAATATGCTAACCCCATGCAGAGTATAATTAGTAATAATTCACCTCCTAGTGTTTACACCCCTGCAAATTCCTCCCAGTAAGCAATGTTTTCAATCTTTATTTCCTATATTTTTAGGTTTTTCTAACAATTGAAGGCCTCAAATTCCTAGACTGAATATATTCTCATTTCAGCTTAGAAACTAACCATTCTCTTGAACACATCTATTGCTTTTTGGACCCAAATGGCTAAAAATCACCGATTCACATTGAAACTTCATTCTAACTACTTTGCCAGAAGATGCCAGATCTACAGTCTTGAGATTTGCCTCTTAAGTTATCACAGGTGACCATTTTTCCAAATACTTGCAACTGAAAGACATGCATCACCAACTTTATAACCTCTAATCTCAGTTTCTTCCTGCCCACTGCCCAACTCCTAATCCAAAGCCGAATACTTATTTTTTTGTTGTTGTTACTCCAATTACTTGTACTGATTTCAGTATTGGGTCATTGTATATAATGCTAGCTGTTGCAACAGATAAACCCTCAAATCTTTGTGATATAACCCAGTAAAACATCACTTTCTAGTCCTTTTACTGACTATCTAATGTAAGACATTATATGTGTTGTAAGTATGAAGGGAAGTCTTCTGCAAACATTGATTCAGGGCCCCAAGTTCTCTCAAATTTCAACCAGCAGTATCCAGATTAATCTAGAATTACAGCCAGATAATAAGAAATTAGATAATGGAAAAGGTATATCCGTGTTTTATTATTTTACCCTAGAAGTGACCAATAATTTCCAATCTTACTCCATGGCAACATTTTGTCACTTAGATCAACATAGAAGCAAAAAGGTGGGGAGAAATAGTCTGGCTATTCACCAAGAAGAAAAGAAAGCAGGTTTGTTGATGCACAGCAATGCATTTCCTTTCTAAGTTTACTAAACTAGTTGAGTTGCTAATAATTAAATGTCTTACAGCACTGATTAGATCCAGAATAGAAACTAAATCAGTTCCAGATTAGTTGTTCTGCTTCGTTCAGGATGTAGACCCGATTCTAAGTGACAGGAGCAGTGAGTAATGTAAAAGTCAGCTCCTTCCTCCTCTAACACACGCTCTCCAAGTAGTGCAGCCATGCGATTATCCATTATCCAAGAGGAGTTAGTGACACTGAATCTATCAATTACATTCATTTCAAGGGGAAATATTCCACATAATGAGTTCCTTACCTGCCTTGTGTCCAAGAGTAAGAGAATAAAGTAAGAAGGGTGAATATAGTTAGAATTTCATACACACACACACATACCCTACTCGACTAGTAATGGTGGTCTTGGTGTCACATTGACAACAAACCTATGCAATGTAATAAGCCTCATCCACAGCCAATATTACTTGGTTTGAGAGTGAATAACAGGACTGACAAAACACAGCAATTCAGCAAGAAAGTAATAGCATAGTTAAAACGTCGAAGCTCCTAGGCAGTTACTCAATGTCCCAGTCAATCTTTACTTGGGATACATGTGGTTATGAGAAATGGGACAGGGTGAGCAGACACTACATCATTTCAGGAAAGTCATAAGCTTCAGGGTACTCTCAGCTTCTATAACTTTCTATCTATGAAACCCTCAGTTATGCATGACTAACTTCCATTCTCTTGCGCACTGGATTCTTATCAGTACCACTCATTACTAAATAAATAGCTTTGGTATTGAGGTATAGCTGTTTATTCCAGTATATAGTTATCTGTGCTGAATTCTCATGAATATTGAATCTGGTATGCTTTTATAAATTCTTTGAGTGTTTCAAGGATAATTAAAAAAATGATAACCTCCGGTGTTTCTGAAACTAGAGAACAGATCAGAAACCAGATATTAAGCCTTTCCTTTCAGAGTCAGTTCCACGTCTTTTATGCAATATACAAATACCTACCACCCCAGCCATTAGTTGCATAAGGAATACAGTTAAGTTCTCATTTTAACTCTAAGGTAGGTGTGGTATTTAGTCTTCAAATATGATCCTACCATGAATCACATCTTCTATTATTCATACCCTTGTGTAGTCCCTCCCATACTAAATCTTAGGCTGACCCTGTGATCATAAAGTATGTCAGAGGAGATGATGATTCCATTCCAAACTAGCCTTTATGAGAATTGTCAACTACTTACTGAGATTCTCACTTTGGGAATACCCAATTGGCCCTGTAAGAAATCTGGTTACGTTCCTAGAGAGCCCATACACAGAGACCATGCTTAAAGGTCATATGGAGAGAGGGAGAGGGGCCCTTTGACTACATGGAAAGAGAACAAGAGAGATTGAGGCACAAACATTGGAGCATCCTACGCCAGCCTCCAGATGATTCCAGCCCCAGAAGCCATCTGACTGCAACCAGTTAAGAGACCCCAAGCAAGTAACAGATTTGCTTAGCTAGGCCCAGTCAATACATAAAATCATGAGAGATAATAAAAGATTCCTTGTTGCACACCACAATTCCTGTGGTGGTTTGTTATACACCAGCAGATAACCAAAACAATAGGATGCAAAAATAAAATAGTATGGAATGAGAAGTCTTGCTATTTTGAGGCTAATGATATAACCAAGATGAGCCTGCAAAACTAGTTGACTAGAAATTCTGGGACCTGGATGCTAATCACAAATAGGATTATACGTATGAATATTTACTATTGCAAGGTTTATTCTTCTTAATATTGAGACAAATGAAAGTGCTAGGGAATATTGAAATAGGGAATGTATAATCTCTCAAAGCAGGACAGAAATTATTTCACTGTAGTCACACAACCCAAGATTAGAACAATATGTTCCAACCCAGTATCTTCCAATTCAGAATCCAATGCTTCTCCATTGTATTGTGCCATAATATAATACCAGTTTTTAAACTTCCAAAGTCTTTTAGCACATTGTTGTATTTACCTGAGAAGTGCTGTAAATTTTGATCCTTAATGGATAGTGATTTAATTAAAACTACCATAATTAAAGTTATTTGAATACATATTTCCATGGGATAAGATTTTGAGATAGGGACTGTATAGGGTTTTTGTATCATCCAGAATGTATACATAAAGCAAAAACCATCAATTCTTACTATAATCTCTCATTACCATTCTTTGACACATGTTTATTTAAATGGCTAGCAATTCATGGATCTGTGACAAAAGCAAACTTAAGCCATATCTAGTATCCTTGTTATTATTCCATGAAAAACAACCTGCTTAGACTTGATTACTGCATGTTTTCTTTCCTTTCCAGAATTCTTTAATTTTATGGTTTGTAGAATATTTGTGAGAGAGATTTTTTTGGAATTCATCCAGCTAAGTGAGGATGTGACATTCATTTTGAACTGAAGACTCCCTGATTCTTCAAAACCTGGTCTTTTCTTTCATAAATAGTGCGGAAGCTAGTCTCCGATAATTATTAGATGCAATTATCACCTTTTCTAGCATGACAACTGTCTGTTCTAAGACAGACATCAAAGGATAAGGACAAAGCACTCATCTATTCAACTTCATGCTTCATTATTTGACATAATCAGCTTTATACTCCTGATCTCTAAGGTCCTTTGTTTTGTTCAAAGTTTAGATTGAATTAACTTGCACTTGATTTCTTATTTCCCCTTCTTACAAATTGTGTCTTCTGTTGCTCAGTGTGGCTCTTTTGTCATTAAACCTGAGAATTAACACAGAATTGATGCTTCTACTGGTCACCAACACCTGTAGAGGGTTTTAACTGTTCACACCATAACAGCCCCTATTCTACTGCCACTTAAGCATTACTATGAAAGTTGTATTGATGGTTTATTGTGTGGTGAAGATCAGAAAGGTGGACTTTTCCTTTTGTGTACACATCTAATACATGCATAGCAAAAAAGAAGTATTCCTGGATATTGGAACTTTCTGAGTTCCATTGTATTTTATTTTTTAAAGATTTTTTTAAGTAATCTCTATGCCCAACGTGGGGTTTGAACTCATGATCCTGAAATTAAGAGTCACATGCTCTACCCACTGAGCCAGCCAGGCATCCCACTGACTTTCATTATAAATGCTAGTGACAGAAAATAGAATTAATCAATTTCAAACATCAGTTAGCATCTTTTATGTAATGTACACCATCTATTTGAGAGCTATGTAATAGCTGGATTTAAATTGATATTTGCTTCCTCTGATCAGTTTTCCTCAGGTTATATATATGGAAATTATCCAAAAAGGTGAATCTTTGCAGGTTATCTGAATACTAATCTTATATGATAAGAATCTTGCAAAAAGATAAAACAGTCTTAGATAGTTTGAAAATTTTTATTTCATGTTCTTGAAGGTTGAAATGGGCCCCTTTCCTCTGAGAACTCCGTATTTAAACTATTTAATCACCTTTATTTTTTCATGAAACATAAATATATTTCCAAATAATGGCAAATAATATTTTTATATATTGCCAGTATGTGCTCTGCCCATTCATTCCTCCCTCCATCTCACCAACCACTGGCAACCACTGTCTTTTTACTGTCCCCATAGTTTCGCCTTTTCCAGAATGCATATCTTGCGTATCTGGAATCATACAGGAGGTAACAAAGATTGGCTTCTTTCACTTAGTAATATGTATTTAAGTTTTCCCTATATCTTCCCATGGCTTGATAGCTTATTTCTTTTTTACAGCTAAATAATATTCCATTGTCCAGATGCACCACAGTTTATTTATCTGTTCACCTTCTGGAGGCCATCATGGTTGCTTCCAAGTTTTGGCAATTATCAATAAAGCTGCTGCTATAAACATCTGTATGTAGGTTTTTATGTAGATGTAAGTTTTTGACTTTTTAAGGTAAATACTAAGGTGTGCAACTGCTGGATTGTATAAAAGTATGTTCACTTTTAACTGCCATACTGTCTTCCAAAAAGGCTGCATTATTTTGAATTCCCACCAGCAATATGAGAGTTCATGTTGCTCCACATCTTCACCAGAATTTGGTGTTCTCAGTGTTACAGATTTGGCCATTTTAGTAAGTGTGTAGTGGTATCTCACTGATGTTTTAATTTGCGTTTCATGATGACATATGATTAGGAGTACCTTTTCATATGCTTATTTGCCATCTTGTGTATATCTTCTTTAGTGAGAGGTCTGTTAAGATCTTTGGCCCATTTTTTAAACAAGTTGCATGTTATTGCTGAGTTTTTAAGAGTACTTTGTGTATTTTGGATAACTCTCCTTTATCAGATATATTTTTTGCAAGTATATTTTCCCCAGCCTGTGACTTGTCTTCTTATTGTTTTCACATTGGGTCTTGCCCAAAGAAGAGATTTTTGATTTTAATGGAGTCTAGCTTCTCAGTTATTTTTCTTGGACCACACCTTTGTTGTATCTAAAAAGCCATTAACATATCCAAGATTATATAAGTTTTTCATTATGTTATCTTTTAGGAATTTTATAGTTTCTGTTTTTCATTTAGGTCTCTGACGCCTTTTAAGTTTATACTTGTGAAAGGTCTAAGGTCTTTGTTTTGCATGTGGATGTCCAAATGTTCCAGCACCATTTACTGAAGAGACTCTTTTTGCTCCATTGTATTGCCTTTGCTCCTTTATTAAAGATCAGTTCACCATATTTGTATGGGTCTATTTCTCTGCTGTCTCGTTTATTCTGTTGACCTATGTATCTATCCTTTTGCTAGTACCACATCATCTTGATTACTGTAGTTTTATACTTAGTCTTTTTTTAATGATTTATTCATTTATTTTGAGAGAGAGAGAGCTTGAACAGGAGAAGGGGCAGAGGGAAAGAATCTTAAGCAGACTCCCCGCTGAGCATGGGGCCTGATGAGGGGGTTTGATCTCACAACCC
The DNA here is from genome assembly GCF_002201575.2 of Neomonachus schauinslandi. NCBI lineage: Eukaryota > Metazoa > Chordata > Mammalia > Carnivora > Phocidae > Neomonachus > Neomonachus schauinslandi. The sequence goes on along the minus strand of NC_058415.1, from coordinate 53,712,461 downwards.
TGAGATCATGACCAGAGCTGAAATCAAGATTCAGACACTTAACGACTGAACCATCCTGGCACCCCAGTAGTTTTATACTTACTCTTAAAGTCAGATAGTATCAGTACTACAGTATGTTCTCCTTCAATATTGTGTCAGCTATTCTGGATCTTTTGCCTCTCCATATAAACTTTAGAACCAATTGGATAATATCTGTAACAAAATTTGTTGGAATCTCAGTTGGGATTGCATTAAATCTGTAGATAAGTTGGGAAGAACTGGCATCTTGAGAATATTGAGTCTTCCTAAGCCTAAATATGAAGTCTCTGTCCATTTATTTAGATCTCTGATTCATTCGTCAGGATTTTATAGTTTTCCTCATACAGACCTTGTACATATTTTGTTACCCTTATACCTAAATATTTCATTTTGGAGTGCTTTAATTTAAGTGGTATTGTGTTTTAAGTTTCAAATTCCATTTGTTCACATACAAAAGTGATTGTCTTTAGATAATAGTCTTGTATCCTGTGACATTGCTATGATTGCTTATTAATTCCAGTGATTTTTTTTTCAGTTATTGGAACCAAGCAAATTTTCTTTCCTCTTTCCCATTCTGTATAGCTTTTATTTCCTTTTCTTTTTTTTTAAAAAAGATCTTATTTATTTATTTGTCAGAGAGAGAGAGAACAAGCCAGGAGGGGTGATGCCCCAACTCACTGAGCCACCCAGGCGCCCCTTAAGTTATATTTTTAGTATTAGACACCACAGTGGATGATTATGTTAAACAACATTTTCAGCAGGAAAAAAAAAGGTTGAAAAATAAATACAGGAACGATGGTGGTTCATATTCCTAACTGCTCACAAAAACCTGGAACTAATTCATAATGTGATACGCACCTAAACACATAAATGCATACTTGCAATTGCTAAAATGTTTTACATTTACTCCTGCCATTAAAACAAAGTGCCAATAGGCATGTTCCCAATGCTATTCTTGATTTTTTGAATTTGTTTATCTTGAGAATCAGGGCTGTCTCAGCAGTTGGTAATGTACTCCTTTTGAAGAATGCTCTAGATAGGTTGCCTTGGGAAGCACTTAGTTTTATTGAATAATATGTCAGTGCCAGATATCTCTTATAAAAACTTGATTTTTCTGGGAAATGTGTTCATTTGAGTGGCTTTTAGATAGACCAGTTTGGAGAATGGTCAGGAGGCATTTCATCTCTTTTTCATTGCTTTTGTTAAAAGTAAGATGGGTACTGTCACAATTTCCCTGGGAGCACTAGATAAATCAGACAGTGGCAGCAGTTTCTGAAAATATACCCAAGTCTCTAAGGGGAAAGACTGGAAACCTATAAAATATTCAGAAAATATAAAATAATAACTAATACTAAAAGTGGAGTAACTAGAAAATGTAAGTTTTGAATACAAATAAAGGGTTTAAAGAATCCAGAAAACATACTTGCCAATTATCCAACCTCAATTACATCCTCCCCAGCAGAGAAACAAATACCCAAACACATCTGCCTAAGAACAGACTGAGAGGCTGGGAAATTTTATGCAAAACTGATAGAACATCAGCAATTCCCCTTAAATGAAATATAGAAAACATACATTTAATGAAATAAGACCCTTATCAGAATAAAAAGATTAAAACAATTAATAAAGTTAATAAATTAATAATGCATAGAATATTGAGAATATCATCGGTATATCAGTATATGACTTTTTAACCAAAGGTAATAATTGCAAGAGAAGAAAGGGGAAAATTGCAACATAAAAATGTATAATTTTGGAAAATTAATCTATAAAGATTCAATTAATAGTTAAACAATAGGCACTCAATCAAGTAGTTGGGTAGAAAAAATGGATAATAAGTAGAAAAATGTCTTTTAAGAGACTAAAATATATTTTCCTTTTAATTTTTTGGAATGTCTAAGGAAAGAGATCTTTTTTTAAAAGATTTTTATTTATTTATTTGAGAGAGAGAAAGAGAGAGCGAGAGAGAGCACAAAGAGGGGGAATGGCAGGAAGAGGGAGGGGAGGGAGCCCAACTCGGGGCTGGGCCTGGATCTTGACCTGAGCCTCTTGACCTGAGCCGAAGGCAGACACTTAACCAACTGAGCCACCCGGGACCCCAGGAAAAAGATCATTTTTAAAAGGGAGTCTCTTGGGGAATCAAAGTAGCCATTTCCCCTTGTTTATTATTTTTTTTAATTCCATTGATAAAAATACTAATTCAAGAAACATGAAATGAGGTGTAAAAGACAAGATGCCCCAGACAATGAAGGAGATGGTTTTACTCAGGCTATTGCAATACGGAGGATGCTCATTAAGAAAGAACGTCTCAAGGGAAAGGAAGAAGGGGTTTCATAGAAGCAGGTAAATAAGGGAGCCATATGTAATGGTTAATTTGTGTGTCAACTTGGTTAGACTATGGTACCCAGTCGTTCGGTCTAACCCCAGCCTAGATGTCATTAAAATAGTTTTTAGATATGATTAACATTTAAATTAGTAGACTTTGAGCAAAACAGATACCCTTTAATGTGGGTGGGTCTTATCCAATTAATTGAAGGTCTTAAGAAAAAAGGCTGTAATATCCTGCAGGAGAAGGAATCCTGTGTCCAGATTGCTTTCCAACTTGGCTTACAATATCAACAATTCCCTGGAACTGCAGTCTGTTGGCCTGGTCTAGTAGCAGGTTTTCAGATTCGGTAGCCCCATAATTACATGAGCCAATTCCATATGCGCGCGTGTGTGCGCACATGCGCACACACACACACACACACACACACACTCTTTTGTCGTCCCCCCCCCACCCACTGGAGAATCCTCAGTGGTCCCACTGACCTCCAAACCACCCCTGAAGTCACTATTCCCTTTTCTTGAAAAATAACACGGTTGTAGCTGATTACTTTATTAGCCCATTTCCTGCCTGTAGAATTTCAAAAGTCGAACAACCTTCCTTAATTTTGTCCTGTCATCATCCTTTTCATTCCAAGCTAGCAGAATTTCTTCTCGAGTAAACTTCTTAAATCCTTGTTGGTCTCCTGTGCACTTCATGGGGATCCAGGCCCTCAGATAAGATGTTCTTCCACAGGGCGCCTGGGTGGCTCAGTTGGTTAAGCGACTGCCTTCGGCTCAGGTCATGATCCCAGGGTCCTGGGATCGAGTCCCACATCGGGTTCCTGGCTTGGCGGGGAGCCTGCTTCTCCCTCTGACCCTCTCCTCTCTCATGCTGTTTCTCTCTCGCTCGGTCTCCAATAAATAAATAAATAAAATCTTTAAAAAAAGAAAAAAGATGCTCTTCCACAGATCTGTCCTGAATAATGCCATCTCTATCCCCGGTTTCTTCTGAGATGGTTAATTACATCCATGAGTCACAAACATATTCTAGCAGTTCCTCTGTCCATATTAATCTGTTTGTTTTTTGGCAATTGAGGTGTTGGAGTTCTTTGCGTATTTTGGATATTAACCTCTTAGAAAGAGGGTTTGCAAATTTTTTTTTCTCATTCTGCAGTTGCCTTTTCATTTTGTTGTTTCCTTTACTGTACAGAAACCTTTCAGTGACTATATCTCAGTAAATATCTTTAAAAAAATTGCACACAAACCGTATTTCCTGTCTTTTGTCCCACTTTAGTTGGGTTTTTTTTTAATGCTTTCATCAAATTTCATTTATTTTGTTTGATATCTGTCTCCCACTGTGAGAATAAGCTCCATGGGGGCAAGAGTTTGTATATATTATGCATTGCTCTACCTGTGTCTGGCATACTGCAGGGTATAATGAATGTGTTAAATGTGTAAATTAGGCACCTACTTGAAAAACTGAAGAGTAAAAAGTTGAATTAAAATGCACAAATAAAACCAAGTGCTGAAAAATAAGATATAATAATTTTATCCTGTGATAAAATGTAGATAGAGGTTCTAAAAGGGAAGGAGGATATATATATATATATATTTGTTTTGTTTTGTTCAAAGTCTACTAATTTAAATATTAATCACTTCTGAAAAAATATTTTAATGACATCTATGCTGGTGTTAGACTGAACCCACAGTCTAACCAAGTTGGCACACACATATATATAGCAGTATTTACTGCAACTATTCTAAATAGGATATTCCCAAAATTTAAATTAAAAAAAAAAAACACAAAAAGTTTTCAATGCAGAAAACTCCACAGAGGCCCAGTTGGGTTCACTGGTGAATTCTACCAACATTTAAGGAAGTAAATATACCAATTCTCTACAATCTTTTTCAGAGACTAGATGCAGGGGAAATACTCCTAATCCACCCTATGAGGCCAGCATTACCTTAAAACCAAAACAAAGTAAAAACATTACAAGAAGGGAAAACTACACCAATATCTCTCAAGAACATAGATGCAAAAACTCTAATATTAAGACATTGATTCCAAAAGAGCATAGATAGAATTATACACATTGACCTAGTGGTATTTATTCCAGGTATGCAAGACTGATCTGACACTTGAAAATCAATTAATGCAATTCATCACATCAATAGGCTAAAAAAGAAAAGTTACATGAGCATATCAATAGATGAAAAAAAGTAATTGGCAAAATCCAACATCCATTCATGATAAAAACTCACAGTAAACTAGAAATAGAGAGGAACTTTCTCAACTTGGAAAAGACTACCTACAAAACCCCCACAGCTAACATTATCGTTAACGTTAAAGAACTGGAAGTTTTCCCACTAAGGTCAGGTATAAGGCAGAATGTCCCCTCTTACCACTACTTTACAGTATTTTATTGGAAATTCTTGTTAGTGTTAAGAAAAGGAAATAGGGGCGCTTGGGTGGCTGCGTCTGCCTTCAGATAAGGTCATGATCCCAGGGTCGTGGGATTGAGTCCCACATAGGGCTCCCTGCTCAGCAGGGAGCCGTTTTCTCCCTCTCTCCCTGCCTACCCCTCTGCCTACTTGTGATCTCTCCCTCTCACTCACTCTCTCTCTCTCTTGAATAAAGTCTTTTAAAAAAAATAAAACACACTATATCGAATACTCTTGTCATCCGTTTATTTCTGTGTTGCTTCTACAACTGAGGAAAAGAATTAGCTTCTTTGCGGATTTCTGAGGAAGTGTGTGAAATGGCTGTGCAGCCCCCCCAAATCATGGTTCCAACAGTACCCTCTCCCTACCAGCCCAACACAGACCCTTAGTCTATATAAGCAGAAGAGTAAGAAGAAGTCATTGGGATCATAAGTTATCGACATATGGAGAGCAGAAGGACGAAGTCTATCTCGTCTCTCCATTTTTAGTAAGTTAGGAGAATGTCTTTCCTTTTCCCCAAACCAATTGAAATGAAGCAACTCCAAAGAAAGCATTTAGGGTGGTTGGGGGAGGGGTTAGTTTAGGAGGGACAGGGCTGACTTCTGCTCAGGATGTTCTCATAGATACCCTGTGAGCAGGCAGGAGCCAGGACAGGGATGGTGAGCTTCTTGGTATTTTTCCTCATCTTCTTTCAAGTCAACCTGTTCTTTCTTCCTAATCTATTCAGATTTATATTTACCTTGTGATATTTACCTTTAAATTAACTAAAAGCATACATATATGACCATAATTGAAGCACTGGAGGAAACGTACTTGTCTAATAATACTGAAGTGTATTAGACCAGCCCAAATTATGTAAAACCAATACTGATTAATAAAGCTACTAAAGTTTAGACTTTCTTCTCTCTGCTCATTTACTTGTTTCATAGTTTTTGTCTTCAAAACATATTCTCTGAAACAAATATATCTAGAGGAGATGATCCTCAGTATTATCTGAATATCAGGTGAGAATCCCACTATCAAGAGAATTTATCACCTAATTGTTAAGGAATGCTTACTAATCTTGGAACATTAACTTTATGACAAGCTAGGGTATTTCCTACTAGAACATTACTAGAAAACGTATTAGAAACAATAATGTCCTAGTTTTCTCACCCTTTGACTTGAAAGGAATAAGAAGAACAGGTATCCTCTTACATCCTGCTTGCTATTTTTTTTCTGATTGTACACTGTGCAGTCTCTCACTTTTTAAGATATTAAATGAACATTAAATGAATGAAAAAATACTTTTTTAAACAGTGAGTTGAAATAAATTAATCTTTTACTATAATATGTAAATTCTGATCTTAAACTTTTGAGATTCTTTTTTTCCCTCTCAGTTGGAGGAACATATGTCTTGGTATCTGAATGCATTACTTAATACGCAACAAAAGAAACCATTTTCTATGAATTGTGTCTCATATGCTTTGGTTTCACTGAGGGGGCTCTCGCTCTTCTCTGCACTTTGATTTTTCCATTGTCTCCCGATTAATATGATAAGAGAAGTGACATGATCCTTGCTGTGTTTGCTGTTATTTCTGTGGTGTTTTTGTGTGTGTGGTGTTTTTTGTTTTTTGTTTTTTTAAATAGCATCTTATATCATTAAACCTGAAGAAAAGCTTTGCCTTTTTCTAAATTTTGTTTAACATTAAGTATGCTTTGACAACCCAACAGACAGTATATATTAGCTCCTGTAAATTGGAATCCTTACCTGCAAATAAGCGGCTAATCAGGACTGTACGTTGTGGGTATCGTTGCCGTGGCCGGTACGTCGTATATGCTGTAGTTGACAATTATGATTAAGTAAACTTCTAAGTTTAAAAATGAAATTAGGCCAGAAAATATGTTGTGCTAAATAAAACCATATATAGAATATCCTCTCTAGCACACATTTTACAAATAGGGGAAAGAAAGCCCAGGACTTTGAAGCTTTTGCATATAGTATGGTAGTGAGTGCCTCAGGGAGCCTGGGTGTTGGCCTACTGGTTTTTCATTTTGCTGCTCTCTCAAGTCTGTAGAGATAAAAGCTAAGTGGAAAAACAAGAAGAACTATAACCTAGAGTGACCAATATCTATTGTTTAATTTATATTTCAGAAAGAACAGTTAGGTTAAAATCTGGATCCAAACAAGTTTCATGTTTTACAGAATAACAGAACCATTGGGTGGGAACTTCCTCAACTGTCTCTTCAATCTGCAATTGTATCTGCACTTTTGTTTATTACTTTCTCCTTTGTTTTGGTTTTAGTCAAGTAGAGGTTCTTGAACCAGTGCAAAGCACCTTGTTCCATGTGTGCTCTGTGTCTCACCCACTCGACAAGAAACTTCTCTGGAACGTTGCTCTCCCTCCTGTTTAGCATTCACCTTTCCTTCTCTGGGAAATGCCCCCTGTGATCATTTAAACACACTCAATCCTCTTTCACCTTATAGGAAGTTCCCTTTAGACACCCTACTGTTCACAACTACTGCCTTGACTAGCTCCTCTTCTTCACAATCATCATGGAAGAATTGATGGATATTTGCTAGCCCTCAGTCTTCACCTCTCACCTCTTCAACTACGAAAGTCTGATCTGTAGTACTTAACTCAAATTGTTCTAAGGCCAGCAGTGCCCTTCTGATTCTTAAACCCAGTAAAGTTTGTCAGTCCTATTCCTGCCTGATCCATCTAGCATCTAATGCTCTTTATCATTTCTTCTTCAACACTTTTTCTTTTTTTTTTAAGATTTTATTTATTTATTTGAGAGAGAGGGAGCATGAGCAGGGAGAGAGGCAGAAGGAGAAGCAGATTCCCCACTGAGCCGGGAGCCCGATGCGGGGCTTGATCCCAGGACCCTGAGATTATGACCTAAGCAGAAGGCAGACACTTAACCAACTGAGCCACCCAGGTGACCCAACACTTTCTTTTTCACAGCCATAACTGATTCTGTAATTCTGGTTATCTACTTTTAGTTTCTTTTTTTTTTTTCAACATCATTTTATATGCTTAGCTTCCTAAACATACATATTAAACATTGATCTTCAGAGTTCCTTTCAAGGTCTGTTGTCATCTTACACTTTTTAGGTGCCATCCATTATCATGGTGGCTTCAATAATCATCCCTATCCTTCAAATCCAATGGGTACATTATCAGTGCTGATGTTTAAAACCACAAATCTAGCAACTTTGTGTCCTGTGCATTGTTTGTTTTACAAATGCCATGAACCGTGATTATAAAAATGAGTGCAATTTCCCTTTTCAGTGGTGCTTCTATGATTGAGTATAACTTTATCACTATCATTCACTCCAGCTCTTTCCATCACAACCCATATCAATAAATTACAAAGCCCCACTTACTCACTTATTTATCTCACATATATTTTCTCTGAAAATGTAGGCTACTCACTTAAATTTCCTGGATTAACCCAACAGCTTTCTAATTAATCCCACTGTCTCCAGTTTTCCTTCCCTTTCATCCACACTTCACACTAAGATTAGATTCATCTTTGTAAATGTAAATGTAACCATGTCACTCTGCTCCATAAAACCTTTGAAATGATTCCCCACCGTGCTTAGGGTAAAAGCTGTAGATCCTGATAGTTTGTAAGGTTTTTCTCTACCCTTTTATCTTTCCAGTGACCTCTAATCACTCCCTACTCTACAAAATGGAATCATACTAACTGTTCTTCAGTTCTCTATCACTCTTTCTCTCAAGTCTGCTCCATTATGTATGGGTTAGTCCTGTCTGGAATATCTGCATCCCATCCTTTTACAGGCTGTGCCCTCTATGTGTTACCTTAGCACACTGTATTCCCTCTACTTTAGCAGTTAGTGTACCATAGGGTAATTACTGATTTGTCCTTCAACACTAAAATATATTATTAGCTCCATGATATCACGATAGTGCCTGTCTTGTTTATTGCTTATCCCCAAATTAGCATAATGTCTGATGATAGTAACAGCTAAGTAACTATTTTTTTGAATAAGAGACTGAAAGAATATTTGCTCTTTGTAGCAGAAGTCAGGTAATTTAATTCTTTGTTTTTCTATTTTAAATGGTCCAGTCTGGGGGCACCTGGGTGGCTCAGTGGGTTAAGCATCTGCCTTCAGCTCAGGTCATGATCCCCAGGGTCCTGGGATTGAGCCTCGAGATCCCTGTTCAGCAGGGAGTCTGCTTCTCCCTCTCCCTCTACTGCTTCCCCTGCTTGTGCACTCTCTCTCTCTCTCTCAAATAAGTAAATAAAATTAAAAAAAATAAAGAAATAAATGGCCCAGTCTGTTATGGAACATCCTTGGGAAATGAATCTGTATGGGATTTGGTATTCTCAATACCTCCATGTTCTTTTCTTTCTCCTGAGAAGCAAATAGGGCTACCTGGTTGTTGCTATTGTTTCTAGGCCAAGTGAGCTGAGATCTCTGAGCTCCAGCTAAAAGAAAGTTTACCTCTCTCTTGTGGGGAGTAGAAATGGTCAGTATCTAAAGGTCTGGAATTAAGAGTTCGTTTTTGTATAACTATTACATCGTGTCAAAAAAAAAAAAAAAAAACTGTTCCAAGTTTCTTGTTGAACAGTTTACTAACTTCCTTTCTGATAGTAAGTTGAGGAAAAATTTACATATAAAAATCCAAAAAATGGGGCGCCTGGGTGGCTCAGTTGGTTAAGCGACTGCCTTCGGCTCAGGTCATGATCCTGGAGTCCCTGGATCGAGTCCCGCATCGGGCTCCCTGCTCAGCGGGGAGTCTGCTTCTCCCTCTGACCCTCCCCCCTCTCATGCTCTCTCTCTCTATCTCATTCTCTCTCTCTCAAATAAATAAATAAAATCTTAAAAAAAAATCAAAAAATGTAAATAAGGGTGTGTGTGTGTGTGTGTGTGTGTGTGTGTGTGGTGTTTGGTTGGATATCACCATGCACTTTTAATTCCCAACCTGAACAAAACAGTAAAATGTGAGAAATCAACCCCTGAATAAAACAGTACATCTGTTTTATTTTGATAAGCCTCCAACCCCCAGCTCCTAATAATGCCTGAGGTCACCTTATAGCAAATGGCAGACAAGACCTCTTCTTTGCTCCTATCACTGAGTTAATATGTCAAATCAAAAATTACATACTGTTTAGAGATAAGAGGTTCCCATTTGAAACAGAAGACTAATATCAAATGGAATAAAGAAGAGTAAAAATGAGTAATCTCATTCTTTTGCTGTCTCTTTGTTTCATTCCGTAAAAATTTTTTTAAAAATCAAAATTTAGGGGCACCTGGGTGGCTCACTCAGTTAAGCATCTGCCTTCAGCTTGGGTCATGATCCCAGGGTCATGCTCAGCAGGGAACCTGCTTCTCCCTCTCCTTCTGCCTGCCACTCCCCCTGCTTATGCTCTCTCTCTCACTCTCTCTTTCAAATAAATAAATAAGTTCTTTAAAAAAAGTAAATAAATAAAAATCAAAATTTATTCTGATCCAGAAAGGAGAGAGAGACCAATTTCATCATATTTCAGAGTGATGATGCAAATCTTCCCCTTATTTTTTTTAAGATTTTTATTTATTTATTTGAGATTGAAAGAGAGAGAGAGAGTGCACTCAGGAGCAGCAGGGGGGAAGGGCAAAGGGATAAGCAGACTCCCCACTGAGTGTGAAGCCTGATGCAGGACTGGATCCCAGGACCCTGAGGTCATGACCTGAGTCAAAGTCAGACACTTAACTGACTAAGCCACCTGGGGGGGCCCAGATCTTTCCTTTAAATGACAAATCTTTTAGTTATATTATTTTTATACCCTGATAATTTTTCACAGATTATTTATTCAAGAATAGGTAAAAGGGCATTTTTGGTTTTGCTCTCATACCCGAAACAGTGTATATTCCCCAGCTCCAGTTCTAACCAGAGAAATCCCAGGATGTAACGAGTGCAATAGTTTTGTAAGGTACAATGTTATCTTTTTCTTGTCAAATACCATTCAGCAAATATTTATATACCTATTGAATTCCAGACACTGTGCTGGATCCTTGTGTTGCCAATATACAGAGACTATGTATTTGCCATTGTGGGGTGTCTGGGACGGAGGGAGAATTTGATATTAAAAGCAAATTGCAGAATTGCAACTTGAAAATATGTCAAGAAATAATAACAATAGATGCTGTTTGTTGAACTCTTAGTAGGCATTTAGTGAAGAAGTATAAAGCTGTGGTATCAGTTTTCAGTTTCAAATTGTGTTAAGAAGTTGGTTTGTATAAAAGTATCAAATATACGGTTCCATGATCAGTTTTAATTCACAACCAGAAATATGCTTAAATGTATGTAATATCTTACAGTTTGTGAATTGACAAACCAGAATTTTAGTCTTGGAAGACTTGCTATAAAACCTCTGTTAATCATCTAAACCACTTATCTACTTAATATGTTAAACTACTAAATTAATGTTCATCAAATCTTTTTTTTTGGTGATAATTTGGAAGTTTTATCTGAAGTCCTGAACTCTCTTCACTCTTTCATCATTAAATGGATTCACCATAGCAATAATGTTATTATTTCATATTTATCTGCAACAGATTTCCCTCTAAATTTTGAGCTGTCAAAGAGAAGTACATCTGTTTTATTTTGATAAGGCAATCTTAACATGTCATCTGGCATAAAGAGTCTTCTCAATAAACGTGTGTTGGAAAATGAGTTTCACTTAAAATAGCTAGTTTAATTTTGTTTAACTCATCTTTCCCTATCGTGTTTTTTTCTTGCATAACATCAGATGAAATAAAAATAAAGAGAATCCTCTAAATATGAGAATCATTTGATACTGTCTCAGGGGATCTTGGACTCTGCATAAAAAAGAGAGTAAAGAAAAAAAGGGAAAAACGGAGTCATGTCGAAACAGTATGATAGGATCTTTATAAACTGAAAATAGGAGTGATTGCGTTAATATTTTGAGTTTTGCAAGACTTGTTATATTGCAGAAACAAATGGATTGATAAGACAGAAACAACTTAATCTATTGAAACTACTAAAGGGCATTTTCAGTAACTGAGGAATAATGTAAATACTTCTAAAATGTAAACCAATTCTTTTTCACTGTGTGTGTGTGTGGTGGTGGGGGTAGTTAATGGAATATTTTTCATTTCACTAAATGCTAACACGTAGGGGAAAAAAGATCAAAGAAAGTATTAGAAAACAAGGTATTACTGCATCTGTATGTTCTAGTGTGTGTATATTCATTAATTTCTGACCTCTGTACACTTCTCTCAGAAGACCATTGATGATAGAAACCACTCTTCCCTCCAAGGGTAACAATAAAAATGTGAATGCCCTCTCTTTTCTCTTTCCACATACCTGCTAACTAACCTGATCTTCTCCTAATAGCTAATAATTGCTCAAAATGCAGTCTCTGCTTCTAAATTTACCCAGGACATACATGAGTCAATGAGGATGAATGAAACCAGAGGGAAATGGGAGGAATGAGATGAAGATAATATCATAGGACAAATTCATCTCTTACCACCACTGAGCCCATGATTTATATTCATACATCTTATACAGTTTACACATCAGGTACTCTTACTTTTATTGTCTCTCCTCCCAGAACAGTGTTTTTGCAAATAATAGCCCTGACTACAAAGGGACCAGGGTGGTCTTTCTGGAAGACCATGAAATATTCTTCTTAAAAAAAAAAAATCTTGTATTATTATATAAAAGTAGGGGTGTTATGTCTAATAACTTACCTAACAGGGTATCAGTTGACTAAGCAGAAATGTGTCCCTAGTCCTAACCATAGTAACCAAAGTGAAGTACAAGAAGGTAGTTTGAGGGCATCTCGGTGGCTCAGTTGGTTAAGCGTCTGATTCTTGGTTTGGGCTCTGGTCATGATCTCAGGGTTGTGAGATTGAGCCCCAAGTTGGGCTCTGTGCTCAGTGGGGAGCCAGCTTATGATTCTCTCTCCCTCTGCCCCTCCCCCTCACTTGTGCACACTCTCTCTCTCAAATAAATAAATGAAATCTTAAAAGAAAAAAAAAGGTAGTTTGGAACAAAACAACTCATCAGCTCAATTCCATGCACTCTTTTAATTAAAATATACATATATATTTTCCTCACTGTTATATTAGCCTATACATTTTTTAGAGAAAGAAAAAAATATTAATATGGTCCCATTAAATATCTGGAGCTATTTGTCATGTTATCTTCTAAAGATTTTTGAACCTTTATTCTGTCCACAGCACTCTTGAAACATTACAGAAATGGTTTTGTTTGTTTTTTTTTCCATGAGAGACTCTTAACTATAGGAAACAAACTGAGGGTTGCTGGAAGGGAGATAGATAGAGGGATGGGGTAACTGGGTGATGGGCATTAAGGAGGGCATGTGATGTGATGAGCACTGGGTGTCATATGCAACTGATGAATCACTGAACTCTACATCTGAAACTAATGACATACTATATGTTAGCTAATTGAATTTAAAGGAAAAAAATGTTTTTTTTTTTTTTTACACAGCTCCAGTCATAGTTCACTTTTATTGATCAGTTGGGGTATGGTTTTCAATTAATACAAATATAAAAATACTGTTTTTAAATACAAATATTAAAAACACATCGCTCTTTTTTTTCCCCTTAATCCTTTAAATTAAGTCTCTGCAATGCAGCATATTGAATAGTCACTGTTAATGTTATTATATCATTTATACCTATTTGACATTTTTTTTATAATTACTTTAAGAAGTTTTATTTTTTGAATATGTAATTTTGGCATACAGACTTCACATCTGGTGTAAAATCAGTTTGACTATTTTAATAAGTAAGAAAAGCCTAATGTGTTTTTGATTAAAGAATTATGTTTTGGTATAATTGTGATTCCCAATATATCATTCATTTTTATCTATTCTTTGGAAAACAGCAGTATGCACTTATTAATAAATTTATTAAGAAGATTATGTTCAAATTCACTTATGTTTTTGATATAGAGAATCAAAGGTCCATTAGGGACTAGGTGTTCTTTTGTATTTATGTGGAGGCAGCATTTTTCATCTAATGTGCACTTGTGAGCATTTTCAACAGCTGCAAAGACTGGGAGTTCCCAATTTGTAGAGTTCATTCAGTTATTCAATTAACTACACTTCTGAAGCTTTCTAATACACTTTCTAAAACCACCTGTTTTAACTAGAATTTAGCACTGGATGCATACTATTAAAAATTAAAGAAACAATTATAAAGAGAGAAAATAAAATATAGTTTGAGTTTCAAAGGACACATAAGAGTGATAGAAAATGAATTGCAAATACATGTAGTTGTATATTGACCTGCCACCACAGGAAAGAAATTGAAGCATGTAGAAAGTACTTGCTATTTATGAAAAATGATTTCATCCTTGCAAAGATAAGAATATCCATTAACATAGTAAGTAAAAAGAAATACAAGAAGAAACATCATGTGGAACAAAAGACTAATGAAAATTGAGATGTACACTAATGACTGTATCAAATAATGCAGCAGCTGAAAAACTCATATTCCAAATTAATACTAGAGCCCTAATTAGAAATGTTGGTAAATGAACATATAAATCTGTTTTAAGGAAAACAACTTGAGATTAAATATATGATTGAAATGCCAGTTTAAATTGCAAAAGTAATTGAAAGCCCAAAGTAACATGCATAATTTCAAGGTAAGATAGTGAAGTCCAATAATAACATATTTTTTACAGTAAGTAGCTAAATGCAAACAAATAAATAAAAGCCTAGCAATCTTCAACAAGAGAAAAAAACAAAGAGCACAATCTTACATAATAATTTTCTAAAACTAGCTGAGAAAGAAAGCTGCTCCTTGGACCATGTCATAATCCTATCTCCACCACCCTGCTTTTCTCCCTCCATAAGGATATATCTGTAAGTGGCAAAATTCTGCAAATTAATATGAGTATATTTATATTTGTAAAGAAGCTAAGAGATAGGAAAGCAGTTTAATATGAAAATAATAAAAACCCAAAGAGTAGATTTCTTCTCCCTTCAAGCTAATTGGACCAATCAAAATTACAAGGAAAACTGACAACAAAATTGAACTACCCCTAGCAATAAAGAAAACCTAAGCAACATAAACCAGTGAAAGAACAAAAGAGAAAATAGGAGAGAATCTTAAAAGGATGTCAAAATTTAGGAGGAAAAAGGACATTGAAATCCCCCTTGCCCCAGGCCCCTCTCCTCAAAAGGCAAACAAAAAGTCAGGGACCCAAAACTACACATATTAATTTCATGCTGTTCTTTTGAGTTTGAGTGAGAATAACTGCTGATATCCAAAAGATATTTAAAATTCAAGAAACAAAGCTGAAGCTGACAGGTTCCCAGAATCCAGAGTATGATGCACTTCCCTATAATAATAAACAACACTTATTAGGTTGAAAAAACCCTATACAGTCTATTTAATAAAAGCAGAGCTTGAAGAATACATCCCAAGTCCACCACCCCAAATTGATCTTTGTTTTAGCTGATTTTTTCTATCTTAACTATGCTCTTAGACTATCTACAAATAAATACAACATATACTCTTCAACCTTTAAGCTATAGTTTTATAGAAGAGATATACTGCTCTCACAGCAGTGGGAAAATCACCCAGAATTAGTCACCCAAAATGAAGTAATATTCAACATAATTCCCCTGTTGGGCAAAATGGAGGAAGAGAAAGGAAAAAGAAAGAAATACAGCAGCATTGAAAGATAAACTCTACATAGCAAAAGGAAAATAAGAAAAAAGACAAAAACATAAGTACACAATGAGAATCAATTGTGGAATTAAATTATCACAAGAAACAGAAGATGTGCACATGGCTGCTCCATGCTTAGCTGAAAATGAGGACCATGAATTCACTGAGTATGTATGTATAATCAGTGTGCATCAATCAGTGTGTACTACCAATCGCACGTGCGCACACACACACACACACACTTAGCAGCAAGAAAATAGTTATCATGTATTTCTCACATGTCTCCAGGTCGCCTGTGGTAGTTTTGGTGATACAAATTGGCAGTGGATGCACCGTTCTAGGCTACAGTTGAGTTCAGATTGGCTTCCAGTGTCTCTTTTACTCCTTGAGCTAGCAGTCTGGCCAGGCATGCTGGTTTCATCACAATGGCAGAAACACACAAGAGCAAATCCAAATGTGCCCTTTCTTGGCATCATATCTACTAATATCCCACATGGAAAGCCAAATCACATAGCCAAAAAATATCAAGAGTTTCAGAGGGCACTCTATGTCTGTGAGATATAGAGCAAAGTTATATTAAAAAAAGCGGGGGGGGAGGGCTTGGAGACAGAAAGGGATAGAGAATTGCAGCCAATGATTTAATCTACCATAATGTCACAGATAAAATGTTAAAATTATGAGAATTCAAATAATAGGTACAGGACAAAAATTACCATTGCACAACTGAAAAACCCTTCTGGAATAACAAGAAGTCAAATGGAGGGCTGAAAGTTAAATTGTAGCCAGAAGAATAGCTTAAGATACAGTGAAATAAAAGTAAAAGGACATTAAAATAATTAAGCAAGATGATATGGATGACAAAGGTGACCTAACATAGATATAAATGATGTTCTTAATGAGGTAAAAATCTTAATATATGGTATTGAGAATGTATTGAAAGGTTATATTAGAAAGAAAAATCCATATAAAGTAATAACCAAATAATAAATCCTGCAGATTGTAAAGCACCGTTGTACAGGAGAAATTAATACAAAAGAATGAATAATGAGTTGTAATTTAATTATGAAACTTCAGAGGTAAAGAAATATTTGTGTATAGAGATTTTTAAAAATTCCTACAAAGAATGAGACTTGATTCAAACCTCTCAGTAACAGGAAATTCCAGAATTTAAAGAAATAACATTTGCAATTTATGACTTATTGTAGTGTTCATACTTTCCATCTATTAAAAATAAAAAAGGACAAGATAATCATAGTCAAATTAACCCTTTTGTTGAAAACAAAAATATAATCTGAATAAGACTTCCATTTTCAGGGGCACCTGGGTGGCTCCATCGGTGAAGCGTCTGCCTTAGGCTCAGGTCATGATCTCAGGGTCCTGGGGTCCTGCTTGGCAGGGAGCCTGCTTCTCCCTCTCCCTCTTCCCCTCCCTCTGCTTGTGCATGCTCTCTCTATATATATATCTCTCTCTCAAATAAAATCTTTTAAAAAAAAAAAAAAAACTATGCCCATCAGAAAGCTGAAGACACAGAGAAACCTAAGTCAATAAAATTTTAGAAATAGGAAGCCCAGAAAGGACAGGGAACATTAGTAACAAAGAACTAGAACTCAAGCAGGTCACTGAAACTCTGTAACGCCTAATATTTTCATCTGTTAAATAACAAATTAGAACTCATTAGGTCTCTAAAACTTCTAAAAATATATTTCAAAATTATTTGCATGTTTAGCAAATAGATGTTTTCCTTGTTTACTAAGTTTTCTAGTATGTACTCTAATGTATTTTTCTTTATAGCCTAAATATATATATTAAAATGCTTTTGATAAAAACACAAAACTTCATGTTTGACAGATATATATGTTATTTTTTATTGATGTTATTTGAATGATTTTAAAAGTATAATTTTTTCAAGAAAGTGAAAATAAACACTTTGCAGAAACCACCAACTAAGATGTAAAATTTTCACTTCAATAAGTTAAATAAACAGAAGTTTAAGAAAGAGAAGCAGGCTCAATAAAATTCCAATAAAGTATATTTCTGGTTGAAGCATCATTACTCTTGTCAAATGAAACAGAATTAATTCAGTGAATTGGGTCTTCCAGCTCTGTATCTTGAAATGAATTACTATATTAAGTTTATTTAAGGTAATAATTTGCTATATGTTTTGGCTCATGATAGAATAAAACTTATCTCAAAATTCTACAATATCTCATAAAATTAGAAAAACATTAGGTACTTAATGAAATAGCTACCTTTGTCAAGTTTGAAGATCATTAAATTTTGGGTTAAGCTACAAATTTTAATGATATAGACATTAGCTCATCTATCATACATTTGACATTTCAACATGTTCATTACATCTAAATATCATTACCTATAAAATAGCAATATTTTGAAGCCATATTCACTACTTTCCAGTAAAAATGCTATTTTTAAAAATAGTTTGATATTAAAAAACTTGCTTATTTTTGGATGGTCTCACCATCCATTTTTTGTGTTCAAAGCACCTTAACAATAAATATATTTTTCCAATAACTTTAGTTGGAGATTTATAGAAGCATACTCACTAATTAATTCCTTCTTCAAATAGTATTATTGAATATTTACATATTTACATATTTACATATTTCATATGGAATTTACATATTTACATATTTCCATATTACATATGGAATGATCTCAGAAACTTTGTTTATAAAAGAATATGTATTATCAAAGGCTTATTTAATTATTTCTACCCTGCATTTTAAATACATTATAGTCAAAAATGAATAATTTTATAACAGAGAAAACATTTTAATCTTTATTTTTACTCTTTATTACTCTAGACCATATGAAATTGCCATTCTTAGAAGTCAAAAATGCTGACTATATCAACAGTTCTTATGATTCAACCTAATATGTTTTACTATGTCACTTCTAATGTTGTTTAATGTAAGTAGTATATATGATGTGCATAAAAATGGGAAGGTAGGGCACCTGGGTGGCTCAGTCAGTTAAGTGTCTGCCTTCAGCTCAGGTCATGATCCCGAGGTCCTGGGATTGAGCCCCATGTGGGGCTCCCTGCTCAGCAGGGAGTCTGTTTCTTACTCTCCCTCTGCCCTTTCCCCTGGCTGTGCTCTTTCTTTCTCTCTCTCAAATAAATAACATCTTTTTAAAAAAAAGGGGGAAGGTAATAGATAAGAATATTAGCAATGCCATCAGAAATGATGAATACTTACCGTTTACATCCACGTGGATGGAACTGGAGGGTATTATGCTAAGTGAAATAAGTCAATCAGACAAAGACAATTATCATATGGTTTCACTTATATGTGGAACATAACAAACAGTGAAGAAGACCATAAGGGAAGGGTGGGAAAACTGGATGGGAAGAAATCAGAGAGGGAGACAAACCATGAGAAACTCATATCTATGGGAAACAAACTGAGGGTTGCAGAAGGGAGGGGGTGGGGGGATGGGGTAACAGGTGATGGGCATTAAGGAGGGCACCAGATGTGATGAACACTGGGTGTTGTACGCACCAGATGAATTGTTGAACGCTGAATCTGAAACCACTGATGTACTATGTGTTGGCTAATTGAATTTAAATCAAAGAAAGACTATTAGCAATGGTTATGTCATATTATGAAATGAAGGATAATGTTTTTAAAAGATTTTATTTATTTGGGAGAGAAAGTACAAAAGGTGGGGGTGGGGAGGAGCAGAGGGAGAAGGAGAAGCAGACTCTCCGCTGAGCAGGGAGCCCATTGCAGGGCTCAATCCCAGGACCCTGGGATCACGACCTGAGCCGAAGGCAGATGCTTCACTGACTGAGCCACCCAGGCACCCCAGTGAAATGAAGGATAATTTTTTAAAAATACTTTTTACTTTATGTAATATCCATGTTTCTGAAATAAATACCTATTACTTTTATAATCAAATTATTCACTTTTTACTTATAAAACATACTATTGAGTATGAAGCAAATAATACAAAATATCATGTATGGATTCTCCCTTCAGCTACTGCTGGCTCTGAATTCATAATTATTCCAGAACTCAGTATATATTTGATTATATATTGTTTAGAATTGTGTGTATATAAGAAGTACCACATCATGTTTCCAAACTTCACTTAGCACTCTTCTGTGTTATTTATCTTTGCCATTGAAGAAGAGACTGCTGTTCACCAAGAAACCATATTTCTTTTCCTTCCTGAGCATGGACACACACTACAGTTCCCAGTCTCATAGCTAGATATGACTGTATGTACTGAATTCTAACTAAAAAGGTATTAGTAGAAGTGATGTGAGTTTTTACAGTGCTTTTAAGATATTTGTTTACTATCTTTACATTCTCTTTCTCCATCAACTGACAAGAACCATATGATTATAAAACGCTGAGGGTTAGGGGCACCTGGGTGGCTCAGTCGGTTGAGCATCTGACTTTTGATTTCGGCTCAGGTCATGATCTCAGGGTGGTGGCATCAAGCCCTGCATCAGGCTCTGCACTGGGCATGGAGCCTGCTTAAGATTCTCTCTCTCCCTCTGTCCCTGCCCCCACTTGCATGCACTCTTTCTCAAAAACAAAAACAAAAACTAAGGGTTGGTGAAGCCACGTGAAGAAAGAAGCCTCATTAAATAAGACACCACATGGAGGAGAGCCATCCGCCAGTGAGAAACACCTGACTCAGGCAGTTAAACAATTGAGAAACAAACTTGTATAATGTTGGTTTAATTGTTATTACAGCCTAGCCTACTCTCTCTCATGCAAACTTTAACCTAGCATGTATTGGGGAAGGAAAAGATCTCTTCAGAAAAAGCCAATTATGAAATGATAAAAAGTACAAGTTATTTTAAAAAGTATTTGAAAAGTTTATATAATGGTTTATTCCACATAAGTGGAATGTCTTATGGTTTAGTAACTTAATTATAGACACCACTATTTCCTTTTGAGAGCCCTATGATATGTGATATGATATCAAGATTCTCCATTTTGCTGTTTGAGAAGTAATTCCTATATTATGTAAAAATATAAAAATATTTTCTGGATTAAAATTAATTTACAGTGGTGCGTGGCTCAGACGGTTAAACACCTGACTCGATTTTAGCTCAGGTCATGATCTCAGGGTCAAGAGATCGAGCCTCACTTCACACTCCTCTTTGGGTGTGGAGCCTACTTAAGATTCTCTCTCCCTCTGCCCCTCCCCCTGCATGCACTCTCTCTCTCTCTCTCTCTCTCTCTCTCGCTAAAAAAGAAAAAAAAATTAATTTACATATATAGCTTTGTTCTTAGGCATTTTTTTGGTTCTCTGTCATATTTGAGACTTTTCACAATGTTGAAATGATAATTGGAAACTGTGTCATATATTTTAAATTTGTAGGTGAAAATCACTGCCATATATAATCTACACAATCTTTTTAGAACATAGAAGCATACTGGTTCTTGTACTTTATCCAAAGGCTATAGGAAGGCCAAATGAAAATGAGTTGTTAAAGTAATTAAGGGATCCTATTTCCTCCAATAATTAAAGATAGGAATCAGAGTCTTCAATTGAACCTCAAATCGAGCTAGCATAGAGTCTAGAGAATAAGAAAATAAAAGTGAAAGATTTTGGCAAACTATTCTACCCTATAAATCAATGTTGAATTTTGCCCCATTGCTCTATACTTCTGTGTACGTATTTAGGTAACTGTATGTTTTATTATTTTTTTTTAAGATTTTATTTATTTAACAGAGAGAGAGAGAGAGAGTGAGAGAGGGAACACAACCAGGGGCAGAGGGAGAGGGAGAAGCAGGCTTCCCGCGGAGCAGGGAGCCGGATGCGGGGCTCGATCCCAGGACCCTGGGATCATGACCTGAGCCGAAGGCAGCCGCTTAACGACTGAGCCACCCAGGCGCCCCTAGGTAACTGTATGTTTTAAAGAGAAAGTAACCTATTAAAGACAAAACAAGGTAAGAGATAAGAATCAGGTATATGCCATATATTATCACAAATAATGATATTACAGCAATCCTATGAAGTAGATTTTAGTAATCTCATTCTTTACATAGAGAAACTGAAGCTTCTGGTATCAAAATTCAAAAAAAAATTATGAAGTGCCCAAGTTGCCATTCAAACCCAAACTTACCAAATTTAAGTCTTTCAATCTCCAGGGCCTTTGTCCTCTGTACTCTGCCTAATACGCATGAAGATGATGTACTGTCTCCCTCACATCAGGACCAGTAAAGTTCTAACCTAATCAGATTTTTTTTGGTGAAAATCCGAAGAAACACAAAGACATCTGTCCCGAGTGTGTTTCCTGTGGTTGCCATAGGGAATCACCACAAGTTGAGTGACTTAAAAAGACAGAAATATAATCTCCACAGTTCTTGGGGCCAGAATTCCCAAATCAAGGTGTCAGGAGGGCCATGCTCCCCCTAGAGTTTCTTGGAAATATCCTTTCTTACTTAATTCTGGTAGTTGGCGGCCTTCTTTGGCTTGTACTGTATCACTCCACTTTCTCCCTGTCTTCAAATAGCTGTCTTGCCTCTTTGTGTCTCTGTATCTCCCCTTCCTCATAAGGACACTGGTCATTGGACTTGGGGCATACCCTAATCTAGTATCCTCATCTTAACTTGATTACATCTGCAAAGAACTTTTTTCTAAATAAGATCATTTTCATAAGCACCAGGGTTGCAACTTCAACATGCGTTTTGGGGGGACACAATTTACTCACTACACTGAGTCATCTTGGGTTTGGGGTATTTCTAAGAAAAAAATAGAGCCAATAGGCATATTTTGTGGAGATCTCTTAATATTAGCCCTGCCTTGAACTGGGGTCTGTGCACACAACAAAGATAATTTCCAGGACACTTTAGCTTAGGACTGTGTTTTGAAACCTTCTTCTATTAATGTTATAGCCTCAGGTTTTGTGTAGAGCCAAGCTGATATACATGTATCGGTGAAATGGTACAATAGATGCCTAAGATAGGGAGCTGTTGGTACAAAAATACACACTCATTTTCTAGGAAGCAAAGATAATTCTGGACGGAGTCACTAACATGTATTCTATTGCCCTGTAACTAGGTTAATTAAACATATTTGACTAAACTTGAACATCACAATTAGATTTACCATAGATTTGAATCATTTTAGGAAATTATGTGGTGGACCCTAAGAACCCTGAGAACTCATTTGGTTCTTTATTCTAAGAAATATTTAGTTATTTACACAAGTATCTTTTATTTGACTAGTTTTTAGTCAATGGGTGTTTTCTTTCCCATTTGATACATATTAGCAACTGGATCTCTATTGGATACACTAGATCTATGTAGTCTGCAAAGATTTCTCTAAAATAGTTAAAGTTCACTTTTAAACACTGTTTTGTTTTGTTTTTTTAAGATTTGTGTCCTCCTTTTCTTGGAATCCTGAATTCTGTGATTCAGGACACTCCCATGCACCTTTTTCTTTTATGGCTTCTACTAATGCAGCATTTTTTTCAAGTTTTTAATTAAAAATTGGATATAGCCAGATGGCCTCCTGCTTATACATTTCAAAATTACCCATATTGCATGTAATTTTCAAATATTATATTATTCAATCATATTGGTACTTAAAGTTAGCTAAAATATCTTGGGAATTTTACCTTGTTATAATTAATTAAAATTTAAAGTAGTTTTAAATTGTTTAGTACCAATGCTTAGTATTTTGCTATTTGTTTTTGAACTTTCAAAAAAAAAAAAAAACCTCAAGTATAGGTGTAAGCATTGTTACTCACCCATTTGAGCCAGCTAGAATCCTTACAGTACCATTAATCTCACTTTGGTGTAGTCTCGCCGCAGCTGAGCATTTCTTGTAATTATAAGTGTTTCACTGACTCCCTTATTCAATTTATTCCTACAAGTGGAAAAAAAGTATTATAAATTAATCTTTTCTTCCTATCCCTTTTCCCATTATGGATGTCATTGGATTTCAATAATTATTTTCCCTAACTTTACAGTTTTCTTTATAGTATCCACATGTTCATTTTTATGTACTAAAATTAGTATTAACAATTTAAATATCTAAGGTAGGTTATGCTGCACAGATACTGAGTGAGGTATTCCAGGAATGAAACCGGTATTTATCTATCAATGTGCCCCGCAGTTCATACATGGCGGGAGAGGGACTGACAGTGAGCAGGTGAACGTTTAGAGAAGCACATTTGCCTAGTTTGGATGCTCCAGAGCAGTAGGAAAGGGAAAGGCGGGATTAAAGTGCAAATAAGCAATCAATTTTGGCATTAGGAGTTCCAGATCAATAGCACAGGAATGGAATACAGTTGGCCTTAGGAAATAGTATTTAAGTGGAACATAAATAAGCAGATGATGGTCACAAGACTAGGAATCAAAACATTGAAGTGGGTTTGGGATAGGATACAAAGAATGCAAATGATTGGATGAGGTGTCCTGTACAAATGAGTAGTCCCCACCGTTCAAAACACAAGATTATACCTTTGATCATAATATTCAGGAGAATTTGTATTAATCTTAAAATCTGTCCTGAGAGGACAGTCTTAAAAGGGTTGCACTTGGAGGAAGGGTTCACCATATAGTTTAGTAAGTGGTTAGAAAATCTACAAAGGCAGAGCCATAGATCTGATGTCAGATACTCTGGAAACTTCCCCATAATGTATATAGAACCTTTGGACTCTTCCTGGCCTGAAGTATTCTGTTCCACTTTGTTCATATATTTGGGATTTTGTTCTTTCATTCAAGCAACATTAATCATCCTCCAATGTGCCCTGAGACTCTCTGGCTGTATACCAACTGTCCATTCTCCTATAAACCATGGGTCTCTCAACTCAGACATAGGCCTAAACTGTATTATGCTAAGTGAAATAAGTCAGAGAAAGACAAATACCATACGGTTTCACTTAGATGTGGAATCAAATAAAACAAAACAAGTGAACACACAAAAAATGAAGTTAGCGTTCTTTCAATATTGAGCAACACATGCTTCAGGCTGTAGTAAAAATCCTCATTGTTAAAGTCTTCTCTCCTTTCTCAAACTCATTTTCTTTTTCCTATTTGTTTCCAAGTAACTGCCCCACTTTGGGAAATGTAGCTTGACCTTATGCTCCCCTGACTTCGCTATTTGCCAGGACTTTGAACCTTTCACTACTGCAGCGACTCACTCGATGGCTCCTCTGGTGGCTCACCCATGGGCCCTTCCTCATTGGGAATTGGTCTCCATTTGAAACACTAAAATAGAATATAATTCATGGAGGGAGGTAGGATAGGGAGTGGTTAAAACCTTTGACTCTGGAACAACAGCACTGCAGTTTCTCTCTTTGTGCTCTATTTTATTTTAATTTTTAACCTAGAAAATGGCAATAACATCTCAAAAGATTGAGGGTTAACAATTTAACACATCATAAAATGCTTGAATGATGTGTGCTAACTAGGAAACACCCAATAATTACCCGTTTTTTTTTTTCTTTCTACTTCATGCTCACCATTTCCCTTCCAAGTGTCTCAGTCCTTTAGTTTCTTTTTACTTAAGGGTTAATCACATTGTAACATTTTTCTGTGTGCTTTAGATTTCAATCTTCCCCTATGTTAAAATCTCTACTGTATCTGCAAGCTTTCCTTCTAAACATTCTACATGATCTCCCTTAGTATTTTCCCAGCTTAATCCATCTCTGGCTCTTGATTCCTCTTCTATCTACTTACTATCATAATTGCTCTTCTTTCTTTCCCACTGGCAATCTGGGTTCTGCCTCATCCCATCTCTGAAACTGCCCCTCACCCACTTTACTGCTGATGTTTCTTAGCAGACGCTGCCAGTGCCTTCTCCATACGCCCTAGATAGGATTTTCTTGCCCACCAGGCTCCTGTTGTGCATTCATTTCCAATTGCCAGCACCAACATGTTTTTAATAAAAGCTTGTCCTCCCAGGCTACTGGAACTCTTGTGGCCTACAAGTGCAAAAACCTGGAATTGTCTGAGAATTTACGTATCTGGGTCACTGTTGACCCAAGGCTGATGAATCTGGGAGTATAATTATTCTAGCTCTATTACGCCTTGCTTGTGTGGAGTGTTTTATAAATGTCAGTGAGGTCCATTTATTTGATAGTGTTGCTCAAGTGTTATATAATCTTACCAGTTTTTTACCAATTTTTAGGAGGTTTGAAATCTTCTCTAACTGTGCACATATTTATATATGCTTTCTGTTTAGGAAGTCTTTGCTTTATTTTTTTTTTTTGAAACTCTATTATTAGATACACAGATATTTAAGATAGTCATGTGTTCTTGATGACTTGAAAACTCTTTTTTTAAACAGTTTACCAATTTTTCCTTGATCCTTCTGATATTAATAGATAGCCATTGTAGCTGTCTTATGTTTAGTTTTGCATGGTATATAATTTTTGTACTTGTCACCTATCATTATTTTTATGTTTAAATTGGGGGGGCTGTATCAATCTTATATTTGGATGTTATTTTTATTTCATTTTTTTTAAAGTAAGATTTAGAGGCACCTGGGTGGCTCAGTTGTTAAGCGTCTGCGTTCAGCTCAGGCCAGGATCGAGCCCCGCATCAGGCTCCCTGCTCCGCGGGAAGCCTGCTTCTCCCTCTCCCACTCCCCCTGCTTGTGTTCCCTCACTCGCTGTGTCTCTCTCTGTCAAATAAATAAATAAAATCTTAAAAAAAAAAAGTAAGATTTATTGGATGTTATTTTTTTTTTCATGCTTTTAAAGTAAGATTTATTGGAGTCTGAAGTATCATTTCTGTATAATCTCACCTTTTGGATATATATAGTTCATTAGGTTTTATTAAATTATGTAATCATGTAATCACCAACATAATTAAGATTTCAAACATTTCCATCACTTTAAAAAGTCCCTAATATTCTTTTGTAGTTAATAATCTCCTTCCATCCCCAGTCCCTGGAAACCACTGATCTAATTTCTGTCCTATAGTTTTGTATTGGGACAAAACTATGTAGCCATTTATGTTTGACTTTTTTCACTTAGCATAATGGTTTTGAAATTTATCCATGGTGATGCATAGGCCGTAGTCTTTCTTCATTATTGCTGAGTTGTAGCAATATAAACTAGTCTGACAATTATTGTCTTTTAATTGAAATTGTTAGATCATACCTACCTATTTACTGAATTTATTAATATGGTTGAGTTTACATCTATCATCTTGCTATTTGTTTTCTATCTTTTTTTTTTAAGATTTTATTTATTTATTTGAGAGAGAGAGAGAGCACGAGAGGGGGGGAAGTTCAGGGGGAGAAGCAGACTCCCTGCTGAGCAGGGAGCCTGATGCGGGACTCGATCCTGGGACTCCAGGATCATGACCTGAGCCGAAAGCAGTTGCTTAACCAACTGAGCCACCCAGGCACCCTGCTATTTGTTTTCTATTTGTCCATTTATTCCATTTTTAATTCTTCTTTTGGATTGAATATATTGTATATTCCATTGTATCTCCACTATTTGTTTTTCTTATAATCTCTCCTTGATTTACTCTCTTACTTGTTACCTCAGTGTTAAAAGATGTATCTTCAACTTAACACATTATACCATCTGGTGATGTTATACATATCAGACTTACTGTATCATATTTAACGTAAAATTCTTATAGCAGTATACTTCTATTTTACCCCCATTCATGTGTGCTAATGATATCATATAACTCGCTTGTACCTATGTTATGACCCTCACAATATTTTGTTTTATATATAAAACAAGGCACTAAGTTAACTTTTAAAAAAATATAAGAAGCAAATAAAAAAAGTTCCTATATTACAATTTTTTTCCAGCCCTAATTTATGCCTTTTGTAAATCCAATTTTCCATGTAATATTTTTAGTCAAACAATTTTTGTTAGGATTTTTAATACTGAAGGTCTAATGCAATAAATAAATAAATAAATAAAATCCACAAGCTTTTGTTTGTCTGAAATAGTTTCTTATTTTATTTTATTTTTGAAGGATATTTTTAAGAAAATTCTAGGTTGACTTGGTATAGTTTTCTTTATTTTGCTTTGTTTTTTGGACTTCTTGGACCAGTGGGTTACTATTTTAATAAATGTCAAAGTTTTCTTACCCTTTTTTGCAGCATATCTTGTATTCTTAGGCATTGGGAATTGTAACCAATGTGGATGTAGGGTTTTTTTCTTGACTTCATCCTGGAGGGCAATTTAGTTACTGCATTCTTTGAAACTTGTTTTTATACTTTGGAGGGTGGATTTACAGTAGTCTTGCTCTAGAGCTTGCTCCCTACTACCAAGGCATGACGGTCCCTGGCTATCTGCCGTGTACCACAAGGACTAAACAAAGTCTCTGCGCTCTGGTTGAAACTTAACATCCATCTGGCTTCTGTGAGCTTTGGAAATGGTCTCAAGAAACATTTGTGTGTGTGTGTGTGTGTGTGTGTGCATGGCCTGGTGGAGTGAAATCCTATTTGTGTACTTCTTAGGATTCATCCAAATACTCAAGGGACCCCTGTGCTGATTTCTGGAGTATGTGAGTGTGTTATCAACAAAGCTATTTTTTTTTTTTAGTACTTTGCTCCTAAAACTCCACGTGCTTTGGCCTCCCCCAACTTTAGTATCTGTTTCCTCAATCCAGCAAGACTGCCATGCTCTGCTTGGATTTTTTCCTGCCAGTGTCATGATCTGAAGAGGCAGATCCTGCCTGTCTGGGCAAAATGCCAGGCAAATGTAGTCTCACCTTTATTGTTTTCTCTCTCAAAGATCATAGCACTGTGATGTCTGGTGTCAGATATCTGAAAGACAGTTGTTTTATACATTGTGTCAAATTCATAGTTGTTGATGTTAGGAGAACAAGGCAGGTACCAGATACTCTACCATGTTTCAACTATTCTACACTAGTGTGGTTGTTTTGTCTTGTTTTGTTTTGTTTTTCTCACCTGAAGGTCATTAGCTTTTAGCTTGTGTTTCTGAATTTATGTGAAATAATGTGTATGTTTATCACTGCATTTTTCTGGGGAGAAAGATCATAGCTTTCAACTTTCTCAGAGATCCTATGTATATGAGTGTGCATATTTGCTCTGTGATTTCTAACCAATTCTATGATGGTGACTATGCAAGATGCTAAAAAAAAGAGGGGTTAATTTACTGAGACCACTGTTCAGTGATAGCAAATAAAATGCCAGTGGCACCTACAAAATAAATTTTTTAAAAATTTAAAACATTAGACTACAAATTAATAGAGTATAGTGGTATGTATATGGAATAATTAACTTGTTCATAGTTCTGGAAAGATAGAAAATGTTCAGTAAATACTTAACAAAGATATTGAACTTAACTTTGTATAGAAGGTATTGGTAGAGGTGGTGGAGAAAAACACAAATACAGAAAATTGGCAGCACTTCCATATTAAATGATCAAACACTAGATTTGATTGGTGTTATTCACTCTGTTTTAATCATCTGTGACTGTGTAGAAATGACAATATGACATGTGATGTACACTTCATATACACATTGTATTCACTTTCTGTATATAGCCCATAGACATAGGTCCTGAAAACACTTACCTTAAACACAACTTTTAGTATTATAATAAAAATAATTTTAGCTAAGTCACATTAGAAACACCTCTCCAATAAGATAAGTTTAAAGACTATAGTGACTTACACTTTACTATTTATTTATATACTTATTGATAAACGATTAAAAATAAAGATTATATTTAGTATTAGGGAAAAACGCTTTTTAAAAAAGTATTTAACAACACAAATAACTTCTTTTAAGTTCTGAGTTTTAAGGAGTAGCTTTGTATGCCAATTTTATTAGAAATAACAAATATTTAGAGAATATAGTTTATACTTGTGTGATTTAAATACTTATTAGTTTGAGCATTGATAAACCTGTGAATATTATCTACTGGGTTATTTTTGCTATATCACAAATCTTTAAACCATCTTCACTACAAATGTGTTTTAACATTATTTTCAAGTCAATAGACAAAAATGAAATCTGACCATTAAAACTTGTCAGTTACCAAGGGTTTGATACATTATTCATCCATTTTCCTTTTAAGTTATCTAAGAGCAAAATGTTGAGTCTAGACGTTTGAGTTCTTATTTTGTAGGAAGATGAGGACAGTTATTCCTTGCAGATTTAAGGAAACAACTATACTTACTGCAAAATTTTGCTATGTTCAAAATGAAGAAATTGAAAAGAAAGTTTCAAAGTACCAATTTTTAAATATAAAAGGTTATAATTTTATTTTCCTGGATTCTTAAATAAAATGTTAGTATCATTCAGTTCATATCTACCTCTTCTACTGTATTATCACTCTATGTGAAGGGTCTGTTCAGAATTAAAATATTTTATTTGAGTACACTCATGATGATCCTCTGACAAGAGGCATTAAAGAGGCAGATATCTGCAGATCAGTTACAATATCTTACTAATTTTAGGAGACCTAGCACCACTGAAACCCCATTCATTTTAAGAAATATGACTTAGCAATATAAGTTGCATATGAAGGTTACAAAAATTTCAGATCTCATAGTTGCTCTACAATAAGGGCTGACCCCATTCATTCACATATCTCTGCAAGCTCTGCTGAAATAGCAAGTTTTTCAAACTGGCTGTGAAATTAGATTTTTCCATCATGAACAATAAAAGCTGTCATCAGTCTGATCTCTAAAGGAAAAAAAAACTGTATTATCATGGTATATTTCTATTTCCTGTAAATATTTTCTCTGATCATAATATCAAAGGGTAGTACAAATTCAAGTTGACTTTTGTGTATTTAGGGATTTTTAATAAGATTTGAGCCTTGAAATTTCTCTCTTCTGACAACAGTTTATGAAATATGTGCCTAATAAAAAATAGATGATTCTTAAATGAAAACTAAAGAATACCCTGTATTTTCAGAACAGGATATTTATGTCCCCCCTCCCAAATTTGTAATTTGTTATTGGTATAAGTGACTACTATGGGGCTTTCTAGACTAATTGCACTTTTCTAATTAGACAATATAATATTCGAGCACTCTCCTCGCGGTTTCTTTTTTATTATTTTAGTGTTTATTATTAGTGTTTGGTATTGATACAAGCTCATCACTTACCTATGTAAATTACAGTTCAGGTCTTGAAGTTAGACAAAAATTCAGTTCTAAATTTGACTTTGTGTCTCATAGTTTGTTACTAGGCAGGTTACATGAACTCTCAAAGCATTCTCATCTTGAAAGCATTATCGTTCTTTATTGTTATGGTTGCTTTGAAGATTAAATAAAATAATTTACATGTATTATTTAGAATAGTATTGGCTACTTGCTTTATAGTTATCATTATTTTTTTAATTCTTTTCATTCCTTATGGTGGGCTAAGATAGCACTATGCTATGGTGCTGTGGTTTTGTTCAAAGGACTGAAGCAGATATTCTTAGGCAAATCCTGACCTGAGTGACTAAACCTGATTCACACTAAAGAAATAATCTTGGAGGATCTCAAGAGTCATAACAACCTTGGACTACAACTGGTATGTTAGAAATAGTCCAAAGAATCAAATGGTTTAAGAAATCCTTTGACAAATTTTAAAATTATATTCATCTTGAAACAATTGGCATAGACTTTCTCACTTCTCACTAAAATAACTATAAAGACATACATAAAAGGGAGTAAATAAGATCAGAAGAAATTCCAGAATCTGGACAAAATGTTCTCTATCTATAAAACTGATAGAATGGCTTTACAAAGAGCAAGATACCTCTGTTGCCAGAACAGACTGGGGCAGTATATAGAGAAATAGGAGAAAAATCACTTAGTTCCCCACCCAATGTCCTCTCTCCCTGTTGAGGAAACGCAAGCTCAGAATCAATCCAGAATTTGAGTAGTGGGCACTCTTACTCTGTGGTTGACTTTGAGGCACTCTTACTATGTGTCAATTTGATGAAGGAGCACAATGCTGCCCATTACTCCCCATCCTTTTAGTACCCTTCTTTCTAGATCTATTCTGAGACCAAAACTACCAGAAAACAGCCAAGGGAAACAATTCAGTATGCAGATTAAAGTGTACAATACATTCATGGAAAAATCCATGAAAAGTGATCCATACCTTGTTCGAGTCTAGGTTCTAGAGACATATTTTTAGTTAAAAATATAAAGAAATCTCCCTGCTTCCAGACAGGTGGAAAAAAAGAGACAAAGTGAGAGGGGTTACCACTAGAGAGACAAAAATAAGGCTTCTCTTTGACATCCTTGTGATACTAAATACTGGAAAAAATAGAGGAAGGAAAACTTAGTTTTGAAGATAATAATAATTTGGTAATGAGTCCAGTTGTTTTATGCATTTGACAACAATGGAGATATTATTTTCCACTTTAAATTGTAAAAAAAAAAAACTTTGTTATAATAAAGCTCTCAGGGGATCATGGTCACTATATTTTGTGAATTCATGCAAAAGATTAAATCATAGGTTCCTTATAAATTTATCAGTTTAGTAGCTTAATATCTTTGTTTTGTTGTAATTAATATATTCTTATAGGTTTTCATGAAACAGATGCTATAACATGATTACTTATCATGATTTTGCAGTGATATTGGCAGCATTAATTACTGATTGTAAACTGTGAAGAGAACAAGAGTTCATAGGTCACCTAAGTATGAATCCAGCTTTGACCACTGTGCCTTGAGCATTTATTCTTTTTCTGATCTCTGATATCAATTATTTTCTTACCAGTAAGGCAATGGGAGTGATGGTTAGATGTTAGCTCTGAACTCACATTACCTGGGTTCATGTTCATATTTACATTTACCAGTTGTCGGACTCTACAAAAGCTGTATTTTTTTTTTCTGGGCCTTGCTTTCCTTTTCTGAATGAGAGAAAAAGAGTACTCATATCATAGAAATAATATGGTAAAGTGTTAGGAATAATGTCCATCACCTAATAAGGATTCAGTTGATTATATGTCACTTAATAAGTATAAATATGTTTGTATGTAATTAGCTTTTGACATAATGCTCTGAAGAGAGTAAATTACCAGTGAATGATAGTGTTTACCATTACTCTTATCATTATTGCCCCATTTGATAGCAAAAAGGCTACGTTTGTGTACATATAAGATTCCAGTGACATATTAGAAGACTTGAAAGCCAGGCTTCTCTCTTTTTTTTTTTTCTCAACATCTAACATAGTAAATGATCTTTAAATCCTGTGATGTGCTAAATTTAGCTCATGCCAACTTCAGGGCTGACTGGGCACATCTCTTCCCATCCTCAACTTCTTGTTCAGTGACATCATATTGTTAGCCTGAAATTAGCAATGATGGGATGACTATTAACATCAGAGAAATGGACAAATGCCACATATCAGGGCTACCCCCGACTCCAGAGAGCAGGCTGGTAACCATTTACTCGCACATCCCTGAATAATTGTTTATCAGTATTGATAGTAAACCAAGTCTCTCTATACCAGTGATAGGGACTCTTAGCTCAGTTTGCATATTAGAATTAGCTGGAAACTTTGTTTCGTTTCATCTTGTTTTGTTTTTTAGAGAGTGTTTGGGCCCGACTCCAAGCAATTTATTAGCGATGTGCAGCCATAGTTGAGACTGAACTCAGATAAACTCAAACTCTATCTCACCAGAGATGCTTGTATTAAGTTCAATGACACATAAAACACTATGTTACATCAATCTAGGGCACTCATTAAGCACATCAAAATTTCTTTCACGTGGATATATATCTGCGTATCTTTTGAACCACAATCTCTAAATGATGAGCTGGGAACCTGTGTTTTTGGTCAAGGGCCTGCTGGTTTCCTGATTTGGCAGTTTTGGGGAAACACTAGTTGATGGAAATTAAGTAGGTGATTAAAGTGGGCGAAGCAGGGTGAGTGAGGCATGTGAGGAACTAAGAATGCCTATGGCTCTAGGAGTTAGTGCCAGCTACCTTCCAGTTTAGAAAATATATATATTTATTTACCTTCCTTCAAAATACTGTGAAAGGTAACAGTGGATGAGAGAAGTCAAATCTGATCCTGTCTACTTTCTATCATTGTGTATTCCATACCATTCCCCTCCATACGCTTCCTTATTCATTGTAAAGTGAAATTCTGTAAACCCAGTGAGGGAAAGAGAAAAGTAGCATATGTATATTTCTCCTATCCCTGGCACATAGTAGGTGCTCAGGAAATATTTTGGAATACTTCTGCAAGTTCTAAAGAAATATTTAGGCATTTTCTATGAAAAGTAGTGTTACTATATAAGTATAAGAAGTGATCGATTATTTGGGTGTGAAAAGTGACATGGGTGTAAAAAAGATGATTGGATTATCTGGGTGTAAAAAGGAGGAATTGATGGAGGGTAGTTAAGGCAATGACTTCTTGGTGACAGAAGAAACTGTTTCAACATATATCTCTTGGTTTGTGATCCCCTTGGGAGCTTCTGGGGCATAGTCTGAAAACTGGCCTCTAAACATGGAGGACAGGGAGAGACTGAAGAAAGAAGCATGCTGTTCCAGATTAGTAGGAAGCAGTTTCAATAAGTGAAAGGAACTTACATAGCAGGCTTGTCTTGGGCAGCCACAAGATGAATGGATCCCCACACATGCCTGCCAAATCTTAAAATTTTATACAAAGATTCAGTCACACATACCATGCGTGTTCTCAACACCACACCACTTTCTCAAGGTGTTGTCTCAGAGCAGCCACTGGGAGGGAGAAAGGCTCTGGCAAGCAGAGCCCATATTCCAAGGAGAGTGGAATGGGTAAGGAGCCTCCTAGTGCCCAGGTCCAGCTCATGGGTCAACCAGAGGTCACATCTTTTCAGTGACCTTTCCTAACAATATCCATTGCTTCTCCCATTTTCCTTTATATCCCTCTCCAAAATGCATTATAATAACAAGATCCAGAAATTACCTGAACTTGTATTATAAACAGAGGATACTTAGTAAGCTCCTAGAGGCAGAGATCATGTCAATCTGTTATCATATCCCTAGTGTCTGACATAGTGTAGGATTCCTTCCATAAACACTTAGTAAATGGAATAATGAATGAATAAATATAAGAACTAAGTAGCTAAAGCTCTTGCATGTGTATTTATATTAATTGTACCATAATCGTGTCAATTCAATTAAGCCCACAGATAGAACCCTATCTCTGATAGATACCAATGTACTCTATAGAGTTATTATAAACCATATGCAAATTCATAGAATAGCTCTTCTTAAAAAGCATTTGCTACCAAAAAGGCTATGTTTGTGTACATACAAGAAGCAAGGCTTCTCTTTTTTTTCCTCCTCAACACCTAACATAGTAAGTGATCTTTAAATCCAGTGATGGGGCGCCTGGGTGGCTCAGTTGGTTAAGCGACTGCCTTCGGCTCAGGTCATGATCCTGGAGTCCCTGGATCGAGTCCCGCATTGGGCTCCCTGCTCGGCAGGGAGTCTGCTTCTCCCTCTGACCCTAACCCCTCTCATGTGCTCTCTCTCTCTCTCTCTCATTCTCTCTGTCTCAAATAAATAAATAAAATCTTTAAAAAAATAAAAAATAAAAAAAATAAATCCAGTGATGTGCTAGATTTAGCTCATGCCAACTTCAGGGCTGACTGGGCACATCTCTTCCCA
>NC_058415.1:53640764-53677463 GCF_002201575.2 Neomonachus schauinslandi | reverse complement strand
CATCCCTGAATAATTGTTTATCAGTATTGATAGTAAACCAAGTCTCTATACCTACACATGTTTATTGAAATGGAATTCATGCCTTATATCCTGGTTAGCACAATTTCTCAAGGGTCAAACATTTGGCTTATAGTAAGCAACTGCTCTATTGGGAGGAAATAAATACATATGTACATACATACATACATACATACTCTTTAAAATCTCTGGAAAGAAAAATAGAAAAGGTATTGTAGTAGTGAATTTGGGGGAGTTTAAGGACTATATTATATGTGAAAAGAGCAGAGGGAGCCCTGTTGAAATAGGTTCAGTGAAGACTTCCAGGTACAAACACCGGTCTCACTTCCGCAGGGTTGCAGTGTTCTTGTCTCACGGAGTCAAAGAATGAATCTCACACACAAAAGGGTGAAGTGAAAGTTTATTAAATGAAGGTGTGAGCAGAAAGGAAAGGAGAAAAGCTCTCTAGAGTGAGAGGGGTCCTAAATGGGTTGCCACTGAGGGCTTTTATGGTTGGTCTTTTATAGAAAACTGACCAGGGAACTTGGTAAATATCTTGTCAATATGTAAGACAAACATGGTGGATTTGTAAATATCATGAGAATATCCATCTATATTTAGAACAGACATGGTAGATTTGTTAAGTTCCCTTCTCTCTGGTTAATATCTCATTTATAACATTGCTCCACATCCAGGATTTCTATGAGCCTGGTCACATAGCCCCCTACCTATCTCTCCCTACCTAGCCCCACCTGTCCACTATTCACTGCTTTTTGGGAAGAGACTGTAGGAGAAATGTTCTAATGAGCTCCATATTTTCAGTGTTTTTACTCAGCAACCTGATTTCACCAATAATGTATCCACCTTTATATCTAAAATTAAAATATATAACATATCTTTTAATTTTGGGTGGTCTAGTTCCCAGATTTAGTCACATATTATTTATAATTGACTATTATTTTTAAGTTATAGAGTCATTTCCATTTTCTCTTTATAGATATATAAAATGACTATTATTAGAATTTTTCATGATTTTGAAATAAATGATTTGTTTCATTCGAGAAGATATGGGGCAGAAAATATTAGCCTTGCCATACTGAAGACTGGTTTAATATTTTAGGCTGTTTCCACATGATCTCCTTTCAGTGATATTATGTATACAAAATTACTTTTAAGTGCTCTGATATTTTCATTGGTTCCTACTGAATCTCCATAATAATGACAATACTGTTTAAATCATAGATATTACATGTCCTGAGAGCTTTTTTCCCCCAAGAAAGTAACAGAAGGCCATGCATTTGAGCTGCAAAATTGCAGAACACAATATAAAATAACTATGTTAGATTTGCTAAGGGAAGCATTAAAAGGCAATGCATATAAATTGAGAAACATGACCATTTCATTCTACTAAAACCAACAAACATATAGATACGTTTTTCAAATAAAACTATAAATAACATTGTAATAGACCTTTACATTCATGGAAAGCCCTTAAACATATGCACATATCAAAACAAGCTTAATAAGCAGGATTAATATGGGAAAGAAAGAAAAGCAGTAGGCAAAGGAAATTGAGTTATTGAAACACAGCCAGTTGAGGATTGTAGAAATATGTTCAGGCCATGCTTTCGGGTTATATCTATCTCCTTGCTCACTGTTTTGTCATTCTTTTACATGTGAAATCCATATGATTCATAGAAACAATTGAGCACATTGGGGATTTCCCAAGCTTAGTAGAACACTATCTTAGTGCTTCTAAAGATACTCCTTGAATGTCCTATTAGCTTAAACTGAAAGTGTAGAAGTGCCTAAATTTCAAAAAATATTGCAAATAGCAAAACAGCAAAGCTGCTCTTTTTAAAATTTGGAAATATGATTTTGATTTGTTTTTATAAATTTTTGGTAGCTAAAATTTGCAGACATACTGATATGTCTCTGTGTACTTCATGGCTTGCCTTTTCTTCTCACTCTATTACTCAGTATAGTAGTAGATAAGATGGTAGGCTTGAATACGGCTTACTAGTTGTGTGATGTTGGTCAAATCACTTCACTTTTTTGAGACTCCATTTTCTCAGATATAAAAGGTGCTAAATAGTGTACCCCTGATAGTACTGGTATAAAAATTAAAGAAGTTTGTTTAAATGGGTTAAAAACTGAACTGCAAGATCTAAAACCATAAAACTCCTAGAAGTAAACAAGGAAAATCTTCTTGACATTGGTCTTCACAATGATTTTATTTTATTTTTTTTGGATATGATCCCAAAAGCACAAGCAACAAAGGTAAAAATTAATAAAAGGGAGTGCCTCAAACTAAAAATCTCCTATACAGTCAAAGAAACAATCAAAAAAAAAATGAAAAGGTAATTTCAGGAATAGGAGAAAAACATTTGTAAGCATATATGTGATAAGGACTTGATATCCAAAATGTATAAAGAACTCATACAACTCAGTAGTAAAAGAAAAAAAAAATAGGCAGAGGAACTGAATAGACTTTTTTTTTTGCCAAACAGGTATACCAGTGACCAATAGCACATGAAAATGTGCAGCCATTACAGAACACAGAATGGAGTTTTCTTATGAAATTAAACATAGATGTACTGTATGATTCATCAATCCCACTGCTGGGTATATATCCAAAAGAAATGAAATCACTATCTGGAAATGATATCTATACTCCCATGCTCACTGCAGCATTATTCACAGTAGTGAAGATATAGAAACAACCTAAATGTCATCAACAAATAAAGTGATAAAGAAAATGTAGATGCCAAAGCACTGTATTATTCAGCCATGAGAAAAAGGAAATCCTGCCATTTGGAGCAGCATGGATGGTTGTTGAGGGCATTATGCAAAGTGAAATAAGTTGGACAGAAAAAGACAAATACTGTATAATTTCACTCATATGGGATCTAAAAAGGGCCAAAAACTGTTATTGTGGAAGTTTTTTTCATTGAATCAGATACTTTATAATGGCATGTTTCCTTTGTATTTTTTTTGCAAGTTTTTATTAAAATTCAGGTTAGTTATAGTGTAATATTGGTTTCAGGAATAGACTTTAGTGATTCACCATTTACATATAACACCCAGGGCTCATCACAATTGCCCTCCTTAATGCCCATCACCCATTTAGCCATACCCCCGCCCCCTCCCCTCCAAGAACCCTCAATTTGTTCTCTTTAGTTAAGAGTCTCTTATGTTTTGTCTCTCTGTTTTTATCTTATTTTATTTTTCCTTCCCTTCCCCTATGTTCATGTGTTTTGTTTCTTATATTCCACATATATGAAATTTTTCCTTTGTATTAACATGATCCCAAATCATAG
This sequence comes from Neomonachus schauinslandi, assembly GCF_002201575.2. Classification (NCBI taxonomy): domain Eukaryota; kingdom Metazoa; phylum Chordata; class Mammalia; order Carnivora; family Phocidae; genus Neomonachus; species Neomonachus schauinslandi. The sequence goes on along the minus strand of NC_058415.1, from coordinate 53,674,146 downwards.
AAGAAGATACATCCACCAATATTATCTTGCTTCTTTAAGAAAAGGGACTTTAGGGGTGCCTGGGCGGCACAGTTAAGCCTCTGCCTTTGGCTCAGGTCATGATCCCAGGGTCCTGGGATTGAGCTCTGCTCAACCGGGAGCCTGCTTCTCCCTCTCCTTTCCCCCCCCCGCCACCAACTGGTGCTTTCTCTCACTTTCTCTCTCTCTCTCTCTCAAATAAATAAATTAAATATATTTAAAAAAAAAAGAAAAAAGACTTTATACCTTGGCATTAGAATGTAAAATGGCCATCTCACAAATAGGTTAATGATTGTGGCATTTTATTCCAATTTTTTCCCCTTTTTTATGTACCAAAAGATACTGCTCAATATACATATCTTCACCACCTTTTAATTACTGTAATCTTTTTAATGGACAAAATATATTGTTCAGGACATATTATGTACTACTTTTTCCAAAGACCTAATGGTTTTATCCTATCGATATATGAAAATATTGGCCATGATATTAAAGAGCTTAAGAGTACAAGGAGTTCCTAAGGGATATTCAGTCCATTCCTGGCATGTATGTAGTACAAGGAACACTTCCTAAATAATACACTAATTTTCTGCTACAAAGGAGAAAAATGGGGATTCTCATTCTCTGTCATTATGAAAACATTTTTAATATTTCCCACTAGTCTGTATTCTTTTGTATAAATATAAAGCATTGGATATGAATGGATGGAGAAGGGTGACTAACTGGGTGTCTAATCAAAAGGCTGGCTTTCTCCATCAAGAATGTTGCTAATTACTCCTTGGATTCTGAACCACTGTAATAACATCAATGACCACACAGATAATAAAACTAAATTAGAGATATTTTGTCATCTAAGAAAGAAATATGTTTATGTCTAATCAGTCCGTTGGCTGTAATTTTTTTATGTCAATTACATGGAAATATCAGAGACATTAATCTTTCTATTTATGAGAGATTTGTTTATTAATTTTGTTCTATACATATTTACTGGCTCTCTTGTATACTGTCTGTCTGCTTTCTGTCTTGCTGTCCTCACACAGCACCCATGTGATCATAGTAACATATTAAACTGCAAATTACATCATTATGTTATTCCTGTATTTAAAGCCCTCCAATGCCTTTCGGTTGTAATTACAATAAAATCAAAACTCTTCATTACATGCAACATGATTCTCTTTTTAAATTTTTATTTAAATTCTAGTTAGTTAACATACAGTGTAATATTACTTCAGGTGTACAATATAGTGAGTCAACAATTCCATACAACACCCCATGCTCATCACAAGTACATGCAACATGATTCTAAGTGATCTGGCCATTGCATGCACCTCCAATCCCTTCTTTGACCACTTATAGGGATGGTCCTTATTATGGAGGCTCTGTTACCCTGCCCTAGGCCCTGTACCCAATATCCAGTCTTAATTTTTTTTCAAAGTACTTATTACTCTCCAAAATGACTTTAATTATGTATGTTTTATGTGTTCATTTCTGTCCGCTGAACCCTTAATCCCAGCTTCCTCTGAGGACAGATATGTTGTTTTTTTATTAACTGTTATAACCACAGAGTCTAGAAAAATAATTGGAACATGATAGCACTCAATAAGAAGTAATCTTTTTAAGTTTGAAAATGTAAGACCTTGGGATTACAATGAGGAATACTACATAGTCTTCTGATTCTTGGCAATTTCATATCCTCTTATAAAAAATAAGAATTTATATGTATAAATGCTCTACTATTTTAAACTTATGAACCAAAGCATATCAACTCTTAATTCTGTGTTGAGATGACAGGAAAAGATTCACAGAGGAGGTAATATTCTAGATATGTTTTGAAAAAAAAAAAAGGAGCTGTCCCAGTAGAGGAGAAAAGGGAATTAAGACAGAGCATTCCATATAATAAGAAGAATATCAGCAAAGGTCATAAAGGGACTTTATATAAGTAGGAAATGGTAGAAATATAATGTAATGAATCAGATATGTGAGGTTAGGGATAAGTCTAGAGAAATAAATTGGAATCTCACATACCTTTCCTTTCCTTTTTTTCTCTTTTCTCTTCTTTTCTTTTCTTTTTCATTCTTACTGATCCTTTCAGTAGCTTTCTTATTCTGTTTTAGCCTTATACCCATCTTTTCATTTGGGTTCTGACGCACTCTTTTATGCAATGCTTTCTTCCAATATATTCTGTTAATTCCTTCTCTAGTCCTCATTATCTCTCATGCTGATTCTATAAAACTGGTTTTTGTAAATGCTTGGCTATTAGGTGTGGATTTAGGGAATTCAATTCTAGAAAAGAAGTTAACAAGACACATACTGCCCATTTCTGAAATAAAGGAAAAGCAAAGAATGAAATGTGCACAAGACTTTAAATACTTTTTTCACTTCAAATTCTAATCTAAAATACAACCTTAAAAACATTTTTGAACTTGACTGCCTTCCAAAGCAGACACCGAAGTGACATGACTATATAAGCTTGTGGGACTTTCAGATCAGAGCTCTCTGCCGGACTAGAATACTATCTGGCAGGCTTGCCTTCTCTTCCCACCATTACTTTCATACAACAATTTTTTATGACCTGTCCCTTTATTTTCCTTTCCTGTGACTGTTTTTTTTCCATCATCAAATTTATATCCCAAGTTGATGTTAAGAGGAGCTGAAGTAAGAACAACAAGATATGATTAAATGGTTACCCATTCCTTTGCTGCAGGAAAACTTAAGTGAACTCTTTAAACTCTGATAATTCCCAGATGAAAGGGCAATTATCCTTTTCAAAAGGATAGACAGAGTCATTCAACAAGCACTTACTAAGCACCTACATTCTGTTAGACATACAGAAGAGTAAACAAAAAGTATAATCTCTGCCCCAGGGGAACTGCATATACAATGGCTTCTCTTTAGTAAGCATGCTGGAGTTCCAATCAGAACGGATTGAAAAAAAAAAAATCAACCATCAGTAAATACTTTCTTGTAAAGGAGACTATGGACTCTGAAAAACCAAAATGTTCTTTTAAGAGAAGGAAGTGATAGTTCCAAGTTAATTGAATGGTTAGTAGTCCTTCTTAAGAAATACTGACAATTTCAGGACACCTGCGTGGCTCAGTCAGTTAAGCGTCTGCCTTCAGCTCAGGTCATGATCCCAGGGTCCTGGGATCGAGCCCTGCATCGAGCCATGCATCGAGCCCTGCATCGAGCCCTGCATCGGGCTCCCTGCTCAGCGGGAAGCCTGCTTCTCCCTCTCCCACTCCGCCTGCTTGTGATCCCTCTCTCGCTGTGTCTCTCTCTGTCAAATAAATAAAATCTTAAAAAAAAAAAAAGAAAGAAAGAAATACAAGGAAGACTTAGATGAGCATTAATTCCAAATATTTGCAGAAATCACTCTAAAGATACTGTCAAATCCTAGAATGCACTGCTATAGATGAGTAGTTGTTTCTTATGAAATTATTGGGATAAAACTATTCTTAAAACCCATATGATAGGCAATATAGGAAAAAAAAGTACCCAATAGAGTCCTTTGGATAACTCACTTTTTCTTTCTTCTTTTTTTTAAATTACCAGGTTTTGTTTTGTTTTTTTTGTTTGGTTTTGGTTTTTTAAGGGTTTTTTTTTTTTTGTAGATTTAAGAGCACTTGCATTTTCTCTTGATTGCATTTAAATAAACTCTTATTTGACAACAAGCTGTTCTAAAACTCTTAATTTTTTTTTTCCAGGAAAGATAACTAAGTTTCTTAACTTTATAATGTCAAAATTGTCAGTATTTCTTTTTTTTTTCAAGATTTTATTTATTTATTTGACAGACAGAGACACAGCGAGAGAGGGAACACAAGCAGGGGGAGTGGGAGAGGGAGAAGCAGGCTTCCCGCGGAGCAGGGAGCCTGATGCGGGGCTCCATCCCAGGACTCTGGGATCACGACCTGAGCCGAAGGCAGACGCTTAACGACTGAGCCACCCAGGCGCCCTGTATTTCTCTTTCAAATCATGGTTTACTTTTTTGCTTTTCATATATTATAGTTCTAATCAGCTCATTTGTCAGTTTTAATTTAGCTTTCTTTTTTTTAAAGAAGAAAAAATAGTTTTACTTTTCCTAATTCTCAAGATGTTTTAATTTCTTTCTTTCTTTCTTTTTTTTTTTAGAGAGAGGGAGTGAGAGAGAGAGAGCAGGGAAGGGCAGAGGAGAGGGAGAGAGGGAATCCCAAGCAGGCTCCATGCCCAGCGCAGAGCCCAACTCAGGGACTTGATCTCACAACCCTGAGATCATGACCTGAACTAGAATCAAGAGGGCGCTTAACCAGCTGAGCCACCCAGGTGCTCTAGGATGTTTTGATTTTTAACAGTTTTTTAAAAAGCCACACAAAAAAGTAAAATCTGCAAAAGAAAAAGTAGTTAGGTTGCAATGCCACTCTGGACTTGGTGTGGATCCCCCAATTCTTCTAGAAGATGAACAGTGAATCATTGTTAGAATTTTTACATAAAGTAACAGCTAATAGTTGCAACACTATTCACTAGGGTTCAATTACAGAAACAGAAACAAGACCAATCAATAGGAGTTGTTCAATGTCTTTGCAAATTTTTAATTGAAACTCTTATATGTCCAGATGGATTCATGCTTCTAATTTTCAACATTATCATATAATATATATAATTTTCAAATAGCATATTATTCATTCATATTAATGTTTAAATTTAGCTGCAGGAAAAATACCTTGGGGATTTTACTGTATTATATTTAATTAAAATTTAGAGTAATTTTAAGTTGCTGAGTACACATTATTAGTAATTTGCTATTTTTAAACTTCAAATAAAAGTAGACTCTATCATTTAAATAAAAACTTAAAAAAAGATGATACTTGAAAAGGTAGACTCTATCTGGAAAAATAGAAAGCTTGCATGCACATGCACAAGACAGACAGAGAGTGGGAGCAAGCAGGAGAGAGAGAGAGAGATTTTGATTGGTTTAGTATAAGGATTTAGCTTGTAAGACAGTGGGGGCTGGCTAAGCAAATCTGAAATTTGTAGGCTAGGCATCAGGAAGGGACTTTCATGAGCAGGATGGAACTCCATAGGCCAAATCTGTCCACAGGTGGAATTTTTTCTTTCTCTGAAAAACTTCACCCCAAATTTGTATTTTCAAAAGAACATAGACTTATAGATTGATTTATCCACTTATTGAAACATTCCATACTGATTTCATTTCTAATGCATCCCAGAATTAACAGAAGATAACCTATCTCCCTCTTCCTCTCTTTCTCCCTCCTTCAGTATCATGATTTTCAAATTTGTGCCACTTTCATCTGCCCCCATCTTGGCTTCCTTCACAAATACACACAATACAAAGAAATTAATTGGAGAAAGGAAATGTTGTGAAGATGGAGATACTTATTTTATATATATAATATCAAATTTGCTATCAAGGGGCACCTGGGTGGCTCAGTCGTTAAGCGTCTGCCTTCGGCTCAGGTCATGATCTCAGGGTCCTGGGATCGAGCCCTGCATCAGGCTCCCTGCTCGGCAGGAGACCTGCTTCTCCCTCTCCCACTCCCCTGCTTGTGTTCCCTCTCTCTCTGTGTCTCTCTCTGTCAAATAAATAAATAAAATCTTTAAAAAAAAATTTGCTATCAAATAGATTGATTACTTGATGTACTACTACTATGATGTAAGCTTTGTGGTAGTACAGAAAAAGGACTTGCCTAGGAAGCAGGAGATCAGTGTCTTAAAAACTAATTCAGTATTATATCAATTTAAATTTCAACAATATGATTAATAATTTGCCAGCATTTGTCAACAGTTAAGTTTACAGTTCATTTATTACCCTGCATTTAATCATTGTATTCTAGATATATAGCAAAAATGATCCTTCTAGTCATTAATATAGAAGTGTAAAAAGAATATAAAAATTTTTGAGTGTAATTTTATAATTTAATAGCCCTCAAGTAAGTTGTCCCTGACTTTGTGTGTTTTTTCATATTTATATTCTGCCAGCAACCTGTAGTGCTTTTTTATTGTAACAATGATGAAAAGTTACGTAAATGAGCTGCATGTATACGAGATGCTCCGCCTGGGATTACTCAGGTAAGGACATACCACAGAGAACCAGAGAGAAGACAGCAGATGAAGAGATTAGACTGCGGGGTTACAACAAATTAACTTCAGTCATATTTTTCTCTCGAAAGGAATTCTGAGAGACTAAAGGTCAATTGAAAGAGAACATACATCTGTCGAAAGGACTTTGTTTTTCAACCTGGTAATAAATACTATCGTAAAGAAATGCGAACCTAGAGTTTTTGGTCTGTATAGGCCATTACACAGGCTCAGTCTGAACGTTTTTTTTTTTTACAACTTCAACATTGAAGACAAATGACTATTAAGATGTTCTGGGTAAGACTAGAAATTTATTTGCATTAGCACTTTGAGGTAGACCCATCTTTTTTTTTTTTTTTTTTTTTTTGCGAGAGAGAGAATGAGAGAGAGCACGAGAGGGAGGAGTGTCAGAGGGAGAAGCAGACTCCCTGCTGAGCAGGGAGCCCGATGTGGGACTCGATCCCGGGACTGCAGGATCATGACCTGAGCCGAAGGCAGTTGCTTAACCAACTGAGCCACCCAGGCGCCCAAGGTAGACCCATCTTGAGAGATAGACTCATATCAACCAAGAGTAAACTTTAAGTTTTTATAAAAACAATATAGATGGGAACTGTAAGTATAGATACAGATATACACATCAAACACTCGCAGCCTTACCTCTCTTTTTTTCTGCACATAGTGGTGACAACTACAACAGAAAACAGCAGCACTGTACCCAGTGCGTCCTTTACCCAAAGCATAGTGCCTAGCACTTAGCAAGCACTCCATCCAAATGTTTTTGCATTTGAATTCCTATATTGCCTATCATATGGGTTTTAAGAATAGTTTTATCCCAATAATTTCCTGAGAAGCAACTACTCATCTATATCAGTGCATTCTAGGTTTTGACAATATCTTTAGAGTGATTTCTGCAAATATTTGGAATTAATACTCATCTAAGTCTTCTATATGCAATATAGGAATTCAAATGCAAAAACATTTGGATGGAATGCTTATAGGAATTCCTGGTAAAAAATATGTATATATATTATTCAATGCAATGATTATACCTTATAACAAATTAGAAACTAGAAGCAAAATATTTTAATCAACCTAACTATCCAATTTAATTACATAATTAGTAGATTGATCACATAATTTGAACATCGTCCTGGGATTCTTTCTCCCATAATTTTTTGTTAATAGAGGAAAATGGGAGATAAGTACACTCAAAAAGTCTCCGAACTGCATTTATAATGTCTTTTCTGGGCCATCCTCATAGAATCCTGCAATGATCAGTTTTATAGAAAGGAAAAAAAAGAGAAATATGATTAACCATTTTCAGAGTATAATGTCCCGTTTTGTTCATTTGCAGTAAATTAGACTTTCTTAGAAAGTGAAAGCCCAGTGCTAACACTTGACGAAAGTCCTCTTAATATGGGAGTAAAAAGGAGGTATCCCATGGCCATTTGTCTAGCTTTCCTGTTTTCAGTAAATACACATGTCTCTCCCACCTTCTTTTGCCATGTGCAAGTACACAGACCTGCATCCTCTCACTAGGAAGTCCTTTTTCTCGCCCTAGGAGACAGCCAGTATAGGATTTATCTCTGGCCTCAGCTGCCTGGATTCTTATTACTTTCTTAAAAGTATCATGATAAATCATAATGAAAAAAAAATGTATTTAAAATAAATCTAATTAAAAATTTAAAATTCATTCACCACACAAATATAATCTAAAGAAAGTGTGTGGGAAAGTGTGTTTTTAACTGGTTTTCCCAGTGGACCATAGAGCCTCTATCTCTTTGCCATTTCTTCAGTGATATTCTCAATTTGAAACAGCACGACTGTTTAAAACAATTATGTCTTCCAAGTTGCTAATGGTTAACAGAACAAAGCTTAGTGGCAGCATTTCAAATAAATATAGAATACTGGACTAGCCTTGCAAGTCCCCCACACATAAAACAAAACAAATTAACAAAATCACCATTACCAAATGAACAAAGAACTGAATTAACAATCATAGGTTTCACATAGTTACCATAAGATTTGCTAATTCTACATTTAATACCAAAAAAAATCAGATTTCTCTTCTGGAGAAAAAATTTAGAATCTTTGAGCTAATTAGAGCTATAAGAAATCCAAAAGAATGACCATATAAAGGTAAGCAGTCTCCTTCCAGTGAACTATATATCTAATATCCTTGCCATTTTGCTTACCTGATACTGTGGAACCTTATCGTAGTGAGACAAGAAAAAGAACCAGAAAAGAAAAGGAGGAGGAGACTGAGTTCAGATTTTTCAAGAAATTTACACTCTATTTCACTAAATCATTATATTGCTGATTGAGATTGTTCATTTGTTTATTCAAAATTGGGGATTTAGCTGGGTTTGAGTCAGAACACCCATATTCAGAGTAGGGGGCTAAGACCAGCCTCCCCCCGACCTGTCACCTCCACCAGCAAGAGTGAAAAGGCAGCTTCAGAAAACCAGTCCATGTACTTCTTCTACCCCAAGTCTTCACAGCTTCTGCCCCCCTCTCTCAATCCACAGGCACTAATTCTATCATGTCCTCTATGACCTTCTTCATCCTCTAAGAAAGAGCATTTCAATCCCATCAGAAATATCCCCATTTCTCTCATCCCCTTAATATAGTTGTCTGTATGTAAGTCCCCAGATGTTCTCCTCTCTTCTCCCATATACTCCCACCAATCAGGCTTTTGTTCTTGACTCCACCTAAGTGTTCTTATCAAGGTCACAGTACTCCAGTGGTTACTTATCAATCCTCCTCTTACTGTGACATACCAGAAACATTTGACAGAATTTACTATTGCTTCTTGCATATAATATTTTAACCTGGCTTGCCAGTCACCAGTTATTCTTAGTTATTCTTGTATCTCATGGGCCAGGCCCTACCCATCTCCTCCCTTTACTGATCTCTTAAGATTGGTAATATTGGGCCCTCCTTGGTCCTCTTCCCTACCAACATTCACTCCTGGTCATCTCATCTCTCATGCCTGTACCCTAAAGATACATGATATCTTCAGTTCAAGCCTCCTTCTACACTTCAGATGATATGCCCCCGTGGACATATCTCCACCTGGATTCTAATAACAGTCTCAAGCTTGACAGCCAAAGAACTTGTATCACTCCACCTGAAGTCTGGAGTTCCAGACTGACTCCATTTGAAGTCTCCCAGTTGGTGGTAACTTCTAGGTGCTCAGGCCCTACATCTTGAAATTATCCTTCATACATTTTTCCCCCTTCATGTGCCAACTCCATATTATCACAGAATCCTCCTACTTCTTCCAACAAACCAAAGAGCTGTAGATTTGCCTTACCTTGCTTTATTTTTTGGTCTTTTTACAATTGGACTTGTCCATTTCTAAAATGCAATTCTATTTATTATTTCATTTGTTGTGTTTTTATTTCTTACCTTTTTTTTTTTCCTGAATATAAGCTACATAGCTGGGAACCTTTGGAATTTTGTTTGTTATCATTGACATGTCACGTTCCTGGAAACCTTGCACAGAGCAGGGTCTCCATATTATTTTTTGAAATATTTGTTGTAAGAAGAAATGAACATGTACCAGGTTTTATGCTCTGTGATACTATGCAATTTTGTAAATACAGGTGGTGCCTACCCTTATGGAGTTTATACTCCAGGGAAAGAGACAGACATTTAACAGATGCTCATAAAATGAATGTATAAAATGAATATTTTCACAGACACTACATTGGAATGGTTCAGAAGTCTATGGAATGGTTAAACTGTGCTCCCAGCCTGTCCCTAGTGGGGGAAGCAGATGTAGGGGATGGAAATCTTAGTGTTGAAAACATGATCTGAAAAATAAGAATGACTTACGTGTGGATGTGGATAGGAGCCAGGGCAGACAGGATTCTTGCAGAGATAATAGCGAAGTCCTTGTGGGAGAAAAAATTAACAAGTGAGATTAGTTTAAAGAGCTGAATAAAAGTTGAAGTGTCTGAACGGCAGGCAGCAAGAGGGCAAGGCATATAAAATGATGCTGGAGAGTTAGCAGCTACACCAGGAAGAGCTAGGAAGGGCAAAAGAAGTAATTTGTTTGTTTGTTTGCTTATTTCTTTTTTCTGATGGTGATGGTAGCCAGAATCAATGTGTGTTTTCAAAAGAACAACCTGTCTCACATGTGACAAAGAATGAATGTGGTGCAAAAATGTTCTTTAGAGAGTTTTACTATGGAACAGTAATTCATAAGAAAGATGATGACAGCTTAGACTGAATTCCAGGAAAAAAAAATATGTGGATGATCACTTCTGAGTGTCTTCAACTAACTCTTTTTGTTTTTTTCCCCCAATCATTAATGTAGGTTCACTCTTTGGATCTCCTCTTCCTCCTCCTCCTCCTCCTCCTCCTCCTCCTCCTCCTCCTCCCTTCTTCTCTTCTCTCCTCCTTCCTTCTTCTTCCTTCTTCTTCATATCTTCACCTTGGACATTTACTCCAATGACTTTAGTTATTATTAATATAGTAATGACTTCCAAATTAAAATCTACAGCTAGGACTGGCTACCTAATTTGTGGGGCCAGTACAAAATACTAAAAGCAGAAGTCCTTGTTCAGGTATCATTAATAATGAAGGCAGCAATGGTGGAGAACAGTGTGCATCCTTTTTTGCATGAGGCCCTGTGCAACCGTATAGGATGCCTGCCTGTAAGGCTGGTCCTGTCTATGGCCTCCATTTCTCCCCTAAGCTCAAGATAAAATTAAATTGGAAATTATGTGCTTGACATCTATAGTTAGTTGTCTCCCAGACACATGAACATAAATATATCTAAAATAGAGCTTAGATTACCCATTTAATATACAGTTCTCTTGTGGTTTTGGTTTTTTGTTTGTTTTTTGTTTTGCCTCTTTTGGTTGAAATATTGTTATTTTCTCTCTCACCCAGTTGAGATCCTGAATATCATATTCAATTTTATTTTCATGCCATTAATCCAATTAATCAAGGAGTTCCACCAATTAAAATTTCAAACTATCTCTGCAATCTTTTCAACTTAAGCACAGACCCATCTCCTATCACAGCCACCCCCTTACTCTTACTCTAGCTACTCAAGTTGTCTCTTGGCCTCCTTCATAAAGCTATTAATATTTCTCCTGTATGTTGGATGACATTATCCTTTCCTAACTTAAATATCTTTGATGACTTTCTCCTGTTTCTGTAGAAAGAACAAATTAATTAGCAGAATATTCAATTACCTCCGTAAACTTGTCACTAACTCACATTTTATCCAAACTAATACTCCTAGATTTCCCTGTATATCCATCCTTCCCTTAGCCATAACATCTTTCACTAAAGAAGCTGTTAGTATTTCCACCACAATACCTTTGGCTTTAGTCTTACTAATACCATTCTTGTAATACCCTTCTCTATGGTTTTATATCTACTTAACTGTCAAGAGCCAGTGCAATGTGTTCATGATAAATTAGCCCCTTCTGCTGTCTAGCCAGAAGGACTAATTCCCTTTTCTTTATTCCAATTCTCTTGGAAGATGTTTCAGTATGTCTTTCTCACATTTCTGCACATCTTGCGAGCAGAGTGACTGTCTTCGTTCTGGATTGGTTTTTTTTAAGAATGTTTGTATAGTCAAAAGCCTCATTAGACTATGATAGTTTCTTCCTTTGGGGCAAAACACAGGCATGCCTACTACACATTATAAAAGATTTGTGTTCCCTAAGCTCCATTTTCCTCTCCTGTAATGCAGCCTATTGCCTGTATAACTGTTCACATGGCTCAGTCGGTGTCACTCTGGGACAGCTAGGGCTTGGGGAATCAGTGTAAAAAAATGTAGATATTCTGGCTAATGATACTGCTGTGAGTAACAAACTGTCCTTTATCTCTGAGCCAGCATTTTTGTTTCTTCTGCCAGCATCAGTAAAATTATAGCAGGCTATCACATTAGTTTGGGATTAGGGTAAAATCTCAAATATTCACTTTTTAAAACCACTATTGGTAAATGCATTTATCCATTATCGGTTGTATATAGTCTTGCCCTCTCCTACTTTTCCTATAGGAGATACATCAAATTACATCTTTGTTCAAGTTTTTAACATTTGCTGTGTTTAGGGAACTACAGAGCAGGCCTTAAACCTCAATAAATGCTTGTTGAATAAATGAGTACCTAATTTATTAGCAACCTGAATATAATTCTCAAAGAAAACTCACTTGGTTCTCAAAGATTTATGGCTAAGTGTTTTCAGGGAACTGTTTTGTTGGAAAAGAAGCACATTAGCAATAATCTTTAGCTTTAATAAACTTGTTTAAATTTATTTAATAAGATCAGTCACTTCCTATCTATATATTTTGATCATGGTGTTCCCTTCTGCTTCAACTGCCTTTCCTTCCCTTTAAAACATCTATCCATCTTTCATGGTCTATACTCAGTAAATTATTTACAAATTATCCAGTCACATGCAATTTCTCCCATTCCTTTGTTTAATTTACTCTTTGCCTATAGCTCAATTACAGTGCTTATTAGAATTGACCTTGTTTTATATACTTTTCTTATCTCTCTCTCTCTCTCAGTAGATTGAGTTCTGACAACACAGCAGTCATGTCCAATTGATCTTTGGATCACCTACTGTGCCAAGCATGGTGTTTAATAGGAAATCAATAAATATCAATTTAATTAAATGAAGTAACATATTAAACATTGTACCACTAACTGGTTCTCATTTCTTTTGCCACTGCATTCCTCATCTCTTCCCATTTAGTACTTGCTTTCAATTCCATTTTTCCTGAGGTGAGTTAAAACCAGCTGAATACTTTCCAGAAAATGATTTCTTACAGGCATCTAGACAGTTGGGATGCTACATTTGTTGTATTTGAGAAAAAAAAGAGAGAGAGATGTAAATTTGTCATTTGACTATCCATGAGGACAATGACATGAAACAGCTTTTCAGCCAGTTTGAATATGCATATGGTACGAAGAGTGAAAGCCAAATCTTTCTGCCTTCCACAGATGGAAACACTATCTGTGGAAAACTACTAGGGGCAGACAGTTAAATCTCTTTAGGAAAGTGGGGGGAAAAATGAAGAAAGAAATCTTTATCAATTGAAATTGTTTCAGATGAGCATGCAGTGAATGATCATTTAAAATGTGATTATTGGAGTGACAAGAATAATTGGCTTTTTTTTTTTTTTTTAGTGCCACCAAAGGTATGCTGGATGAGTCCTTACTAAAAATGACATAGGAAGCCACTTAAGTGTCCTTTCTTTCTTCAATAAATATGTTGATCAACTTGAGGTTTCCTGTTTGCTTATAACTGAGAGACTGGCCTTTCAATATTTTGAATGATTAGAATGGCAGCTGTCAAATCAAGTGTAATTTTAAGTTGCATTTTTAGAAAGTAATTACTGAAGGCTTGTTTAACATAGTGTACACATGATTTACAAATTACTTCAGTAATCATCATTTCTTTTATTTCTTTTTATAAGATCAACTAAACATTCTCAACACAATTTAAAGGAACCTACCTACGAATTTGGTACCCATTAGGTAAAGAAGACTGGGGAAAAACAGCAACAACAAACACTAAAGCTGGGGATTATTGTTTCCTGGGAAAGAACCGTATTCATACCTAATCCTTTGGGCCTGCCACCAAGGAAAGCTCTCTGAGTTTATATTCTGACACCTGCCCTGACCACCATTTTAGGTAGTTCTGTTAAATATGTGCTGAATGCCACTGTCTTGTATAAGGAAAGTTATAATATGAAACTGATTTCTCTATGTTGGTAAACCTCTCAAAAGAGAAATGGCAACATCAAAATTTGGGGTAATTTTGAACGAACTATAAAATGTCATGGAATAGCCTTTCAAAATCTAAGAAGAATATACAATAGTAGAATGTTTATTAATTATATTATTAATATTATGAACAGATTAGTCTCATTCTTGAAAATCTGAAATATGCTAAACTAAGGATTTTACAGGTTATTTGTACAGGAGGTACTTTGCATTATTTTTTTTGTCCTTTATATCAACAGACTTATTTTCTTAGAAGAGTTTTAGGTTTATAGAAAAATGAGTAGGAAGAACAGAGACTTTCCATGTACCTCACAACCCCCACCCTAACCAGTTTCCCCTATTAAGGTTTTGCATTAGTTACAAATACATGTGTTACCTTTGTTACAAAATATGACATGCTTTGATTTTTAACATGAATTTGGGGGAGGGGGAGTCTTAACACTACATCCAATAGTGGGCATGATACTCAAATGTTATTCTAAAATACTGCAACCTAGTAGGGTAGTTAGTAATATTATCTAGAAGATGATTTCTGGTAACCATGTTTTTCTGTTTTGTTTTTTCATTTATTTGTTGTTGTTGTTTTGTTTTTAATCATAAAGGAGGATCTATTACTACTTTGGATTCCATTATAGGTTTTCTTTTAGATGTTATCTGATACTATGACCCTGTGTCTCTATTCCCTATGCCCTATTACCTTGCTGATATAGAATATTGGTAGTGAAACACAGAAATAAAAGAGAAAACAATTTTGAATAGAACAAAAAGATAAGAGGTTGAATCTTGACAAAACAAAACTGTCATGGACAATGAGTAGCAGGAAATTTGTATAAAAATAAGCCTGCTTAGGAAACCCATCAGCATTTTATTTTATGTATAATTTGAACAAATACATATTGAAAAAAAAAAAAACTTCTGCAATTAGTTATAAAGGCCTTCATGGCCTTTGCATACAGGTGAAAAAAATGAATGCACAAGACAGATCCTAACTGGACCAGAAAAGATGCAATTCTTTATTCACTCATAGCTGAAGGTTATACTCAAGCTTCTAGAATGGAAGAACTGGAAGCTTATAGAACAAGCTTATATTCTATTACTCGTGGGTTTATACGTAAAATTGTACATACAACTATATAGTCAGCACATTAGCTATTATTCTATAGTGTCTATTAGATCATTCTCGATGAATTCTTCAGGTTATCTTCATACATCTCTGCAACACTTAATTATGTAGGTTGCTAGAGTTGTAAGTGGCTATCTAAGCCAGTTGGAATCTTATTCAGTCTTGCAGACTAGATCCAGTTTCCCTAGGTGCTAGACCGTGTGAAACTCTGCTTTAAAAATCTGATGCTCATTTGTATATAGTACAAATTACATGTGCACCACAAGATCACATTTACGCTCTTTAAATTTTCTAGTCTTATAATTGAAGAACACTATAATGTTCTAAACAACAATAATTTCTCAGTGAATAGTTAATTCTTATGATTCCCAATATCCTAATATTGGTGTGAGGATCTTATTTTATTTGTAAATGTTATTAATGCCCATTAGGACTTTTGAATCCAGATTGTCTCATATATTATAATGAATTTTTTCTTCACTGAACTCAATTTATATTGAATTTACCTTTCTAAAAATCCCAACTTCAAAGTTTATACAATCTAACTGGTTGCAAATAATTAACTAAAGGCATTATTCAGCATGTAAATATGCTTAGTGACTGGGTGCTTTTATTGCAATGTATATTCCAAGAAGAATTACAATTACCCTATACTCATATACTTTTTTTTTTTCTTGTTTAATACCTTAACAGTATCTATTAGACCTAGAATTGAACTTAAAATTCTCATTACTTTAGGGACTGGGTGGCAGGAGATTTTGATGGTAAAATTTACTTTGCAAGTGTTCCCTGCTCAATTTCCTTTACTTATTTTTATATTGGTGTATATGTTTAAGAACTAATGAATTTCACTTATGCCATCTCCCTAGCTTGCGTTTATTTATGTCTTATTGGTAAACTGCTAGGGAAACTTTTTGCAATTCTGTACAAGTTCAGACTCCTGAAATTTTACATGAAGTGATTTTTTTTTAAACATTTATGAGCATTTTTCAGCAAGCTGTGGACTAGCAGCATCAGCAGGGAGGGCTCAGGGCTCAGAATGTCCATCTCTAATCTCCTAGCAGTGACTAGTTTCTTCTATGGATGAAAGAATATTGTTAGGTAATATTCCAATCCAGTAAGTCAACAAGTGAACTTTGACTCTGGCTACTAATATGTTAGTAATGTATTAATTAGAAATGAAACAGGTAGAAACTAGACATTACCATTTGCATTGGCATCTGATTTCTGCTTATTATATGTGTGACCATAAACCTCTTTGCATTTATATCCTCATATATATTTTTAAAAGAGTTAAAGAAAACAACAATAATACTGATGCAAGCTTTCTCTACTTGAGTTACAGGGGGAAAATATGATTCTTTTGGGAAACCTTAAACACTGTGGAGCGTAAGATAATCATTAACTTGTCAATAATTGATTCGGCTGTTTGCAGATTAGTGCAAGTGGCAGAAATGGGATATTTGTGATGTTACACTGATTAACTGTCAGATAACTACCTCTTAATCAGGCATCATTAATTAAGGCTGGTGTTAATCCTTCTGCAGTCACCCATTTTTCAAAGTTCTAGTCATGCCAAGGGAGCATCCCAGAGAGCTGCTAAATGTAGCAACCTTAACAGTATGACAACAGAGAGACCACATTCTTTTTATTTGCTGATAGTGATTTCCTCTGTGCTCTTCCTTTTGGACATAGTCTGCTCTAAGCAACCAGAGTGGACATCCGGGTGTATAGGGAACAATTCTTTTTGCTAATGAGCACTGATGCCTTTGTGGCCAACAGATGATGTCTGCAGATGGTTGGTCCCTTCCAACCCCCTCGGGTGTTTAGTCCTCGCAAATTTCTGTACAAATACACTCTATTTTAACATATTTCAACACAAATTTCTTGTATTTCCAGAAAAAGTTCACCTGAAATTATCTTCCTTTGTCACTTCAAGAAGTCTTTGCCCTTTAAATATTTATCTTGACAGAGTTGTAATTAAGAAGGTGTGTGTGTGGGATGGGTACCTGGGTGGCTCAGTCGTTAAGTGTCTGCCTTCGGCTCAGGTCATGATTCCAGGGTCCTGGGATTGAGTCCCGCATCGGGCTCCTGCTCAGCAGGGAGTCTGTTTCTCCCTCTGTCCCTTCCGCTGCTCATTTTTGTGGCCGTTTTCCCTCACTCTCTGTCTTTTGTGTGTGCGCACTCTCTCTCTCAAATAAACAGGTAAAATCTTTAAAAAAAAAAATGAAGGGGTGTGTGTGTGTGTCTGCTAAATACACTAATCATAGTTCATGCATTTCAGCCCCATTTTCTTTCTAAGATTATATACAGCCACCCCTTTTGCTTATTTCACTGTAGATATGACCAAAAATTTTTTAAAAAAGACAACATTTTGTACCGTTCACAAGAACCTTCTGAATTCTCAAGCATATACAAGAGAATAATGAATCAGAGTTTCTAATAAACTGCTACAATTAAAAAGGGGGAAAGTCTTTTCTAAATTTCAGATTTTTTTTTTGGTAATATCTATCCATTTTATACTGGCAAATGCTAATTTATTGGACTGTTTTAGAAACCAGGTTCTTTTTGTTTCTTTCTTACATTAGAAAAGAAAAATAATAGCCAGTAAACTAACATCTTTCACTGTTACTGAAAAACATGGCATTCTCCTTTGTTTTAACTTTTAAGCTGCTCTGAAGTACAATATTTGCTTCCTGTCAAGCTGAATATGTCTAATACATTTTTTGTATCACTGCTGGTGAAGCCCAATATCTTGGATCTCCCTGAAACAAAAGGTTATGTTGGTGTCAATCATTTGTTTGTCCTGTCTGACATAAGATAAAATCCGATTTGCCAACAACCGACGTAAAGCTCCTTGGCAAGCTGTAATGGGACCAGGAAAGACGAAAGGGAGAAGTAGCTCAGTGAAGTTAAGTGGAGGTTAAATGAATTGCTCCTTGCAGCATCTGGTACCTGATTACTGATGTCGGCCACGTAATAATTCCTGACATTAAAAGAGATATAGTGGTTGCCCAATGTTCTACAGTAGTCAGCTATGCTGACCAAAAGAATCATTCATTTTTGAGGTTCTTTGTACACATTGAAAATTAATCTTAGTCTTTTTAAGGAAAAAGTAAAGAAAAAAACACTATGAGGTCTACCTTTTCTTCTTAGAAAACCTTATTTCCAGGTGAAAAATGTTAACTTTTATCTTGGTTAAGCTTCATTATACTTTCAGCATATGGGTTTGCTGACTGTTGAACACAGGCTAATGTATTCTACTGTTTGTCATTGAATACATAAACTCTCAATTTCCCTGCATCTCTCTCTTTGCCTCTATTAGATTAGCCTTCCAAATGTCTATAGTTTGCAGTGCATCCAACTCATGATGCAGAAGCCTCAATCAAAAAGATGATAGATAGATAGATAGATAGATAGATAGATAGATAGATAGATAGATAGATAAAGTGCTGTCATTCCTTCTCTCCTTATTCTTTTTTTCTTTCCTTATTTCAGCCTTCAGGTAGTATTTTTTTCAGTTATGGAAATTTCTCTAAGAATTTATTTTCTCTTTCACTCAAGTACAAGAGTTGCATTTTAAAATCTAAATTGAGCCCAAGATTCTTCTGCAGACCTAAGCAAATGATTCTTCTTTACTTTAGTGCATAGGATTTATTCCTAAACATAAACAACTGAAGTTTGTTTCATCTTGAACTTCTCCAACTTATAGTAAACTGTATTCCTAAAAGTAATAATCAGAAAATTTTACTTACTATATTCCAACTAAAAGTTATTTTTTAAAAAGTAAAACAGACAAATGGTGCCTGGGTGGCTCAGTCAGTTAAATGTTTGCCTTCAGCTCAGGTCATGATCTTGGGGTCCTGGGATCGAGCCCCTCGTCAGGCTCCCTGCTTAGCTGGAGGTCTGCTTCTCTCTTCTCCCTCTGCGTCTCCCCCCACCCCAGCCACTTGTGCTCTCTCTCTCTGTCTCAAATAAATATATAAAATCTTTAAAAATAAGAAATAAAACAAACAAAACACCCTGATGGATTCTAGTGGACCCTCTATAGCTTAATCTAATTAAAATAAAACTTTTAACTCATTTCAATTCTTGTAGACTAGGTATCTCAGAACAGTTTGAGACATCTGTTTAAAGTTCAAGTAAACTATTGAGTGGATATTTGGATATACATGTCTGGCATTTAGGGGAGAAGTCTGGGCTGAAAATTTAAGTTGAGTAGTTTCTGGCTGGTATGAGATAATTAAAGCCATGCAACTGGAGGATGTGATCAAAGAATGAGTACAGACTGAAAGGAGGTCTAATGCATGGGCTTCAGAATGCCTGATGAATCAGTGTTTATTACTGGTAGGAACTGGTCAGTTGCCTGATCTCTTCATATCAAATATTAAATACTAAAAAGAATATGTTGTAGACTAGCTAACTTAGGAACATCATTTTGCCAAATGAAAAGTGGTTCAGAGAGAATGCAATTGTAATTATGAGAATAAAACTCTTTTGGAATGGATGAAGGAACTGAATTCAGTTGTCTACTTTTGTTAGTGCCACCATTAATCTCTGACTTTGCTTTTAGTATTTCATATAATCAATGAGTCCCTCTTCCTTGGTGCACTTTCTTTATTTGATTACCAGAATACCAAAATCATATGGTTCCACTGCTACCAAATTAGCCCCTCTACTTTCTTTCTTTTGCTCTTCTCTTTTCTCTAATCTCATAGTCTTGTAGAATCCCAAATTCAATCTCTCCTGTACTCACCCAATTCCCTTGGTCATCTCTTCTAGTCTCATGGCATTAAATATCTCATATAAACTGAAAAATACATGATTTATATTTTAAGCCCAGATTTCTCCTCTAATTAACAGACCCATATATCTAAATATCTACTCCCATCCTTACCTTAAACTTCAAATACACATGTCAAATTTAGCATCCAAACCTCCCTCAAACACTTGATTCACCCTACAACCTTTCCTTTTCTCAGTTAATGGTAATTTTATTTTTCTACTTGCCCCAAACAAGTATATTTTAATCATCCCTGATGCTTCTTTTTCTCTCCTACCCCACACTTACCATATTGGCCATCTCCATGGAGGCTTCCTTTCTATTGATGAGGCAATAAAGTGGGTAACATGAAAGGGATGGTCAAAGTAATTCTCAGGAAATTATAACAGGTGCCCAAGAAAGAGCTGATAACAATAGATTGGAGGGAATGATAAAAAAAGCCTCCAGTTGAAATTAGGTGAATATATAAACTTTCAAACTGATGCCAAATAGACATTTCTCCAAATGGCTGACTAACCATCTTGAATGAGCTAAGCATTGCTGCATTGCTGTTCCTAGTAGCAATATAAGAGGGCAAACTCTACAATTCCCAGTTAATTCTATAGGACAATGTAATAAATCAATGGAATTTATTCTCAAATTCTTTTTAATGTATACATACTTTAACTTCATCATTGAATAACTAAGAAAAATGCACTTATGTGGTAGTGTGACTTTATCAAATTTAAAAAACTTGCAGGGTTTCATACATGCAAAATGGTTATTTAGTGCATTTCACAAAAGAAGTGTTTAATAACTATTTTTTGCCTCAACTGGAACATAACAGTCTATACAATTTATTTAAATATATTTTTCCTTTTCATTTCAAAAATTATGATTTATTATGTTATATGAAATACTCAAAATGGCTGAGAATAAAGACACAGTGGTTAATGCAAATGTAATTTATTATGAAATTTAATTTGGTCAAACTCTCCAGAATTCTTGATAATAAGAAGCTTTTTTCTTTTAGTTTTGTTGTTTTCAAGTTACTTGCTTTCAGGTACAAAGATTGGATATTATGTGCACACACATTTTTAGTCTGTATCTTCATCTTTTAGGAGGTCTGGTTAGCTCTGGGAGGAAAGAAATATCCAATTATAAAACCATCTGGTATTTTGATTTTTAGTTGTAAATTTAAGATTTTAAATCTTTAACTCTGCATGCAGTTAAGCAAATGAAAGAAAGCACAGGTTTTCAATTGAGCTACAGCCTTTTTATTGTTCCTTTCAATAAACTGCAAAGAAGAAAAGAAAAGAAAAGAAAAGAAAAGAAAAGAAACATCTGCCTTGTCCAGCTGCTAGAATGTAGAGAAGATAATGGAATTCCTATATATTGATGTTTTTGTTCTTCCAGTGGAAGTTGTGGCATCTTGAACAGTTCTCTCATGACACATCCGCTTCTCTGAATGAGAGAATTAAAGCCAGTAGACAGTGGAGGGGTTGTCTGCTCGGTATTAATACATGTCTTTAGAAGCTTCTCATGGAGATGTATAGTTTTACTGAGTTACCTTTACAGTGTTTTATAATTTACATTTTTAAATCCTGTAAAACAGAAAATTAAATAAAAGATTCAAACTATTTTAATGTTGTTATTACCATGACTCATGCTCTTTTACTGATCATACTTTTGTAGGTACATTTACAGAACAATTTTCTTCATGCCATAATTTTAAGGGGAAGATCTCAGAGCCTGGCAGTTTTATCCAAAACATGTTGAATTTTTTTTGTTCTTTTAAAACTCTATTTCATTTTTTATGGGTGGAAATAATCATTATTATGTGATTATTAAAAACTATAAAGCACAGTATTGTTTGAATACATGCCAAAACTATGATTATATAATTTTGAACATTGACTGGCAAAAAGGTGCCACCCGTAAATTAAATTTATGTATTTTTCTCCTTAAGCAGAGAAAATTGCCCATTATTTCACAAACTTTAGTAATGAAAAGGAAATGACCTTAAAGCAAAACTTTCTTGTTTTTAAAAAATATATATTTCTGGAGAGTTTTCCTTATTGTTCTGAGAAGAGAATGTTTGAAATAATTTCTGTGTATTTTTAAGAGTTTCAAAAGACCTTACTTCCTTTGGATGGAAAATTTTTATTATAAGGAAGAAATGGGAAGGTAGATTCTTGGTCCTAATGGTTCTGGGCCTTTCTGGGGATTAATTATGCTTAGAAGTGTTTCTGAATGTGAAAAGTGACAATTAGGTCTATGGAATCAAATATAGTAGGACATAAAACCTTTTGCACTTAACTAAAAACTGAGGGATGGCTTTAACTTAAATAATGTTGCTAAATGTCTTTCTTCATTCTATCATTGTAATCTGAGCAAAAGAGCCATCACCACTGAATACTAGAACTAAATTTAGGTAATGATTTCTTTTGTATAAGTGACTTCCCATGTTTTCCCTCATCACAGTAAGTTACAAATCTTAAGAAAAGCACAGCAGTATCTTACCTCAGAGCAGTCAGGTACAATAAACAGAAAACAAGCATGGAGGAAATTTCTCTAAATGAAGAAAGAGATAAAAATCAGCAAAGCTGGGGCACCTGGGTGGCTCAGTCAGTCATTAAGCATCTGCCTTCGGCTCAGGTCATGATTCCAGGGTCTTGGGATCAAGCCAGCCCCGCATTGGACTCCGTGCTCAGCAGGAAACCTGCTTCTCCCTCTCCCACTCCCCTTGCTTGTGTTCCCTCTCTCTCTCTCTCTCTCTCAAAAAATAAATAAAATCTTTTTTAAAAAAATCAGCAAAGCTATCAAACATATTACAGGTAAATAGATAGCAACAGCTCCAAAGAATAAGGGAAAATTATATCTTCTCAGAAACATATTTATTAAGGACACCATAGATAGATGGAAAATTAAGCCCAAATAATCGACTCTGAAAGATGTTCTAAAGTATTTGATTCCAATTACAAAGCATTTTTTTTTTCTTTTTCTTGGTGCTCTTGATTTTTCCTGGAGATGAGAAAATATTTATTAGGGCAGAAGAATTAGACTAGCATAAGACATTTCAAATTGTCATAGGAAGCAAAGCAACAGTGGAACAATCTTTTTAAAAACACACAACAGACACATAGATCAATGGAACAGAATAGAGAGCCCAGACATAGACCCTCAATTCTATGTTCAACTAATCTTCGACAAAGCAGGAAAGAACACCCAATGGAAAAAAGACAGTCTCTTCAATAAATGGTACTGGGAAAACTTCACAGCCACATGCAGAAGAATGAAACTAGACCAGTCTTTTACACCATACACAAAGATAAACTCAAAATGGACAAAAGACCTCAATGTGAGACAGGAATCCATCAAAATCCTAGAGGAGAACATAAGCAGTAACCTCTTTGACAGTGGATACAGCAACTTCTTTCAAGACATGTCTCCAAAGGCAAGGGAAACAAAAGCAAAAATGAACTTTTGGGGCTTCATCAAGATAAAAAGCTTTTGCACAGCAAAGGAAACAGTCAAACAAAAGGCAAGCCATGAATAGGAATAGATATTTGCAAGTGACATTTCAGATAAAGGGCTGATATCCAAAATCTATAAAAAAACTGATCAAACCCAACACCCAAAAAACAAATAATCCAGTCAATAAATGGGCAGAAGACATGAACAGACACTTTTCAAAGAAGACATACAAATGGTTACCAGACACATGAAAAAGTGTTCAACATCACTAGCCGTCAGGGAAATTCAAATCAAAACCACAATGAGATACCACCTTACACCAGCTAGAATGGCCAAAATTAACAAGACAGGAAACAAGTTTTGGAGAGGTTGTGGAGAAGGGGGAACACTCTTGCACTGTTGGTGGGAATGCAAGCTGGTACAGCCACTTTGGAAAACAGTGTGGAGGTTCCTCAAAAAGTTGAAAATAGAGCTACCCTATGACCCAGCAATTGCACTACTAGGTATTTACCCCAAAGATATAGATGTAGTAAAAAGAAGGGGCACATGCACCCCAGTGTTCATAGCAATGTCCACAATAGCCAAACTATGGAAGGAAACGAGATGCCCTTCAACAGATGAATGGATAAAGAAGAGGTGGTCCATACATACAATGAAATATTACTCAGCCATCACAAAGGATGAATACCCACCATTTGCATCGACATGGGTGGAACTGGAGGAGATTATGCTAAGTGAAATAAGTCAAGCAGAGAAAGACAATTATTATATGGTTTCACTCATATGTGAAACATAAGAAATAGAGCAGAGGACCACAGGGGAAAGGAGGGAAAACTAAATGGGAAGAAATCAGAGAGGGAGACAAACCATGAGAGACTCTGGACTCTGGGAAACAAACTGAGGGTTACAGAAAGGAGAGGGTTGGGGGGATGGGGTGATTGGGTGAATGGTATTAAGGAGGGCATGTGTTGGGATGAGCACTGGGTGTTATACGCAACTAATGAATCGTTGAACACTACAACAAAATCTTATGATGTACTATATGTTGGCTAACTGAACATAATGAAAAATTAAAAAAAAAATAAAACACACACAACAAATGAAAGATTACAAGCATGATCCAAAATTCTTATATCCATCCCAGATCTCCTTGTAGCATCAATCCTATAGAAACAGTTTTAAATATGCTTCATACACACTATTTTATGGGTCTGTATTTTGGGATTTTTATGGAAGCTTCATCATATAGGCATAACCCATTATTAACTCAGTCTCCAGTTTCTGTCTCCTTCCTGGAGTATAAGGGGTGGGTTGGAAAGTTCCAAATTTCTAATCATGGTTTAGTCTTTCAGGTGACCAGCCTCCATCCTGAAACTATACAGGAGCTCACCAAGTCACCTCATTAGAAAAAAAAAAAAAAGACTCCTCTCACCAAGCCAAATTCCAAGAATTTTAGCTCTGTGCCAGGAACAGAGATCGATATATATGTTTTCTATTTCATATAACTTCACTGAAGGGAGTTGGGGAGGGTGCTAAATTTTAGTAATTTACATAGTAATATAATTTTATGTAGTGAAATATAAAAATAATATACCAGCTTTAAAACTAGAAGATAATACTTCATATTTCCTACAACCCTTATTCTAGACAGAGGAAACCACAGGTCACTGGTTATTTTCTCAAATGAACCTTCTGGTAGATAAGATTATTGTTAAGCTTATGTAAGCAGTGACATAAATTATATGTTGGTATATTCAGTGATTTCTCTAGGTCCATATATGTACCCATGAACACCTCCCACTCAGGAGAGTGATTTAACATAAAGAAATTAGTGGCAATCTAGTTAAACTTATTCAGATGAACAAAGGAAGGAGTTATACATTCTTCGGGCTGCTGGGGAAATTGAATAACATGCTTAGTTGTCCTGACTTTCTTCCCTCATCTATAAATTGGAAATAATAGGAATACCCAGCACTTATGGAAGGGGTGATGACTACTCAGGTGGCATAATCAAAGAGTTTCGAGCAGGGGTACCTGATACAAGAAAATGCCAAATAATCAATGTTTACTGCCTTCTCCTTTTCCAGTCCCACAGCCCTCAGTGTGACAGGCTGGAGGGGACAATAATTCCTTCTCCATTGACCAATATATTCTATCTTCATGGAGGGGTTACAACCACTGAATCTCAAATGAAAATTTTAAAAATGGGAATAACAAGAACTATTGTGTTTCATTATCATTGAAAGGGCTTTTGCAAACATAATACCACAGTTATAGAACATTTAGTTAATAATCACTGCAAAGCTCTGTATTCATAGCAGGTGTGAAGGTGGTTCTTTCCTTTCTGAATGTAAGAGCTCAGTCTTGTTCCCAGACCAGAGCTCACTCTGTCATGTTTTATCATAGCAATTCATACCAGCCTATTTTTAGACTATTCCGAATAGTGGTGGAAGATAATAAGAAATGAAATCAAGATTAAAAGATGCTCTATCAGTGTAAGTCAATGGCAGGTCAGTGGATAAAATGGAAAATAGTCCCCCAAGAGGAATCATCCAGAATTATGTGGAGTCTGGAGAGATTTAACCAGACCATTAAGTGGCTTCAGATCCTCTAAGAGCAGAAGATTGCCATTTTAGTTTTGATTTTGCTGTTGTCATGACTTTCTTTGCTAATGTAAGCTTTTACTGGGACATATAAAGAGGGTGGGCATTAGCTGCTGACTCGCTTGCTGCTTTCTATAGATTGTTTCAATCTGTAAATCTTTCCTGTATTGAGCCAACAAGGAATACCGCGTTAAGAGGCCATGTTTACCAAAATTGCTTCTCAGCAGTTTAAGACACTGGTTTGAAAAAGTCTGGTAAGAAAACTGACCCTCGTTAGTGTAGCACTATCCAAAGACTATCACGGGAAGCTCTTTAAAAGAAAAGAAAAAAAAAAAAAAGATTGATTCTTCTATTAAAGAAAACAAGATCTGTGCTATCTTAAATACAGCATGCAGTGTGTTTATGATAAAGCCAAGTTTCATTTCCACTTGTTTTAACTTCATAGGAAGGGAGACAAAAGAGAAAGCTAAATTACTTCTAAAATAAATTACACAAAGTGTTCTTGAAATGCATCATAGAAAAGTTTAGGTTGTTTTAATTTAGCACAATGGAGCACTGGATTCAATTGGCTTGCCATAGGAAAAAATTTTAAAAGAACCACTTATTGAATTAAAAAGCTTTTGTTCTGTGGCCTCACAGAACTCAGGAATTAGCATTAACCTGTTTGATATTTTGTGGCATATAGAAGAAGAACCAGAATAAGTACATTTGACTTTCATATTTACAATCTAGATTATATGGGTCTGTTTCACCTTTCTCAAGGCTGAGTTTCTTCATGTGTAAAACTGAGGTAGCAAGATCTACCTCATAGTCTTTTAAGGGTTCAATGTGATCTGGAATATTTGAGTAAATTGGTGCATTGGAAGCATTCAATGTATATTTGAATCTGAATCTTAAACCAATGAGGAACTTCTCATGGCTGTTGATTAGTATTTGATAGTAAGCAGATTCATAATATCTGTATGCTGTCATTCTTTCATTTGTTATTCATTCAAACTATATTGATTAACTGCATGCATTGGAGTGTGCTACGCTGGGTTCCAAGCGTATTCTACCCCTTTCATATTTCACATAGTAATGATGAGTTTGTGAGATTGCTGATTAAATAATATCAGTAATTACTAAAATATTTAATTAAATGAGAGTGCCAAGGCTTAGGAAAATACACAGTATTCTAGAATCTGAGCTCCATATTTATATTATATATATAATACCTTTGAAAAATCATGAACGTCTCTGCAGCTCAATGTCCTTATCATTAAATTGGAAATAACACATTACAATCTTCACAAGTCTGTTTATAAGATACAATGTTAGGCTGTATGTCAAAGGAAATGGTGAATTATAAAAGAATATACAAATATTTAGGCTGTTATCATGATGTGAATTTAAAAATCTGTCTCAACGTAGATTTTTTGGATTTCTTAGATAATAATCTGTGGCACTGGTTTATATATAGAATTCTCAGTGAAGGCTTCCAACAGTGTGTCTTAACTAAACGAAAATTGACATTTAAAATAGTCCAAGAAAAGTGCTAGCTACTGAGTCTGCACCAGAACATATTAGAGAAAGAAAAATTTCAGCTTCTATGTGAATGGTTTTTGTAAGACAGAAGCAGATCACACTTGCCAACAGATCAGCGGTATTGAAGAATTACATATGTTCATACTTCGGGAGTGTATTGCAGATACGCTAACATGTAAAACAATGATTGCAGTTCAGGGAAATATGTGATCAAAATTTGTACTAGCTTTAGAGCAACAAAGGAATGGCCCCCAAACTAGCCTGAAGGAAGAATATGGCAAATAGGGATATTAATGGGATAAGAAAGAAGAGATGGTAGTTAAAAGGGGTTCCAGAATCAAATTACTATCACCATCATCACCTTTTCAATGAAGAGATAAAAGCATGTGCTGCAATAGAAAGGGAAAAAGTAAGCCAGGGAAGGATATCAGTTAGGAATCTGGAGTCCAGAAGTGCCTGGGTGGCTCAGTTGGTTAAGCAACTGCCTTTGGCTCAGGTCATGATCCTGGAGTCCCGGGATCGAGTCCCACATCGGGCTCCCTGCTCGGCAGGGGGTCTGCTTCTCCCTCTGCCCTCTTCCCTCTCGTGCTCTCTGTCTCTCATTCTCTCTCTCTCAAATAAATAAATAAAATCTTTAAAAAAAAAGGAATCTGGAGTCCAATTATAAGAACAATCAGAAAAGGGAGATGATAGTCTTCTAGAAGTTAATGATCTGCAAGTGGCAGCATAGAAATAGAAATCTGAAATCAAGGTGTTGGCTGGGTGGAGTTCGTACCTGGAGGCTCTGGAAAAAGTTTGCTTCTAAGCTCTTGTTATTGACAGAGTTAAATTCCTTGCGGTTTGCAGACTTGAACTCTTTGTCCTCACTGTCAGCCGGGGACTGTGGAGCAGATCCCTAAGTCTACCCGATTCTTTGCTATTTGTTCCCCTCCATTTTTAGTTCAACAATGGAGCATCAAATACTTCCTGTGCTCTGAATTTCTGACTTCCCAGTCTCTGACTTCTAGACCCACCTTTAAAGGGCTTGTTTGCTTAGGTCAGGCACACTTAGATAATTTATTTTAAAGTCAACTAAATTGTGACCATAATGGCATCTATAAAATCCATTGCCCTCAATATCTAGATTTGTGTTTGATTGAATAGTTGGTAGAATTTGCTCATATACCAAAATACATTTTTCACATTTAAATATTATTTAAATACATACCAATTCTCAATGCAATTAAAAGTGAACATTAAAAATTAACATTAAAAATACAGGATGTATTGTAAAACATCTACTTTGCAAATAATTTTGTTTAGAATCTTATTTTTGAAGAAGTTAGAGAAATCTCATGAATGAAAAACATACTTTTTTGCCTACCCTGCTATATTTAAGTTATAAGGTTCAACTTGAAAAGAGCAGAAAAAAAATTTTTTTAAATATAGATATCTAAAGGTTATCTAAAAATATAGATATCTAAAGGTTAGCTTCCAGATCATTAATAGATCATGGAGTTTTCTTATCCTGCCATTTTCTGACTCCACTTTGGATAATAATATCTTGGGGAGATATTTTCTTCTATTATTGCTGATTTTTGTAGGAATCAAGTGAACCTTAGGAATATCACCACCTACCAGTTCCCAAACTTTATTTTTAACTTATCTGGTTATCACATTCATGGTTTTAGTTGTCATATAGTGGTTTATTAAAAATTCTTCAGGGTAAATATGCATATGTATCTGTGCTAGTTTTGAACAAAACAACAACTAAAACAGATCTTCCCATATTAAATTTACTAAGGAAATTTTAATGTTATGCAATTAACATCCAATTACAAAGCAATTCTAGATCAGCATGTTTAAGGAAGTTTCTTTTCCATTTTACATTCTGTGTCATTTATGCATATATTTATAAATTTATTAGCATATTTTCTGGAATTCCATCCATTTATAATAATGGAAAATTGACATCAGTTTAAAATTATAATGACTTAATATATAAACTCTACTTAGCATCTTGCACATAATTATATGCACAGTGAAGACTATATTGTATTTATGGAGTTATAGATCTTTGATAAACCCATTACAATTTATCAATAGTTTGTGCATCCTTGTGTAATCATGCCAGTTAAATTAAAAATATGAACTAAAATTTCTGGATAATTTATGTAGTGAGTATCAAATTGCTTTCTGTAAATCCCTGGAGTACATCGGAAATATGACAAATACAATTGAAAACTCACAATGAAAAAGCACTTAAGGTATTATTCAAAGAAAATGACCACGTGAGGCATAAAGACTATTAAACTATGTGCCACATTTTGTAGTAACCATTGCCATGGACTGAATTGTGTCACCCCAAAAGTCGTATGTGGAAGCCCTAACCCTCAGTGTGATGGTATTAGGATGTGAGACCCATGAGAGATAATTAGGTTTAGATGAGTTCATATGCGTGGGGTCTTCATGATGGTATTAGTACCCTTATAAGAAGAGCCGCCGGAGAGCTAGCCATCTCTCTCTACATTGTGAGGATACAGCTATCTGTAAGCCATCTATGTAAGCTGACAGCACAGTTCAGAGAGCTATCTAATAATATTCACTCAGTGTTGAATTGGTTCAAATATCAAAATTAGGAGTGCCTGGGTGGCTCAGTCGGTTAAGTGTCTGCCTTCGGCTCAGGTCATGATCTCAGGGTCCTGGGATCGAGCCCCAAGTCGGGCTCCCTGCTCAGTGTGGAGCCTGCTTCTCCCTCTTCCTCTGCTACTCCCCCTGCTTGTGCTCTCTCTCTTGCTCTCTCTGTCAAATAAATAAATAAATTAATTAATTAATTAAATCTTTTAAAAAGTATCAAAATTATATGTAATCTTTTATATTCAGCTAGATGGATCTTCATGCTCTCTAATTTTTTCATGATGTGTTTATAAATATAGAACATAAAAGTATTTTTCTCAGTAGAACCCTTGATACATAAACAATAGGAAAATTTAAAAAAGATGCATTAAGGCTCTTTTAAAAATACACTACCCTATAGATGGACAAAGATAAAGTGTACTGATCATATGAATGCAATGTAAAGAAAAAAAGAATGTGTGGAAAAGTGTTGTAAAATTGAGTGCAAATAATCATAGAAACAGAATCTTTATATTTTATAGGATTCAGGATGCTGTAACTAGGAAATATCAAAATTTATTTTAATAGAAAGTTGTCTGGAGCTGATATAAATACATCTGTCAAAGAAACTCTCCTTGCTAACTAAACATCTTGCAAATATAACTTAGTTAGGCAAACCTCTCTAAATTGCTTGTCTTAAACAAACTGACAGTGCAAGGTGATAATTTGCTATACAAATTTAGATGAATTTAATTGTAAATGTGGGATAGAGCATTAAAAATTATTTGGTTTTGAAACTAAGATAACACTGTTAATTATACTTGAACTAAAATTCACAAAAAATAGAATTAAAAAAATAATTTGTTCTGAAACATTAAAGAATTTGATTTTTAAAATGACATTTTCAAACATGTCTCAATATTATAAATTTTTGAACCCATTCTGCCACTTGCTGGCAGTCAGGTGATAGTCATTTACATAGTATCTTTAAGTCTTACTTTCTTCATTTGTAAAAGTAAGAGGGTAATGTTGACTTTAGTTTTAAAGTGTGTGTGTGTGTGTGTGTAAACACTTCCTAGATCCAGATATAAAATAATCCCAACAACTGTAGAGAACTCTCTTGTGTCCCTTCCTTCTACCCATAAGTATCCACTATTTTATCTCCTATCACCATCAATGACTTTTGCTTTTTTTGAATGTGATATAAATGGAATTATAGATCACACACTTTTTTGTATCTGCATTACTTCATTTGCATTATAAGATCATCTGTGTTGTATGAATCCATGGCTCTTCTTTTTTATTCCTGAGTATATTTCATTGAAAGAATATTCCACAATCTATTTTTTTCCATTCTCATGTTGATGGAAATTTGAGTTGTTTCCAGGTTTTGTTAATTATCAAGGAAGTTGCTATGAACACTTTTATAAATGTCTCCTGGTGGACATTTTCACTTATTCGTCTTAGGTATATTTTTAGGAGTGAAAATTCTTCATCATGGGTAGGTGTATGCTTTGCTTGAATGATTTGAATGGTTTAATGGTTGAATCAATTTACACTCCCACATCATGAGACAAATCACATCTCAGGCTAAGCTTGACTCAGAGTGAGGTTTTCAAATATATTTTATTAGCTCTAAAATCACAATAACCTACCAAATACTTTCCAACTAATTATAAAAGTAACACAAAATCAAACACATTCATCCAGGTGGAAGGAGTGATATAATTTTTTTTCTTCATAGACAGCCTACTACCTCCACCTTCATTCATTGAACTGTGCAGTCTCTGATTTAATTTTAGGCCATGTCTTTTGAAACCTAAACTTCAGATTTTATCAAGAAAATATCAGAAAAACACATTTTATTTAATTTTCCCAGTCATAAATTGATTTATAGAGGGCTTTTACTTTGTCCAACTTCTGAAGACTATTTTTTAACTGTGGACAAATATATTACATTGACAAATAACATTAATCTTATTCTATATTTCAATGGTTCTTTGTAGTGAAAGGGAGAGGAGTCAACATAAAAATACTCCATTTTATCTGAGTTCATGTTAATTCTATTCCATCATTACATCTATGATTGAGAATAATACAATTCAAGGTATTTAGTTCAAAGATCACTGAAGGTTACCTAATTCATAAACTTTCCACTCAAAGAGTTTCCAAGAGAAGGAAGAACAGCAGTTTTGTACTGTGGTCTCAGAATATAATAAAAGAGATACATTTTCTTACCCTGTGGAATGTTGACTGCCATTCTGTTTGATGTAAGAGCTAGCCAGAAGAATAAATGCTTCATCATTACTGTTGTTCTAAATTAAATGAAAAAAATCTGTTTCTTTAAGGTTTATATTACTTTAGTTTTCAAAATTATTATGTTGTATCATATTTTAAAAATAAGATTTAGTAATTTTGAACTCCTGGGCATAGTCATTTTATGTTCTTCTATGTATGATAATGTAATTTTTCTCTAGAAATTCATCTGAGGTTTAAGTGCATAGTTTATGATAGAAGGTAGGTGTGCTTAAAAAAATTCAATTTTAAATAAATTCACATGGTTTCTAAGATTAGGAATGAGTAATATATTTGGAAATAGAATTTCATGTTAATAAAAGAATTAACATCATCACAAGACACATATTCAGGAAAGTTTGAAGTCTTCAAATTTGAAGTGTTTCTTAGAAGAGCAGAGGATAATGCCTATGGAAAAATAAAGAATAGTTGCCTTGACATGTCACAGTATTAAGTATATCACATTATTATATATACATAGTATTAAAATGTATCATGGTAGGCATATCTAAACACATGTAAGAAATGATATATAAGCCCAATGTTTCTGTCTCTCTGACACTTAGTACGTAGGTAAGATTGAATAAAAATCCAGTGACAGGCCCATTTACTTCCTCAGGATTTCTTCGCGTCCTTAGGAACATCAATTTATTTTTGCCAGTACCTCCTATCTGCCTTTCCCTGTTCTGTTTTGGGGGATATTTCTTCATGTCCAGAATGAACAAAAACAATAAACTACCCACAGTCTTGATTTTTAATACAAGTGAAAACAGTCTTTTAAAACACAAACAAGGATTTGGCATGAATAGCAGAATGTACTTAAAGCTTTTACTTCAAAGCAAAGTTTTTGAGAGGAGTTGCTGATTATATCACATTGTAAGAGATCCAAAGCAGTATTAAATATCCATGCTCTTACAGTTTCTTTAGCCATTCTGCTATATTGCTCAGCTATGCTACTTCTCCTTTCCTTTCCTGGAGAAATAAAATATGATGGTCCTGCTCTTTCTTCCCCATTTCCTCTTTTTTTCTTTTCTTTCTTTCTTTCTTTCTTTCTTTCTTTCTTTCTCTTTCTTTCTTCCTTTCTTCTTTTCTTTCTTCCTTTCTTCTTTTCTTTCTTTCTTTCTTTCTTTCTTTCTTTCTTTCTTTCTTTCTTT
>NC_058415.1:53530982-53640754 GCF_002201575.2 Neomonachus schauinslandi | reverse complement strand
TTTCTTTCTTTCTTTCTTTCTTTCTTTCTTTCTTTCTTTCTTTCTTTCTTTCTTTCTTTCTTTCTTTCTTTCTTTCTTTCGAGAGTGTGTGTGTATGTGTGCAAGCAGAGGGCCTGGGGTGGGGCAAGGGGCAGAGGGAAAGGGAGAGAGAGAGAATCTCAAGCAGACCCCCCACTGAGTGCAGAGCCCACTCGGGGCTTGATCTCAGGACCCTGAGATCATGACCTGAGCCCAAATCAAGAGTCAGAGGCTTAACCACTGAGCCACCCAGGCACCCCCTCCTTCATTTCTTAATACCCACATACCCTTAAATTCTTATTAATTTAAGCTTATATATATATGTATATATATATGAAACATATATTTTTCTATCAACCCATAACCCATACCATGAGTTCATCCCTTCTATTCCAAGAATTTTCTTTTTGTTATTCTAAACAAAGATTTTTTTCTATGAAATTAATTGCATAGTCAGATATTAAAATATTTTTTCTTATGCTGCTAGAATTGTCATGTAACCTCGTAAAATTTAAAGTTAATATAATGTTTGATTTCAGAAAATCTTAAAGATTGAAAAGAAAAAAAAAATGAAGTGAAGAAGAAAACTGTGTTTGCTATGTCACATTAACAATGCCTGTATTTCCCTACCTGCAGACAAACCCGAAAACTATGAGAATATCATTTTGTAGTTTCTGTTGCAGTTTGGCATTTTCTATTCTTAATATTCCCCCAGAAGCTGTTCATAAGCAGGCAGCATTATGAACAGATAGTAGTCAGACCATCCGTTAGTCTGCACTAAAATATACATGTGAAATGAATTCAGTTATTAACTTTGTCACAACAAAACACAGAAGAGTTTTAAATGGATCAGCAAAGCATCTCCGGAATATTTTAAATGTGTTTCAAAGACACTCTGCCTAACTCTCCTGGCATATATCCTCCTGGAGATAAATGTTACAGAGTTCGGGGGGTCACCTGTCTTTTAGTACAATAGTATGTGCTTACAGTTCACCACACAAGACATGATTTAGTCTATTTTTTCAGGATGGCCTGAAAAAACAGTGACTTCAAGAACAATTGTCCTTTAAAGAAGTGAGTTAAAAAAAAAAAAATTCAAGGTGTGAAGACATTGGAACTTCTATCTAAGCAAATAATGATTTGCCTGCTGAGTTGGCTTCAAGTCCTGATACCCACAGAGCTAACAGGAGCTTCCAGGAACTCCAACCATGATCTAGAATTTAGTCTGTAGCAGTGTGAAGCAGTAAGACAATCACATATAAGTAGTCACATCTCCTTGGACTTCTCTTGCCTATGATAGTTTAGCAGATTTGCCTTGTCTTTTATTACTTTGACAGTTTTGTGGAGTACTATTCATATACAATGTCCCTCAATTGGAATATACTTTAATGTGGGTTTTTTTTTTTAATGATTTTTAGATGATTTAGGCAAGGGTTAGGTCCTCTGGGGAAGAAGACGACAGAGGTAAAGTGCCATATTTGTGTCTAGGATACATTCTATTGGCATAATTGATCATTGTTGATACTAATCTTGATCACATGGCTAAGATATCTTTTTCAAGGTTTCTCCCCAGCAAGATTACTTTTTCCCCCTTTCCATACTGTACTCCTTGGAATGAAGTCACTATATACAACCCATGTTAAGGAACAGGGAGTTAAGCTCCAACCTTTTGAGGGTGAAGTATCTATAGAAATTATTTGGGAATCATCTACAAGAGGGGATGCATCTATTTTCATTTATTTATTTATTTATTTACTCATTCATTCAATCATTTACTAATAAAGTAGAAGTGATGAAAATTAAATAATTTATACTTTGAATTATGACTCAATAATACTATATTGCTAAAATTATTTTAGTTTTGGTCACTAAGAGCTCTTTCAATTAGCTCCGGTGTTCCTTTTTTTAATTTTAAAGGATTTTATTTGTTTGTCAGAGATAGAGAGCATGAGTGAGTATAAGCAGGGGAAGCGGCAGGCAGAGGGAGAAGAAACTCCCCCCTGAGCAAGGAGCCTGATGCAGGACTCCATCCCAGGACCCTGGGATCATGACGTGAGCTGAAGGCAGACACTGAACCAACTGAGCCACCCTGATATCCCTGCCCTGTGACATATCTCAATCATTGTGATTTTTTTGTCGATTTTTAAAATCTTTATTTATTATTTTATTGATCATTATTTACTTTATATTTTGCAGCATTATGTTGTTCTGTGCTTAAAGCTTACTAAATCATATTTTAAATAAGGTAACGTATTTTGATCTACTAATTAGTAGCCCTACTTAATTTCTTTTTAAAATTTTTTTATTATGATTAGATAACATGAGATCTAGCCTCTTATCAAAGTCTTAAGTGTACAATACTGTGGGAACAATGTTACACAGTAGACCTCTATACTTTATTAATCTTGCATAATTAAGTCTTTATGTCTATTGGTTAGCAACTTTCCATCTCCTCCTCACTCAGCCTCTGGCAACCACTATCCTACTCTGATTTTATGAGTTTGATTATTTTAGATACCTCATTTAAGTGGAATCATGCAGCATTTGTCCTTCTGTGACTGGCTTATTTAACTTAGCATGTGATATTCAAGGTCCATCCATGTCATAGCATATTGTAGAATTTCTTTTTTAATGGCTAATATTCCATTGTATAGATAACAATATTTTATTTATGCACTAATCTGTCAGTGGACATTTAGGCTGTTTCGACATGTTGGCCTTTGTGAAAAGTGTTGCAATGAATATTGGAGTACTAATACCTCTTACAGATCCTGATCTCAGTTCTTTTGGATAAATATCCAGAAGTGGGATTGCGGGATCACATGATTGTTCAATTTTTAATTTTTTTTAGGAATCTCCATGCTGTTTTCCAGTGGCTGTACCATTTTGCCTTTCCACCAACCATGTACAAGAGTTCCAATTTTTTCACATCCTCACCAACACCTATCATCTTTTCTTTTCTTTTTTTTGCTAATAGTCATCCTAAAAGGTATGAAGCAGTATCTTGCGGTTTGATTTGCATTTTCCTGATGAATAGGTATGCTGAATGTAACATGTTGTCTACTTGTATGTCTTCTTTGGATAAATATCTATTCATGTCTTTAGCCCCTTTTCAATCAGATTATTAGTTTGTGGGTTGAGTGGGGGTTTTTTGTTTTGTTTTTGTTTTTTTGGTTTTTTGCTCTTGAGTTATAGGAGTTCCTTACCCATTTTGGAACTGACCTGTATATTATTTGACACATGGTTTGCAAATATTTAC
Source organism: Neomonachus schauinslandi (assembly GCF_002201575.2). Classification (NCBI taxonomy): domain Eukaryota; kingdom Metazoa; phylum Chordata; class Mammalia; order Carnivora; family Phocidae; genus Neomonachus; species Neomonachus schauinslandi. The sequence continues at coordinate 53,637,477 of NC_058415.1, read as the reverse complement.
GCCTGGTCTGTAGATGCCTTTTCAGTGCTGTTTCTTTCGTATGCTGAGCAGAGGCATTTTAGTTTGATATAAACCTCTTATTTATTTTTGCTTTTGTTGCTTCTGTTTTTGGTGTTCTATCCAAAAAACTTCATTGCTAAGACCAATATCATCGAGCTTTTTCCTTATGTTTTCTTCCAGGTGTTTATAGCTTTGAGTCTTGAATCCATTTTGAGTTCATTTTTGTGTATGGTATAGAAGAGCTGAATTTTATTCTTATGCATGTGGATATCTGGTTTCTCCAGCACCATTTGTTGGAGAACATTCTTTACCCATTTTGTATTTTTGACACCCATATCAAAGATTAGGTGTCCATGAATGTGTGGATTTGTTTCTGGGTGGGCTCTCTATTCTGTTTTATTGGTCTACATGTCTGTTTTTGTGACAGTACCATACTATTTTAATTACTGTACCTTTGTAATATGTTTTCAAACCAGAGTGTGTGATGCCTCCAGATTTGTTCTTCTTCCTGAATTTTGTTTTGGCTATTTGGGGTCTTTTGTGGTTCCATATGATTTTAGTTAGCTATGGTGTTTTTAATTTTTTTTTTTTTTTTTTTACTATTTTTAGAAAGATGTGAGGGAGCTTACCATTGTGGAATTTTAAAAACAAATTTCTTTACCTCTTGGCAGTTCAAAACGTTCCAGGCGCATTTGTATAATTCCTGCCTCCTACTTAGAACTGTAATTTCTCCACAGAATGGTGGTTCCCTTTATGAGTATGATATTAGAAACCAAGATCTCAGTGCTGGATGTTTTTGTTTTTACTGGGGCGGTCTTGCTTCTAGGTTGAGATAGAGAAGGGAAGTCTATGTGTGCCTACTAACCTATAAATTCATACGTATCTATAATTATTATTGTGTAATGTTTAAGCCAAGCATGAGTTCACACAGCTGATGTCTTCAACTCTAATTCATTACCACGTGAATGATTCTAACCTCTTTTCCTCGCCCGTCTGGAACTTTCCACTCCAGTGGTGAAAAACTTGGCTCCCACTGTCTTAATGCATTTCTTTGATTTTTCAATTCCAGCATACATGCATATAGTATTAGAATTTTTCTTCTGTACCGCCACGGAAAAAATGTTATTTACTAGAGTACAATGCTTATGAACTGTTTATATTTATTTTAATCTTAACGACTCCACTCATTTCCAAAGTTACTTAGGTCAGTACCTTTTCCCCTACCCTCTACGGTGAGGTTCTTTCATAGATTTTCAATACAGGTAGATTGTTTTGTCACATTATACTTTCAATCCTAGGATTCCCCCAATCTTTTAATATGATTTAAATTACACATTTAAGGTTCAGTTTTTGTGCTCTTAAATTCACTGGGTTTTGACAAATGCACAGTACCACACAACTACCATTACAATATCAACAGAAAAGTTCATTACCCTAAAATATCTTCCGTGCTTTGTCTATTCAAACACCCCCCTCCCCTCAAATCCCTGGAAACCATTGAAGTTTTTAAATATATATATATTTTTTGCTTTTTCCTGAATGCCATATTATAAATGGAATCATGCATTTTATAGTCTTTTAGATTGGCTTCCTTCAGTTAGCAAAATACATTAACATTTCATCCATGTCTTTTTGTGGCTTATTAGCTCATCTCTCTCTCTCTCTCTCTGTGTGTGTGTGTGTGTGGTGTGTGTGTATTTAGAGCAATTTTAGGTTTACAGCAAAATTGACAAGAAAGTATAGAGATTTTCCACACACACACTGCCTGCCTACATGCACATAGCCTCCCATATCAACATCATTCACCAGAATGGTACTTTTTTCTTTTTTAACAAGGATGAATTTATATTGGTACGTCAAAATCACCCAAAGTCCGTAGTTACTTTAGAGTTCAGTCTTGGTGTTCTACATTCTGTGGGTTTGGAAATATGTGTAATGATATATATCCACCATTATAATATCATACAGAGTATTTTCACTGCCCTAAAAATCCTTCATACCCCAACTATTCATCCTTCCCCCCCCAACCACCATGCCAACCTCTGACAACCACTCAACTTTTTACTTTCTTTATAGTCTTACGTTTTTTAGAATGTCATATAGATGGAATCATACAGTGCGTAGCCTTATTAGGTTGAGTTTTTTCATTTAGTAATATACATTTAAGGTTCCTCAATGTCTTTTCATGGTTTGGTAGCTCATTGCTTTTTAGCATGGAATAATATTCCATTGTTTGGATGTATTTCAGTGTATTTATCTATTCACCTACTGGATGCTTTCAAGTTTTGGCAATTATCAATAAAGCTGCTATAAACATCCTTGTGCAGGTTTTTATGTGGACATATTTTTCAACCCCATTGGTTAAGTACCAAGGAGTGTGATTGCTAGATTGTATGGTGAGAGTATTTTGAGTTTAATAAGAAACTGCTGTCTTCCAAATTGGCTATACCATTTTGCATTCCCACCAACAATGCATGAGTTCTCACTCCACATCCATGCTAGCCTCTGGTGTTTTCAATGTTCTAAATTTTGGTCATTTTAATAAGTGTGTAGCAGTATCTCAATGATGTTTTAATTTGCATTTCTCTGCTGACATATGATGTGGAGAATCTTTTCATATGCTTATTAACCATGTGTACATCTTCTTTGGTGAGGTGTCTGTTAGAATCCTTGGCCTATTTATTAATCATATTGTTTGTTTTCTTATTGTTGAGTTTTAAGTGTTCTTTGTACATTTTCAATAACTGTCCTTTATCAGATGTTGCTTTTGCAAATATTGTCTTCTAGTCTGTGGCTTATCTTCTTACTCTCTTGACATTATCTTTTTTCCTCACATATGTATTCATTGCTATTAATTTTCCTCTAAGTACTGCTTTTTCTACATCCCATAACTTTTGATAAGTTGTGTTTTCATTTTCATTTAGCTCAAAATATTTTTTAAATTTATCTTGAATTTTTTTTCTGACCCTTGTGTTTTTTTAGAAGTATCCTATTTAATCTCCACATTTTTCACAATTTTCCAGTCATCTTTTTATTATTAACTTCTGTAATTCCACTGTGGTCTGAAAGATCAATCAAACATTGTATGATTTCTCTTCTTTAAATTTGTTGAGTATGTTTAGTGAGCCAGACTGTGGTCATTCTTGGTGAATGTTTCATGTGATCCTAAGAAGCATGGGAATTCTGGGATGCCTGGGTGGCTCAGTTGGTTAAGTGTGTGATTCTTGTTTTCAGCTCGGGTCATGATCTCAGGGTTGTGAGATGGAGCCCCGCATCCGGATCCACATTGGATGTGGGGCATACTTAGGATTCTCTCTCTCCCTCTCCTTTTGCCCTTCCCCCCCTTAAAAAAAAAAGAAGCATGGGTCTTTTGCTTTTGTGAGATGAAGTTGTCTATAGATGTCAATTTATCCAGTTGATTGATGGTGTTTTCAAATTCCACTGTCCTTGTTGATTTTCTGCCTGTTGGATCTGTCCATGTCTGATAGATAGACATTGAACTGTGATAGTGGATTAATCTATTGCTTTGCAATTCTACTGATTTTTGCTTCAAATAGTTTGACACTCTGTTATTAAGTGCATACACATTAATAATTGTAATGTCTTCTTAGAGATTGACCCCATTTTCATTATGGAAAGTCCTTTATTATCACTAACTTTTCTTGCTTTGAAGTTGGTTCTGACTAAAGTCAGTATAGCTACCCCTGCTTTCTTTTGAATGGTATTAGCACAATATATTTTTCTCTTCCATTTACTTTTAAACTATGTGTGTTTATATTTAGAATGGGTTTCTGTGGACAACGTATAGTTGGATTCTGTTTTATTTAATTGAGTCGGACATTCTCTTTTAATTGGTACATTTAGACCACTGACATTCAAAATGATTACCTATACAGATGGATTATGATCAATCATATTTGTTACTGTTTTCTATTTGTTGACCTTCCTTTTTGTTCCTATTTTTGTCTTCTACTCTTTTTGCTTTTTTGTGGTTTTAGTTGAGCATTTTATATGATTCTATTTTGTTTCCTTTCTTAGCATATCAGTTTTATTTTTTAAGCCTTTTGAGTGGTTTCACTAGAGTTTGCAATATATATTTAAAACTAACTCAAGTCCACTTTCATGTAACAGCATACTGCTTCACATGTAGTTGAGAACCTTACAATAACAAAATAATCCTAAGCCTCCCTTTCACCTCTGGTATCATTGCTGTCATTCATTTTACTCATATATAATCATACATAAACATATATATGTATATATTTATATACAAATTCACATATATAGTATAAATTATATGTTATATATTTTAAAAGTATTTATTATAAATATATAAATAAATATTTTATATTTAGGCATACATAGTCAAATTTATTGGTATTGTTTTGAAAAAACTATTATCTAATAAATAAACTAAGAGTGAGAAAAAAAAGTTTTTACTTTATCTTCACTTAGTCCTTCTTCAGGGCTCTTCCTTTCCTTATGTAGATCTGAGTTTCTGACCTATGTTATTTTTCTTCTCTCTAAAGAACTTCTTTCAACATTTTTTTGTAAGGGAGCCTACTTGCCATGAATTCCTTCAAGTTTTGTTTGTCTGAGAATGTTTTTTTTTTTTTTTTACTTTTTTATTTTTGGGTTGTTTTTTTTTTTTTTTTTTTTTTTTTTCCTCCCAACTCTAAATATTTCACTCCATGTTCTTACTGCTTACATGGTTTCCTAGGAAAAGTCAGATATAATTCTTGGTTTTGATTCTGTATGGGAAAGGTGTGTTTCCCCCTCTGACTTCTTTCAAATTATTTTCTTTATAATAGACATTTTTCCAAAGGCCATAGAGATGGCCAACAGACACATGAAAAGATGCCCAACATCACTCATCATTAGGGAAATGCAAATCAAAACTACAATGAGATATTACCTCACACCTGTCAGAATGGCTAAAATTAACAACACAAGAAACAACAGGTGTTGGCGAGGATGTGGAGAAAGGGGAACCCTCTTGCACTGTTGGTGGGAATGCAAATTAGTGCAGCCACTGTGGAAAACACAGTGTTTCCTCAAAAAGTTAAAAATAGAACTACCCTATGATCCAGCAATTTCACTACTGACTATTTACCCAACAAATACCAGAACACTAATTCAAAGGGATACATGAACCCCTATGGTTTTTGCAGCATTATTTACAATAGGCAAGATATGGAAGCAGCCCAGGTATCCACTGATTGGTGAATGGCTAAAGAAAATGTAGTATACATATACAATGAAATATTATTCAACCATACAAAAACAATGAAATCTTGCCATTTGCAATGACATGGATGGAGCTGCAGAGTATAATGCTAAGTGAAGTAAGTCAGAGGAAAACAAATACCATATGATTTCACTCATATGAAATTTAAGAAACAAAACAAGCAAATGGTTTTCTATAGTTTTGAAATGGCATGTCTAGGTGTTATTTTTTTGGCATTTATCCTCCTTGGTGTTTTCTGAGCTTCCTGGTATGACATTATGTTGGGGAAATTCTTAGTCATTATTGTTTTAAATACTTCTGTTCCTTGCTCATTTTCTTCTCCTTCTAATATTTCCATTGTTTGTATTTATACCTTTTGTAGTTGTCCATCCCACAGTCATTAGATACTCTGTTCTTTTTTTTTTCAGTCTTTGTTCTCTTTGCTTTACAGATTTCAAGGTATATATTAATATATTCTCTACCTCAGAGATTCTTTCTTCAGCTGTGTCCAGTCTACTAATAAGTGTAGAAGGGAATTATTCATTTCTGTTACAGTGTTTTTTATCTCTAACATTTCTTTCTTAGGATTTCTATCTCTCTGTCTACATTGCTCATCTGTTCTTACATGTTGTTTAGTTTATACATTATGCCCTTAAAATATTATTAATCCTTATTTTAAATTCCCAGTTTGATAATTCTAACATTCTTGTCCTTGTCATATCTGGTTCTGATGCTTGCTCTGTCTTTAAATTCTGTGCTTTGCCTTTTGGTATGGCTTGTAATTTTTTTCTGATAGTAGCATATGTACAGGGCAAAAGGAACAGCTATAAAGAGGACTTTATTAAAGTAGTGCTCAGGTATATGGAGAGGGGAAGCATTCTATAGTCCTATGATTAGGTCTTGGTCTTTTAATGAGCCTATGCCCTGCCTTGTGAACTTCACAAGATTTTCTTAGCTTTTTTCTTCCTCCTTAGGTAGGATTGTATAGCTAGAGTAGGCTGGATTTGATATTTCCTTCCCCCTGGTTAGTTAGGCTCTGATAATACCTCAGCAAGTTAGGTTCTGGTTTATAAGTTTCTCCTGAGGACAGGCTTATTAAGAGGAACAGAGTGTTCTCTCAAATTTCAACATGGTTCCTTTTTCCTCTCCCTGCCTGAAGCACAGGGGATTTTTCTTTAGCATTTACTGTAAGAACTTGGTTGAGGTCTTGGCGGTAAATCTCACAAAATTGTGTGGGCTCCCTTATGGTTGAGTCCCCTTGGATTTTTAACTCTCAGAGTTGTTTACACTGAGATTCCAACAATTTATCAGTTACAGTTCAAATTTTCCTACTTAAGCACTGATTCCAGTGCCAGTTTCCACTCATGAGTCTCTGCTCTGGGTGAAACTGTGCTTCCCTGTATTTGCCTGTGTGTATCTCCAATCTTGGGAATAGACGTTTGCTCTCTACCCTTGCTCTTTTGGATCCAAAAAGACTTGTTGATTTTTCAGTTTGTTAAAGTTTTTACTTGCTGTCAGGACACAGTGGTGACTTCCAAACTCTTTACATGTGGAATTAGAAACTGGAGGTCTGCTCATTTCTGTTTTATTGCTGAATAATATTCCATTGTAATGATGCATCACAGTGTGTTTATCTCTTCATGTTTTGAAAGGTCTCTTGGTTACTTCTAGTTTTGGGTGATTAAAAGAAAGCTTTCATAGATGTTGCATGCAGATTTCTGCATATAAATACATTTTCAAATAAGCTGTATAAATATCTAGGAGTGTAGTTGCTGGATTACACAGTAAGACTATATTTCACTTTGTAAGAAACTTCTAAACTGTCTTTCAAAGAACTATACCATTTTGCATTCCCAACAGCAATAAATGAGAGTTCCTTTTGTTCCATATCCTCCCCAGGAATAGCTTATTATCAGGTTTTTAGGAATTTGGCCATTCTAACAGATATGTCGTGATATGTTGTTTGGATTTTCATAATCATATTTATATGCACTAAAATACAAGACATCTACTTTCTGAAATTATTCTGGATGTTTCCCTTCGTACTTCATTGACAAATATCGGAGCAACATATTTAGAACAGAAGCCATTACAATTCCTAGTCCTTAGTTTGGACTTTACTAGAACTGCGTATACATTTCTGTTCCCATTCTCAATAACACAGTGAAAACATATTGACTATTTTTTTTTCCATGAGATACCTACTCCTGTAGATTAAACTATGAATTAACTGAAATTGTATCTTTTGATAACTAACTTATTACTTTTATTACTCATTAAGACTCCGTACAAGACCCTCATCTTGTTCCCAATACAAAGCTTTATGTCAAACCCTCTATCCAGTCTCAACCTGTTCCCTTTCCTACAACACCCATTTTAAACTGGTTCAGCCCAGCTCCTAAAACCCTATAAACAACCTCTTCTGTCTTCTCCCTTTTTAGACACCATTAAAACTCTCTCAAGGTATGATATTTCTGACTGTGGTAGGACTAATGGTCCTATCTTTGTTTTTTCAGCATGTTTTTCTGGTGATCTTTTGGGGAATCAGTCTTCAATGATATGTTTCATTGGAAAGTAACTTTTTGGGCTTTCAAGATTCAAAAGATAATACCAAGTTTACCACCGCCACCTTGTTCACTGATATTAAACCATGAGGGTACTTTTAACTCATCTCCAGATTTTGATCTCACTGAAATTCAATATCTATTAAATGCCTGGGAGGGAGGGAAAAATATACATTTAGAGGTTTTCTAAGACTGTGTGTTCTAATGATTGCTCTAATGAGTGTTGCAAACCTGGATAAACCTGTGGCAACTCTTGGCTGGAGTCCATGATTTCCTTATAGCAGGTTGACCTCCTTTACTTTGAATTGTTCTTTGGTGATGGCTTATTGACTGAAACATGAGTTACTTGTAAAATACAACCCTTTGAAGGTGGTACATAATGTTGTTTATCACATTACATTATTTTCTCCACTAGGATGAGTATATAAAATAGCTCTCTGCCTCAGTTCCAGAATAAATCTCAATTCTCAGGAGTAATTGCTTTTATTTTATTGTATTGGTATAAAATTGCATAATTGAGTATTTTTCTATATACTGGTAGGTTAATCTGACTTATACCTATAGTAAATAAAAAGGATTTCATACTCTAAATTTTGTGTTCTAATCATACTTTTGATTTTACCTTACTTTCTGGTCTGAGTTTTATATTCTCTATTTCAGTCTATGGTTTTTTATAGTTTATTTGGGTATATTGCATATATCTGTTGTACTCCTTCATAATACTCCATGATATGACTCTACGCATTCCCAGTAATGGCTGACTCTATTTGCCTCCACCTCCCTGCTGTCATGACTAATAGCATACCATGAACATGCTGGTGCATTCCCCCTTATGGAATGCTGTAAAAATGTCTTTGTACTGCATATTCAAGTGTGTAATTTTTCATAGTGTATTAATATACTTAAATTGATCGAGTATTGCTAGTTTATTCTTAGGAGTAGTTGCTATCAATAGGATGTTTGGGCCTCTATATTCTACTTTTAGTTAACATTTAGTGTTACATGTTTTCTAAGTTTTGATAATTAATGGTGTAAAATGATACCTAAGTTTTCTTTTAGTTGACATTTCTTGCACTACTTAAAAAATCTGATCATCTCTTTGTTAGTTTGGGGAATCCCTTCTTTATAACTTGTTTATATACTGTGTCCATTTATCTTTGAAGGTTACTGTCTTGTTCTTACTGATTTGTACAAGTTGCTTATGCATTATGGATAGTAGTGAATCCTTTGTTGGCTTTACATATTGCAAGTATGTTCTTCCTTTCTGTAATCTGCTTACTTGTGTCCATGCTATTCTTCATTATACGGAAATGAAAAGACTGTTTCTCATTCTTGGTCATTGATATAAGTTCCTATATTGTTTTCTACTAATCTTTTAATTTTACTTCTCACATACAGTTTATGTTACATAGTCCACATTTCCATGTAAGATTTTGTTTTATATCTTTTCTCCAAAATGAATCAGTATCCCAATACTATCTACTAAAGAACTCATCAATTTTATTTTTTATTAAATTTTCATGCACACACAGATCTGCTTCTGAAGTTTCTGTTCTGTTCCATATGTCTATCTTCCTGTGCTTATGCTATAACAACACTATTTTACTGCTGTGGCTTTTGCAACATATCTTGATATCTGGTGAGCAAGCCAGCTACTATCCTACCAGCTATTTTCATTTTACATTCTCTTTTTAAGGTTCACTTAGTTATTTGTCTTCTTCTGTGTCTTAATAAAAGCATACTAGGTAAATTTACTAATGCTAAGTTTGATTTTAATGACTAATATGAATATCTGCCTCTGTATATTTTTTCAATATCACCATTATTTAATCTCAGCTTATTTGTGTGTGAATATATATTTATATACATACACACCCATATACATATTCAAATTGTATATATATTCAGTGCTGGGTCATTATATCTCAACAGAAAGGATGTCATCATTCTAGTCTATAAGGTTATAATCTCACAGTTTTGGGGGGAGAACATGAAGAAAGAATGTTCCAGTGTAGCATGTTTTGTAGTCATTTTTTTTTTTTAATACTTTACCCTATCGAGTCCTTTGTTCATCCTTTCTGTGCATATATTAGCACTGGTGGTCCACTGCATTGAGAAAAGGCAATGATTATCTCAGGGCACTACACAGGAAAAAGATAAGAACAAGACCAAAAAGTAATAATAATAATAATAATAAGATTAAATCTTCACTGCTTTCCTTTTGCTGCTGTCTGCCCCAGGCTAAAGCTAGTAGCCCACCCAGTATGCTAGGGCTATACAGCATTCAGTATTCTGAGATGCTTCTCAAAGTTTTGTTTTTTCTCCCAGAGCTTTATTGAGATATAATTGATATTGTGTTGTATAAGGTATAAAACATGTTGATTTGATACACTCATACATTGCACTGCGATTACCACTACAGTGTTAGTTAACACCTCCATCACATAACACAATTATCTTTGTGTGTGTGTGTGTGTGTGTGTGTGGCCAGAACATTTAAGATCTACTCTCTGAGCAGTTTTCACTTATGCAATACAGTATTGTAAACTATAATCACAATGCTGTGCATCAGATTCCCGGAACTAATTCATTTTCTAACTGGAAATTTGTACCCCCTGACCAACATTTCCCCAATTCTCTCACCAAACCCCCAGCCCCCAGTAGCCATCACTCCACTCTCTATCTCTACGAGTTCAGCTCTTTTATATAACGTTTGTCCTTCTTTATCTGACTTATTTACCATAATGACCTCAAGGTCCATCCATGTTGTCACAAATGGCTGGATTTCCTTCTTTCTTGTGGCTGAGTAGTATTCCATTGTATGTATATATACCACATCTTTGTCCATTCATCCATCAGTGGACACTTACGTGTTTCCCTATCTCAGCCAATAAAGCAATCCCACTTCTGGGTATATATCCAAAGGAAATGAAAACAGAATATAAAAAGATATCTGTACAGGGTGCCTGGCTGGCTCAGTCAGTAGAGTCTGCAACTCTTGATCTTGGGGTTGTAAGTTCAAGCCTCAATGTGGGTGTAGAAATTACCTTAAAAAAATAAAATCTCTTAGAAGAAAAACGAAAAGAAGAGGTAACTGTACTTCCCTGTTTGTTACAGCATTATTCACAATAATTACATCTTTGTTAAATGTTTATTCATATGGATTTTTGTTGTTGCTGTTGTTTATCATTTTGATTTATTTTGATTATTCTAGTTTGTGTTGATTTGGTTAGTTCCTGAAATTATTATATAATTCTCCGTTCTATAGTTTGCCCATGATTTAAATATTTAAGCTAGCATTCTTTGTTCACAATATCTTGTCAGGTTTCACCTTTTTCTACAAAAGAAAGAAATTAATTAAGTGTCATGATACTGATATCAGCCATTTCATCAAGCTTTAAATCATTTATCTGAACAATTTTTTAAATTTTGTTTCTGTGTCTTTATATCTAAACCATTCATATTTTCTCCCAGATGGCTTCTTTATGTTTCCTGTTTCTTAAAAAGGAGCACATGATTTTTAAGTGTTTATTCTGCTCATGTCCCATGTTTAAATTGTGTATGTTTTGAGGCACTTTAGTGGCTCAGCCAGTTAAACATCTGACTCTTGTTTTTGGCTCAGGTCATGATCTCAGAGTTGTAAGATAGAGCCTTGCATTGGGCTCCATGCTGAGCATGGAACCTGCTTGGGTTCTCGCTCTCCCCTTCTGTCTCTCACCACCCCTGCTCTCTCTCTCTAAAAACAAAAAACAAAGAGCAAATAAATAAATAAATAAATAAATAAAACCTGTCTATGTGTTCTTATCTCATGTATTCAAACTTCCAAACTACCAGAGAAAGTTCAGTAGTTCCATAAAGAAAGTGTAAATGGAGTCTAGATGCTAAAACTGTGACTTCCAAGAGTTAAATATAATTTAGTTTTCTTCCATATATAAAGCAACATATTTTGTATCAAGAAAAGGTACAGGTAGTCAGGGACTAACTTGTGTTTATATTGTGTTCAGTGATAATCAGTGAAACAACAAATCTGTGTGGATGTCCTTTGTCATCTTATGTTTCTCATCAGAGCTTCAGAGTTTAAAAGATATCTATAATTCTGCACAGATAACACTTCACAGAGACACTTGCATTACCAGGAAAAGAACAAAAAGAATTTTGATTGAAACACAGGAGAACTTCTCTTTGCATCTATGTCTATATAACTGACATTTTGACAGAAATTTAATTTTCATCTGCATATGGCAAATGAATGTTTCTTAGAGATTTTCAGAAGGAAGTTATAATAATATGAACTTCATATTTATTGATGTTTAATGCTTTTAAAATATTTTATTGTCTTTTTCTTTCTTTCCTATATATTCCCAACAAAGTCTAGATAGCTGCATATTATCAGTTTTTTTGTATTTCAAAACGATGCATTTATTATCATTTGAGTTTTGTCTCTCAAGTTAACTGTGCAGGCACAAACCTGCCCTTGGAGTGAAAGGCCAGTCAGTCAGACAATGATAAAGACAAGAATGTAGCTGTAGCTATTTTCAAGTGTGGCAGCACTACAGACTGTCAATGGGAACCACTCTTGGGACTTAGAGATATTAGACAGAAATATTAGATAAACACCAGTCTGGAATGAAGGCTGGTAGAGCCTATGAAGCCAGTGGACTTCATGTCTAATGCTCAATATTCCCTCCTTCTGAAAGGGAATATTTAAGTTAGATAAGACACGTAGAAATATTAGTCTACAAGTTAGCACATAGTAGGAGTTAGACACTGTAGACTAAAAAAAAAAAAAAAGAAGTGTTCATTAGTAGAAGCCATGCAAAGTTTCATACAAGACACACACATTGAAGGATTAGTGGAATTTTGGCATGTGGAGATGGAAATGAGACAATATAGTGGTGAATGTTGTTATTGTCTTCCCAATATCCATTCAACCCTAGGCTATTAGTCTAAGGCGATCATGATTTCCTATGCCCCTTACTAATAAGTGGATTAGAAAAGAGAATTAGTCTCAGTTATGGCCAGATAAAAGTAAAGGAAAATCTACTGGTGAGATGGAGCCAGGTCTGGTTTGAATAAGATCACATTTTTCTAATAAAAAATCATAGGGAGAGCTACTTTATCACTTTACTTTAAACAATTCCTTGTTAAGGAGTGATGACCAAAACAATTGGAGCTTTCTCAGTACCAGTTTAATAAGAAAAACAATACCATGGTATGTTGAGTAGAGATGTAGCCATCATTGTATAGCTGATTCAAACAATTCTGGAGCTCAAGCTACCTGTGGAATTATTATGTATGTAATTTGATGAAGAAAAATTTGAGATAAGTCAATAAATATAGATAATCAGCAGAATATCAATTTTATCATAAGGTGACAAATATCTGTTACTTGGAAATGTTGGAACTCAGAAAGTAAGCCAGCGGTAATACCACAAATTGGGGGTCTGCATTCTTATGGATAGGTATAAAGATCAAAATACTTCCAAGGTAGTATTTAAAAGAAAAAGGCAATACAAAAAAGAATGGGTAATGCCTATAATTATCAGCTAGGAAGCAAGAAAGCATTCCCACTAAAGGAAATTTAGCAGTGGTCAGAAGAGAAGTAGAACTTTCTAGTATTACAGAAACAAGGAAGAAAAGTGTTAACAGCAGTATTGGGTTGCCAAAAGTATCTAAAGAATGAAATGGACAAAGTAGTGATCAATTTTTTTTCAGGGGATAATGGGGACCTTTGAAAGAACTGTGAAATTTCTTATCCAACTTGACCTTATGGAGCAATTCCAGGAAGATACACATACTAGGAGACGCATAAAGAACATATGAATACCTAGAAAATTTTTTCTTCGTCTTCTAAGGAAATCATGGCCATTTGAATTCTAAATTAGTGAAGTTTTCTAATGTCCTCTTTTACATAGAAATAGTACCATAGCATATTACACGTCTCTTCGGAGGCCAGGAGTCTACAGAAATAACTGTTGATCTATTCAAGGGCATTCACTGTTTCCCACTAGACATTACCTCCTGAATTTAGATTTGCCTTCTGTTGTCACAGGCATTAGGTAAGGATTTGCACTACTGGGAGCATTGGTGTGTATTTTATCTTAACAGATGGTTGCTGTTGAGGCAGATTGAAATCAGCAACATTCACTGTTTTTTTCATTTTAATTGTACATCAGGAACCTAGTAAACAAAAACCCCGAGGTTAAACTGGCATGTGTGTGTGTCTCAGTGTGTGTATGTCTGTGTTTTCTTTAAGGTTTTCTGTTGCCATAAACTCTGGAGACAAATACCAAATATTAATAATGATAATAATATGCTGACAGGAACTCTACTTGAGATCCGTCTGATGCAACAAATAACTTTTGGTTAAGAGGCAATGAGAAGCAGGAAAGAAGTGTAGGAAAGAGAAGGTAAGAGTTTTCTTATGAGTCTTCCAGCTTTTTTTGTAGGTGGGAAAATGAGACGCATACATGCATGGGTGAAAATATAGAAAAAGTAAATGACAAAGAAATGATGGGATTATGTCTCTAGCTATTGAAGACTTCCTTTGTTATCTAGCACTCCAAGCAGTTACATGAATATTTAGACTGTTAATAGAATAGAATCCTTCAGTTAAAAGAGATTATAGAACAAACTGAGGGTTCTAGAGGGGAGGGGGGTGGGAGGATGGGTTAGCCTGGTGGTGGGTACTGAGGAGGGCACGTTCTGCATGGAGCACTGGGTGTTATGCACAAACAATGAATCATGGAACACTACATCTAAAACTAATGATGTAATGTATGGGGATTAACATAACAATTAAAAAATGGAAAAAAAAAGATTATAGAAACCAAATATATTAAAGCTATATATATTGTTCCATTTCTTTGCTCATTGCAATGTGAAAACGTGGCCAGGAACCTGGAGGAGAATGTATAAGAAATATATGTCCTTTTCTTGTCCAATTCTCAATCTACTCTTCTAGGTTTGTACTTGAAGATATGAATAAATGAACTTGCTAAGGGTAGCAAAAAATATAAGAAATTTGAGATATTATTTAAATAGGAATTAACATTTCAAACCTGGATAAACCTAAGAGATATTTTTCCTAATTTTACACCTGGGTGAATAAGAATGGAACATTCACAGACTAGGTTTTTAGACTGAGCTTAGTTTAGTCCCACCTTTATTACGTGATGTGTACCTGAGGAAAATTAAACTCTTCACATTTTTGTTTCTTCAGCTGTAAATTTGAGATAAGAATGACATGCCTCACTGAGTTGTTGTAGTCAGTAAATGAAGCAAAATGTATGCAAAGAACCTAGCTCAACATTCAGCATTGAATAGATATTCTGTAAACATTGGTGTTCTTTTTCTTTCCTAGGATTCATCAAATGGTTTGTACTTAACTTGATTCTGTATCCTTGCGCTCAAAGTTTCAGACTGCTTTTAAATGAAAATAACACATATAAATATCTTAATGTCTGAGGTCCTTCCAATTTAGGAATAATAACCATGGAGTTACCACATTTGTATTAGAAAACTTTTTATAATTTAAAACAATAAAATCAAGAGACCCAGCTCAAATCAGGTTGCACTTTCCCCTTACCTCTACTATGATGGTAGGGATTATCAGCACTAGACTGAGCCCTCTTCTGAAATCTCTCAGCTGATGTATGAAAGATTCCTCCATCCATGGAGAACATAAAGAAGGAGGCTACTTACAATCTAACACCAAACCTCTCCAAGCATGTGCCAGTGACTGGAGGAGGGGATAAAAGGATGTCTGAATGCCCCCCCTCCTTTTTCTCTCAGTTTTTCTTGGCTTATAAATTGAAGATCCAAATTGAACACATTTGATATAGTGACTGGATAACTAGAGTTCTCTCCCTAGTTAAGTGGTCTCGTGATTGCTATCTCATCTATCTCTCTCAACAAAAATTAGATGATAGATAGATAGATAGATAGATAGATAGATAGATAGATAGACAGATAGATGGCAAACATTCTAGTTGTCAAACAGACTTGCTGTAGGCTTCTTCCCTTTCTCTCTTTCTTTCTTTCTTTCTTTCTTTCTTTCTTTCTTTCTTTCTTTCTTTCTTTCCTTTCTTTTTTTCTTTCTCTCTTTCTCTCTCTCTTCCTCTCTTCCTCTCTTCCTTTCTTTCTTTCTCTCTTTCTCTCTTTCTCTCTTTCTTTTTCTTTCCTTCCTTCCTTCCTTCCTTCCTTCCTTCCTTCCTTCCTCCCTCCCTCCCTCCCTCCCTTCTTTCCTTTCTTTTTTTTTGGAGGTGGGGAGATAATCTTGGATTTCTTATTCCATTCACTCTATATTAAAGGGCAAAATTATAATATGACCTTGCCAAGGGAGTCTCAGACTCTATGTCTATTTTAGATTACTTTGTAAATACCAAAGTTCTCAAAACATAAATTTCATTTAGCTCCTTGAGGACCAAGACATATTCATATACTACTTTGCATTTCCAGTTCCAAGTATAGGGACTAGCATACAGTTAAAATTCAATCAGTTACCAGTGAACTGAAGAACAGATTTGTATAAAGAGTTATACTAACCACATTGGCTTCTTGGAACCAATTTAAAATAAAGTTTTCTTAAATAAATTTTACTTTTATATTGTAACTCAAAATAAAGACATGTCTCTGCTAAAGAAATTTGAGGAAATGAATCACTTTCCTGAGTCATGTGGCAAATCAGTTGTACTTTATTGTATTGATAATATTATAGAGACAGGTTTTATAGGTTTTATTTTTAAAGAACTATACATTTTCAATTCTGTTCCTGAGACATTTATCAAATGATGAAGACTCAAGTACTGCATGTGTCCATGAAACCATTTTTCATTAATTTTATAGAGATCTTTAAACAGGGGTCATAAACACAAATGCTGCCAGATACAGGCAGAAAATAAAAGGAATAAAATAATTGGATTTAAGGCAATTGGAACTAGGTGGAAGTGGGAAGGCCCAGAGTCTATATGCTTATCATAAAGACATTTTTAAAAATGTATAACTCTATGCACATAAAAGGGTCAGTAGGACAAATTCTTCAGACAATCTGCTTGCAAATTTCCAACCTCTCTTTTAAGAACTAGTATTCCACATGGTAACATTTATTGCATGTTTAGTGATTCTATCATTTTCACTTGAGTTTATGTTTCTTCAGTTAAAGTGAAATTAATATTTTATAAAAATAATCTTAATAGTTTTATTCAATTTTCCTAAATGCTTTCTATCTGCATTGAGTTTTCATCAATTATTTATGTACATTGGTGGCTAGAAAGATGCTTTCTAAAGGTTAATTATGCATATTTCCAGATAGAGATTTAAGATAACTGTTTTCTACTTATTTCTTCACAGCTTTCTGTGTTGTTTAATTTTTACAATATATGCATTTATTTATTTATACTATATATTTGTTATTTGCTGTTTTTCAATGTTCTCATCACTGTGTACAGAGCAATGAGCATAGCATACAAAAATTTCTGTCTCCATGAAACTCATATTCTAGTAGTAGGAGACATAAGAAAAATATTGCTGAGAAGCAAAATACAGTACATCAACTAGAGGTAATTAATGTGATGAGAAACAAATTAGGGCAGACATAGGGAAGACAAGAATTTGAGGGAATACAATTCTAATTAGGCAGTATATTAGCCAAGGTCTGGTCAAGAGACATAACCACATTAGTTATTATAATACAGAGGAAGTTTACTATGAAGAATCATTACCTGGTTATTAAAGATATTAAGAAGTAAAAATGAAACACTAAGGTATCGCAACAGTAGGCACTGCAGAAACAGCTACTCCCTTAGGGCTGTGGGGACAAAGAGAAGAGATGGGAATTACCAAAACTGAGCTGTTTTTAGGAGAACAGAAAGCTGGAACTTGGTCCTATGAGATGGAGATGCTTCTTCCTTATTACTGCTGTCTCTGACCCTTGGAGAAGGGTCCCTGTGGACCCAGAAATCAGACTTTTGAAGATGAACTATCCCTGAGAGTTATATGATGGGTCTAGTTCTGTGCGTATTGGCAAAACAGCAAGCGAGAGTCAACTGCTACTTCAGGACAAACTTTTACATGAGAATGAGGAAGCATTCCTTTGGTGACACCGATGTAAGAGAAAACATAGAGAAAACTGGGAGTGAAAAACAGATACAGAGTGAAGAGAAGCCTGTTCCGCCTCCATACTCTTGACTTCACTATTCTTCTACTGCTTCCTATTGGTGGAAGCTAACAATGAGTCAACTGGCAAAGAAGAAAAGTGTCTTGCCCATTTCCGTCTTTGTCTATATTCCCAAAGCAGAGGACAGAAAATGTGGGCTTGCAGTAGAGAAACAGTATGTTAATACATTGCCATTTTTTAATTTTAGTTTTTGAAGTTTTTATGGGTCAGTTCATGTAGGTTCCCTAGTAATAAACAGTTTGAGAGGAAAGAAAGAAGGGAGTCAACTGGGTCAGTCTACTGATTCTACAATGGCTTATCATCTTCACGACATCCCTTTCATCATACCAATTTGCTCTACTCTGAGCAGGTGTAAGAAGGATATTCACAGTTTACAAAATGATACACTGATGCATGTTACATGTTTTCCATTCTAAAAAGAATTTCTCTACACTCTCTCTCGGGAGGCTTGAGGATAGATAGCATATATGGTCATTCCAAACTGGTAAATTAAGTCTCTAAAATGTTATGTCCTGACTTTCCAATGGTCTGGCCAGGTAATCAGGAGTTACTACTACAATAATATCAATGGGTTTGCCTTTTGAAATAAATCAGTTGATGTATCGAAAACCCTACATTACTGAAAATCGAAAGTGGTACAGTAAGTTTACTTCAGTCCTTTCTATCTAGGCTTTATAATACTTGGCAACTGTGCTTAATGGATTTTTGCATTTGTCTAGTATCAGTAAACATTGTTTCTTCTTCTAATTTTGAAGGAGGTGTGTATGTGCATACGGTGTGTTCAGGGAGTTGAGTAAAATATTCAAACAACTTTAGCTGGGTTTTTACTTTCTAAATTATACAAGGAAAAAAAAAGGATTCCATCAGATAAAGCACTCAACTTTAAGAGATGGGCTTTTCCCAATGTGGAACCCTGTTGTTAGAGATAAAATATCCCTTTATGCATAACAAGTTCAATACAAACCTTGGATATTTGGACACTGAGATAGTCATTTGATAAAAATAAGAAAAAAATTGAGTACACAAAATGCAAGGCTTTGCACATCAACAAAAATATTAAATTTTGGAAAGAAATGAGAAAAGGTAGGGAGGGAAAGTAGGAATGAGGAAAAAGAAGAAGGGATATACAGAGGGAGGAAAGGAAAGATGGAGAAATGATAATGAATGGAAAGAAGGCAAGATGGAAATGAAGGAAGGAAGAAAAACAAAGAAAGGGAGGGAAGGACAGAGAAAGAAAGGGACACAGGGAGGGAGAGAGACGGGGGAGAGAGAAATGATATTCCTCTTAGAATGGTGTAGTAATGTTCTGATTAATCTTGAAATCTCTGGAACATACCAGTTATGATATGTAAAATATCTAAAATATCTATGAGATAATATACTTATTGTTTTCCTTCCTGAAATAGCTATAAAATACTTGGTTTTCTTTCATCGAGTTAAACAACACATCTTAATATGTGTCTTTTAAATCTAAGGATAGCTGTATTAATACAACTAATTCTATTTAGCTTAATTATATTTATCTGTCCTTTCTGTTTCATTTTCCACCTTGCTTGGTTCAGAGGGTGGTTTGAAAACTTCATCTCATGGCTAGCTAAGACATTCTTAGTCATAGAATATGAATATGAAGATTTTGGTTGATAAAATTCACAATTAGAAATCTGAGTTTTTTTTGTTGAACATCCTTGATGCTAATCACATCAAAATGAAATAAATAAAATGTTATATGCTTATAATGCAAGAATAATATAGCAAATAGTAAAGTATGTAATTTAAGTACACTTGGTCTTTTTTTTTATGTCTAAGGGGAACATTCTGACACAATAAAACATAGTTTCAGTTGCTTTTGTTTAAATCAATATTTCAGTTATTATAGTTAAAAACTTTAAATTTAGTTTTTCTTGGGGCTTTAAGCTTATTTTAATCTAGCAATTACCTATAAAATGAGATTAGTAATTTTATTTGGTTTCAGTTTATGTTCAACTAATTCATACATTTGAGGGATTAAAATCTGTTTAAACTTTACCTATATTTACATATTTAATTAACATTCACTTAGGCTTTAAGCTACAATCAAAAATTTAATTTATCTGATTATCTTAATCACTTCAAACATCTAACAAGGCAAATATATAAATTTTATGAGCAAAATATTCCTGTGTACTAATCAATGCTTTAAGTTTAATCATATTTTTAAATTTCATAACAGATTAATTTAACCATTCAATTCAACTTTAAACAAGTATGTGCATACAATGCAGTAACTCTAAAATCCATCACTATACTTATATTACTAATATAATTACATAAAATTTTCAATAATATACCATGTTTTCAGGGCGCCTGGGTGGCTCAGTCGTTAAGCGTCTGCCTTTGGCTCAGGTCATGATCCTGGGGTCCTGGGATCGAGCCCCACATCAGGCTCCCTGCTCCGCGGGAAGCCTGCTTCTCCCTCTCCCACTCCCCCAGCTTGTGTTCCCTCTCTTGCTGTGTATCTCGCTGTCAAATAAATAAATAAAATCTTTAAAAATATATATACATACCATGTTTTCATCACAGGTTTACAAATACATTCTCTTGATGAGGTGAAAAATAGCAACCATCTCATGCTTGCTATGGCAGCTTTGATTTTATGCTGAAGTTAATGGCCTAGAGTTCTGTCTTTTGGAGCTAGGTGTAGCTTCCAGGAAGATTCTAACCAGACTTGACTTTATTGACTATTTTGTACATAGTGCAACTTTCCAAGTGATGCTTTTTTTTTTTTTTCCCCAGCCTGGGTAATCCCACTTCCCCTAAACAAATCAAATATATTGCCTTTATAATTACTTGCTTAAATGCTGTGTGTGTGTGTGTGTGTGTGTGCGCGAGGGAGTAGAGGAGAGAAACCATGTGTGTTTAGAGAGTGTGTAGGGGGTATTAAATAAAATCCATTTACTCAAACCAACATATATCTAGTCAATGTGTGAATTATACAGGTGGAAAAAACAACAAAACAAGAAATCCATCAGGTAAAATTTTAAACCTTAAAGATGTCATTTTTCCAATGTGGAATCAATAGTTGGAGAAACATATTTCCATGGGTTTAACAAATTCAATATAAATCTTTACACTATCCTTCACATTTTCATTGAGTGATTTCACCTGCTTAGATTTTTGCTACCCTATCTAGAAGTAGAACTAATAACTTTACTATCAAATAAGTGTGATAAGATTTCATTGTTGACCACAAGCATGCAACTCAGATATACCCATATTCAGCAATTTCTGTAAACACCAGAAATTTATTTGTATATACCCATTTCTTAAAATATTTTTGAGTATCATCAAGTACTCCTGCTTTTTCAGAGAACTATTGTTTTCTTATTTAATTCTTAGATTATCACATCAGGGATCACGTTAGGAATTAGGGAATCTCCTTTAAGCCACCCCTTTGCATCCCTGAAGGTCTTCTTATTGTCTAGCAACAACTCAATTTCCTTGTCCTATGTTTATATTTCCTAACTCAAGACACAGACAACTCCCAGGAACCTTATCTTTTAGTGAGAGTAAGGTTAGCACTGAGTTATTGTAAATGATTAAAAGATTGTAGCAATAGGTAACACTACTTATTGTGACACCTTAATGAGAGAACTAGAAAATATTATAAAGAGGTTTTAGTGATATTTTCTATTTAATTTCTTAAGTATAAAATTTATATATATACTAGTTTTAAATTACATTTTTCAAAGCGTAAATTAGACTTTTGAAGGATCCTATCTAGTCATCTCAAAATAAAGAAATGAATGTAATATACAATATAACCAGCTTCTCCTTTTTTTTTGTATTTATTATAAATGTAACTAATTTTTGTTAGAATGAGAGTTTAAGACCAAATATTTAAGATAACTGCGAATATAAGTCAACTTGATAAGAAACTTGACAGTAATGAAAAATATGTAGAGAGAATTTTTTTTTTATATGAGTGCCAAAACTTGTTATTTGATGGCAGATTGAGTAGCATGCTAGAACTTTCTCCAGGGTGAGAGAATTTTTTAAAAGATATGAGATATTATATATAAATAATGAGAAAGTATCAGAAAAGTTTAGGGGAAAATAATATTTTCTATTAATATTGCAAGGAAAATATTCTGAGATAAATGCAGAAAATACATATTTGGAAAGAAAGGGTACATTAAAATGATAATCATAATAATCAAGATCTATTTAATATCTACTATATGCAAGAAACTACCCTTTTATTTACATTGTCTTATTTAGTTTTCAAAAAACCCTATGAGAAGGGAGTACTATTTTTCCTATGATTGCAAATAAAGAAACTGAGCATTAGAAAGGTTAAATAATGTCCTTAGATTCAATGACAGAACTAAAATTTAAAATTATGTTGGGGAGCCTGGGTGGCTCAGTTGGTTATTCGTCCACCTTCAGCTCAGGGTCCTGGGATCAAGCCCCACATCAGGCTCCCTGCTCAGCCACAGAGTCTGCTTCTCCTTTTCTCCACTTATGCTCTCTCTCGCTCTCTGTCTCTCTCAAATAAATAAATAAAACCTTTAAAAAATAAAATAAAAATAAAATCATGTCTACTTAGGTTGAAGAATGAGCAGGGATGGGAAAATCAAACCAAATGGCAACATAGGAGGTTACTGAACTCCCATCTTCCCAGAAACACAGCAAAGTGCAGCTACTCTTAGAGCAGTTCCCTCAGAGAAATGAAACTAGCTAACCAATTCCAACATATTGGGTGAATGAGAAAATATCCACATTGAAACAGGTAGGAAAAGCTGAGACACATTCTCACCATAAACTCCACTCCTACAACAATGCCATACAATAAAGAAGGAATCCTCAACTCCCAGCTTCTCCCTGAGGAGCAAAGTGTTTGTGCCACATATCTGGTGCCCCAGCTTTTAAGACTCCCATCCTAGTGATAGGCCCCCAAAATACCTAGCTGTGAAAGCCAGCAACTATAGCAAAGAAAGAAGCAGTACTTAAAAGCCCAGAAGCCCTCTCCATGACTCTTCTCCACAGATCTCAGCACAGACAGAACAGACAAAAACGCCCATCTTTCAGTCTTTCTTTGAAAGGGGCCTAACTGCACATATTATAAGCTGCCTGAGAGGTTCTGGCTTCTAATTTATCACACAGCTGGGGGCTGCCTGTGATCCTCCCAGAGACCAAAGAAGCTGGTGGACACTTACTCTGCCTTCTTCTCCCTCTGATCCGCTCCAACAAGGAAACTAAATCACTCCTATCTCCCTATAAGAAGCTTGTCATACATCTGGCACCTCAAATATTGTAACCGTTCCTCAGAGGTGAGTCCTCTGATAATCAATGGGACAAACATCAATAAGTCTCCCAGGACCATAAGAGGCAAATATAAGTTCCTAAGCAGGTACAGGTGCACCACCCGACCCCATCCCCACCATACACCCAGAATCAGTGCAGAGGGTGTAGGCAAAAACACCCATTTCCTGGTCTTT
Source organism: Neomonachus schauinslandi (assembly GCF_002201575.2). Classification (NCBI taxonomy): domain Eukaryota; kingdom Metazoa; phylum Chordata; class Mammalia; order Carnivora; family Phocidae; genus Neomonachus; species Neomonachus schauinslandi. Next base: position 53,614,032 of record NC_058415.1, on the reverse strand, counting down.
TCCTGGAATGGCTTTAACTATATACTTTCCCACCTGCTATCAAAAAATCCATTAGCATTTTTCAGGAAATAGAAAAAAATCCTAACATTTGCATGGAATCACAAAAAAAGTCAAATAGCGAAAGCAATCTTGAGAAAGAACAAAGCTGAGGACATAACCCTCAGTGTGATTGATGTGAGGTGATGGATGTGTTAATTATCTCAATGGGGACAGGATCCTTTCACAGTATATATGTATATTGAATCATCACATTGTGTACCATAATTATCTTACTGTTGTATTTGTCAATTAAACCTCAATAAAGCTGAAATATCATGTCTGCTTAATCCTTGGGTCTTTATCTTTGCCATATCAATTTCTGTGACTAATTTTTATGAACTGTCTTATAATTGTTCTGGCATCTCTTCTTCATACAGCTTTTCATGGGAAAAGTCTATAAAATTATAAGGGAGAAGAGCATCCTGTTCATGAAACATGGTCCTTCACTGAAAAGTTTTGCTTAGCCCCTGCTTCGCTTTGATAGCAGTGTTCTTTGTCAAGCCACATCCTATTCTGTCATAAATATCCTTAATTCTTCTTGAAATCCCTAGTGCTAGGACTTTTTCATTTTCCTAACTTTATTTATTTATATATAAATTTATATATTAATGCTATGACTAGATTTGAATACTTGACAAAGTTATTGATTTGAAGCTTTTGTGATAACAAAGTAATATATTTCTCTCAGTCAGTGAGAAATGTGGTTGAGGAAAAAAATAAGAGATAAAGAAATCATGACCACTAATGCTTTGTTCAGCATAAAGACCTATCTGTGCACTAAAGTTGGAGTGGGGGGAAAGGGAGCTGAATATGCAGGCCTTTGACTTTCAAATCCATAATTTTGGACCACATTCTATGATTTGGAGGCTTCTACTTATTCTCCAGATGTCTCATTACCAGTTCTTTCTGCACATAAGCATTGTAGTTCTTTAGTAATCACATAATCTCATGTTTCTTTCCTTCCCTCCTTCTCAGAATGTTTCATATGCTGTATTTTCCTGATTATCTTCAATATTTGAGTCAATAGTTGACTCAAATTTTTTTTAAATCAATGCACACAACCTAGTACAAATCAACATTTTATTTCATTGGTGTTAATTTAATTTTGATTCTCTTATCAGAAAGAACTCCTTGAAAGCATATGGTCTATTAAAATCACCTCTGTTGGGGTGCCTGGGTGGCTCAGTCAGTTACATCTGACTCTTGATTCCAGGTTAGGGTCATGAGATTGAGCCCTGAGTCAGGCTCTGTGCTGAGCAAAGAGCCTGCATAAGATTCTCTCTCCCTCTCCCTCCCCCCTCCCTCCCCAGGTATGCATGCTCTCTCTCTCTCTCTCTTAAAAAAAAAAAAAAAAAACCACTTCTGTAGTTTTCATGACTTATTTGGGTCCTGAGTTAAAATAAACATTCAATAAACATATATTGAACTGTTATTAAGCAGCAATATTTAGTAGTTCATAATTTTTGATATACATACTAACAAATAAGCATGTTGTTGTTATATTCAAACCATCACTGTAGATGTGATATCCCTAGTTTCTATCTGTAAGGAATCTTTAAGGAACTTCAAACAGTCTCTTTCCTGAAGGAATTTATGGCACAGGGAGAAAAGATAAAGCCTCCAGTCACTTTAAGAAAAGATGTGTATAATTGATGTTTTGTCCATGTCTCTTGGAATAGTTGTAAGAGTTCAGAGATTAAAGAAGGAAGAGAAATCATTTTCACCTAGAGTATTAATAAGAGAAGGTGCTAGTCTTTAAATATGAGCCAGCCTTTTAAAAATGTACAGAATTTCAAGGTAGATTTTGGGGTATGTGGCCATAAAAGCAGAATAGGGATTGACAAGGGCAAATGTATTAAGGAATAAATGTGTAAAAGGTCAATAGCACAACAGTGTGATTGATGGTTTTGCTAAAGATTGGTCTACAGCGAGGGGAGTTAGAGCTGTTAAGAATGTCACAACAGAACTGAAAGCCTTCATTCTAGACACAACATGTTTTGAAAATGGAAGTAATAAAATTAAAGAGGTGTTATAAAACAAGTAATGTTCAGAACTGGTTGAAGGAACAGAAGGCAGGCAGCTAGAATAACAGTTGCAAAGTGTGAATAAATACCTTCTTTACAAGGAAAATAGTGGAAGGATAACCAAAGGGATAGGCACAAGTTATTACCTCCTTCTCAGAAGTGGTAGTTCATAGTGAACTTACAGGAATTCTCAGTTTTAACTGGGTTGAACTAAAATAAGAACAGTTTATCCCACTTTGAAGGCAGCTTATATTTCCATGTCAGATGTTTAAAACACTATTTTAAAACATTTTATTGATGTTAGTTTTTCAGAAAGGTTTAAAGTTCACAGCACAATTGAGGGGAAGGCACAGAGGTTTCCCATGTGACCCTAGCCTATACACATGCGTGACTTGCCCAATTATCAACATACCCTACCAGAGTGGTACATTTGTTACAATTGATAATGCTACATTGACATATCCTAGTCATCAAAAGTCTGTAGTTCACATTACAATTCATAATTTGTATTGTATATTCTATAAGTTTAAACAAATGGATTATGATATGTATCCATTATGGTTTACTATTTTCTTTCCTTAAAAATCCTTTGTGCTCTGTCCATTCATTCTATGCCCAACCCTAACCCCTAGCAACCATTGATCTTTTTACAATTTCCATTGTTTTGCCTTTTCCAGAATTTTATAAACTTGGAATCATATAGTATGTAGCTTTTTCTTCTTTTACTTAGTAATATGCATTTACGTTTCCTCCATGTCTTTTCATGGTTTGATAGCTCATTATTTTTTTAAGCACTAAATAATACTCCATTCTCCTGATGTACCACAGTTTATGTATCCATTTACCTACTAGATGATATTTTAGTTGATGCCAGGTTTTGGTAATTATACATAGAGCTGCTATTACTTGATGACATATGATGTGAAGCATCTTTTCAAATGCTTATTTGCCATTGGTGAGGTGTCTCTTCAGACCTTTGGCCCATTTTTAATTGGGTTGTTTTCTTGTTGTTGAGTTTTAAGAGTTCTTTGTACATTTGTGATAAAAGTAATTTATCAGATATGCCTTTTGCAAATATTTTCTTCCAGTCTATGGCTTATTTTCTCGTCTCTTTCATTGTTTTATATATGGCAAAAGTTTTTATTTTGAATGAAGTCCAGCTTATCACTTATTTCTTTCATGGATTGTGCTTTTGGTGCTGTATCTAAAAAGTTCATCTAAGTTTTCTTCTCTGTTATCTTCTAGGAGTTTTATAGTTTGTCATTTTCAATTAAATCTGTGATTCACTTTGAGTTAATTTTTAGCAAGGGTGTAAAGTCTATGTCTAGATTCTTTTTTTCTTCCCCGTGTGATGTCCAACTAAGTAACAAGTTTGTTCTCACTTAGACTTAGGTAGGTTGAATATATAGCAGTTTTTACTATTATGTAATCTCAACTAATGGTCACAAATAGGAAGTCTTTATAATGTCAAAAACTTCAGTTTTAATGAATAAAGATATAAAGATTCATAGAAAATAAATCATGACCCTCAGTATCCCAGTATAAGGACATCCCAAGTTATATCAAATCCATATGTTAATTCTTTCAAGTATGTTGTTCTTTCATTTTTACATGTAGATAACAATATTACAATGGCGGTACTACAGTCTTTTGTAGCTTTACCCATTTTTTACTGAATATCCAGAGGTGATTATACAAAACATAAAAACTAGAAGCACTATGTTAATAACTAGGCAATAACAACACCCTTATGTGAGAGCTATGTGTTACATTTAGCTATAAGATACTTATTTTTAATTTATTAAGATGATTGTAATTTCTGAAACAGTTGCAAAAAATAATACAGAGAGATCTCGGGTGTTCTTAACCCAGATTCCCCCCAATGGTAATATCTTTTTTTTAATTTTTATTCCAGTATAGTTAACACACAGCATTATATTAGTTTCAGGTGTACAATATATTGATTCAACAATTCTGTACATTACTTAATGCTCATCACGATAAGTGTGCTCTTAATCCCCATCACCTATTTCACCCATCCCCCCACCCATCTCCCCTCTGGTAACCATCAGTTCTGTATAGTTAGGAGTCTGGTTTTTGGTTTGTCTCTTTTTTGTTATTTTGTTTTGTTTCTTAAATTCTATGTATGAGTGAAATCATACGGTATGTGTCTTTCTCTAACTGATTATTTCACTTAGCATTATATTCTCTAGATCCATTCACATTGTTGTGAATGGTGAGATTTCATTATTTTTATGGCTGACTAATATTCTATTATATTACATCTTCTTTATTCATTCATCTATCAAAGGACAATTGTGATGCTTCCATCCTCCAATGGTAATACCTTGAAACACTATAGTACAATATCACAACCTAGATAGTAAGATGATAAAATCCTCCAATATTGTTCAACTTTCCCCAGTTTTACTTGTACTCATGAGTGTCTGTGTTTTATATAATTTTATAAAAGGTGTGGGTTCATATATTCTCTCCCACAGTCCATCACCACTAGGATCTCTGCTGTTGCTCTTTTATAAACATATCCCCTTCTATCCCATTTAGCCCTCCCTCTCCCCAGTCACAGTTCTATACTCTATCAATCATTCATCAGCTCTCCATTTCTAAAATTTTGTCATTTTGAAGATGTGATCATTGGAATCCTGGATTAACATTTTTGGGGATGTTATTTTTCACCTAGCATAATTCCCTTGAGATTCATCCAAGTTGTTGTATGTGTCAATACCTCATTCTTTTTAATTGCTGAATAATATTAAGTTATATGTATAATACAACAGTTTGTTTAACCATTTTTCCCTTAAAAGACGTCTGGGTTGTTTCCAATTTTTGTCTATTATGAGTAAAGCTGCTGTAAGCACTCACATTTGTATTTTCATGTGAACATGAGTCTTTAGTTCTCCGGGATAAATGCTCAATTGCTAGGTCATATTGTACTTATATGTTGAAATTTTAAAGAAATAATCAAGCCATTTTCCAGATTAGCTATACTATTTTACATTCCCCTCATCAATGTATAAGCGATATACTCTACATACTCACCAGCATGTATAATTTATGTACATATAGTATCTCAAATATTTAAATATTTCTTCTAACTCAATAACCAGAAGATAACCCAGTTAATAATTGCCAGACTCTTATAGATATTTTACTAAAGAAGGTATGTGGAGAGAAAATAAGCACACAAATGCTCGGCCTTGTTAACTATTCAGGAAATGTCCATTTAAACTGCATGAGGTACCACTACACACTTAACAGAACGGTTTAAGTAAAAAACACTCTCTGTGTTGCTGAGTATTTGGAGCAACTGGAATTCTGAAGCATTGTTTTTTGGTTTTTTTTCTCATTAAATTTTTGTTTTAATGGGTCTCAAAACAGATTTTTGGTATAAAATTGGTGGTATTGGTACTGTCCCTGTGGGCGAGTCAAGACTGGTGTTCTTAAACCTGGTATGGGGTCACCTTTGCTCCAGTCAATGTTACAACTGAAGTAAATTCTGTTGAAATGCACCATGAAGCTTTGAGTGAGGCTCTTCCTGGGGACAGTATGGAATTCTGAAGCATCGTTGATGGGAATGTAAAATGATATATATTTCACGAAAGAGGTTGAAAGTTTGTTTGAGAAGTAAATATATACACCTAGTTATTGTAGTCCTAGATACTTACCCATGAGAGAAATCATATGTCCATACAAATATTTATATACAAGTGTCTATAGAAACTTTTGGTAAAAGTTGCAAAATTGAAAAAGATCCAAATATATACTGATAAGTAAATGGGTAAACAAATTGTTTTATCTGAGCATAATTCAGTACTATTCAGTAAAAAACAGTATCAAGCTTCTGATACATATAATAACATGGATAAATCTCAAAAAAATGATGTTTAGTGCAAAAGCTAAACAAAGTACATAATGTATATTCCATTTATATTAAATTCTATAAAATTCAAACCAAACTAATAAAGACAGGGTTTTTTAAAAGATTTTATTTATTTATTTATTTATTTATTTATTTATTTATTTATTTATTTATTTATCAGAGAGATAGAGAGAGTGAGCGAGCAGGGGGAAAAGCAGGCAGAGGGAGAAGCAGGCTCCCCGCTGATCCCATTTAGCCCTCGATCCCAAGACCCTGAGATCGTGACCTGAGCCGAAGACAGACGCTTAACTGACTGAGCCACCCAGGCCTCCCCAGATTTTATTTATTTATTTATTTGAGAAATGGAGAGAGAGAGACAGCACAGGGGGAGGGGCAGAGGGGGAGGGAGAGGGACAAGCAGACTCCATGCTGAGCTCTGAGTGGACGCAGGGCTGGGTATCATGTCCCTGACATCATGACCTGAGCCCAAATCAAGAGTTAGATGCTTAACCAACTGAGCCAGCCAGGCACCCCTAGAAGACAGTTTAGTTGTCTCAAAGACTAGGAGTGGAGAGGGGTGGAAGTAAGAAATAAAAAAAAAACATAGAGTGTGATATAAATTTGTATGTGATGGATACATTATTTGAATTGTGTTGATGGTATGATGGATGTGTACATACGCCATCAAATTGTACACTTCAAGTATTTACAGTTTATTGTATTTTAATTAGACCTCTAATGCTGAGAAAAAGAAAACAAAAGTAAGATGGAAAATGTAAAATCTTCCAAGTAGTTTTTGGTGTATGGCTAGGTAAACCAGACCTGTTATTTCTTCTTGTTTCTCCTACACTTCTCTCACCAACACTTTCCCTAATACCCACTCCATATCCTGCTTCAGGTTTGAGGCTAGAATTTGGTATCACTCCTCTAAACTCATTGCTGTTTAGAATTTGTTGATAAAATCTATGTATAAAAATTATAAAAATATTTTACTCTAAAAATTGGATTTGCCTCCCCAAATCAAAGATTTACCAAGTATCTTCTGTGCACAAGAAAGTGCTAAGCAGAATTTTTTTTTAAAGATTTTATTTATTTATTTGACAGAGAGAGAGATAGCGAGAGAGGGAACACAAGCAGGGGGAGTGGGAGAGCGAGAAGCAGGCTTCCTGCAGAGCAGGGAGCCCCATGTGGGACTCGATCCCAGGACCCTGGGATCATGACCTGAGCCGAAGGCAGACGCTTAACGACTGAGCCACCCAGGCGCCCTAAGCAAAATTTTTTAAGATATTGTAATATTTTATTCTTTATTCTGTTCATGTGGTATATCAAATTAATAGAATTATATAGGTTGAATCATCCTTGTATCCCAGGAAATAAATCCCACTTGGTTATGATGTATCATCATTTTAATATGCTATTGAATTTAGTATTCACATGTTTTATTGAGGATTTTTGCATCTATATTCATCAGAGATATTGACCTATACATTTTTTCTTGTATATCTTTGGCTTTAGTGTCAGAGTAAAGTTAGCCTATAAAAATGAGTTTGGAAATGTTTTCTCTTCAATTTATTTTTTAGTTTTTATTTAAATTCCAATTAGTTAATATACAGTGTTATATTAGTTTTCAGATGTACAATATAGTAATTCAACACTTCCATGTATCATCCTATGCTCATCATGACAGGTACTCTCCTTAATCTTCATCACCTATTTAACCCATTCCCCCACCCACATCCCCTCTGGTAACCATCAGTTTGTTCTCTATAGTTAAGAGTCTGTTTCTTGATTTGCCTCTCTCTCTCTTTTTTTCTCTTTGATTGTTTTGTTTCTTAGATTCCACATATGAGTAAATTCATGGTATTTGCCTTTCTCTAACTAACATATTTTACTTATTATACTGTCTAGGTCCATCCATGTCATTGAAAGGCTAGATTTCATTCCTTTTTATGGCTGAATAATATTGCATTTATATATATACGTTATATGTATAAGAAACAGACTCTGTGTTGAGCAGAGTGCCTGCTCAAGATCCCCTTCCTCTTACTCTATCCCTCCCCTGCTCACATGCATGCATATACTCTCTCTCACAAGTAAACAAATAAATAAATCTTTAAAAAGAAAAAGAATATACTCTGGTGAAAAGGTAGTCTCTTCACCAAATGAGGTTGAGAAAACTGGATATCCATCTGCAAAAGAAAGAAATTAGATCTCTTTTATACCATACACAAAAATTAATTTGAAATAGATTAAATATTTAAGGATAAAACCTGAAACTGTAAAGTTTTAGAGGAATACATACAGAAAGCTTCATGACATTTGTTTTGGCAATGATTTATTGTATATGACACCAAAAGCACAAGCAACAAAAGCAAAATAAGACAAATGGCACTACACCAAACTAAATAACCACTGCACAGAAAAGGAAACAATCAACGGAGTTAAAAGGAAAGCTAGAGAATGGCAGAAAATATTTACAAACCACATATCAGATAAGGAGTAAATTTCCAAAATATGTAAGAAGTTCCTAAACTCAATTAAAAAAAAAAAAACAAGAAAAGAAAGGAAATAACCTGATTTAAAAATAGGAAAAGGACTTGAATAGACTTTTGTGCAAAGGCATAGAAATGGCCAACAGATGGAGGAAAAGATGCTTGCTTGATCATCTAATCATTAGGGAAATGCAGATCAAAACACAATGAGGTATCCCCTCACATCTATTTAGAATGGCTCTTTATATATATATATATATGTGATATATATATATATATACCGTATATATATCATATACATATATATATCAAGTAGTGTTGGTGAGGATGTGGGAAAAATGGAACCCATACACACCGTTGGTGGGGATGTAAAATATAAAATGCTGCAGCCACTAGGGAACGCTAAAGTGTTTTTCTAAAAAATCTAAAAATAGAACTATCATATGATCCAGCAACCCCAATTCTGGTTTACAACATTGTGCCTATAGTTGATACTGTGCTGGCATAGAAGTATTTGTTAATAGCTAGAGCTTTTGTTAAGTGTTCTTAGTGCATGCATATGCAAACACACACTAATCCAATAAGCAATTAGTCGTCATTATACACTTTTACATATATACATTTTGAGGAGAGTATGATAAAATGATAACTTCATTTTAAAGAATATTACTTTTGTAAATTTGATTATGGAAAGAATATGCAACATAAGTAGGTGTTCCTTTAGGAGATTGATCTGCTATTTTAGCAGTCAGACTAAAAGATGAAGACCTTATATTGGAATAAAATCAAAAAGTATGCCTTACTCTGAGATAATAATCAAGAAAAAAATTCGTTATAGAGATATCGTGGTGTTTAGTGAGTGTTAGTATTCTTCTCCTTACCAGTAAACTTTTAAGTGACAAAATATTGGCCATGGTTATAATTAAATCACAAAAAATTTAGTTTGAGCAGTATATTTAAAAAATTAAAGTGATTACTAGAATTTATGAAGTAAGGAATTAGGATCTGACTAGTTCTTTGTTATACAAATTAACTGGCATGCAGAGAAACTGAAGACTATTCAGAAAAGATATTAATAGTAATTAGTAGAATGAAAAATTACAGATATTGGGGAAAGTTGAAGGATGTAATATTGTTTTAACTAAATTAGAAAACTAGAAAACGACTAAATAGTGACCAATAGCAATGTAAAAAATTCAAGGTAATGATTAGAAAATTTAAATTTCCAATAAGAAAATGATTTATATTTTTGCCTTGGGTTTTTAAAAAAGCTTTTTTTTCCTTACAGACCTTTGAAATAATGGTCTTAACTTAGTTAAAATGGAAAGTTACAGCAATGTTTTCTCTAGAGAATTATAATAAAAATAGGATACATTCTCATTTTTCTGGGAGCAGTTTATAGATAGCAGGGGATAAAATGAATGACATTTCCAGTGCTCTTTACATCCTTGAAGTTCTTGATCTTCAGTTTATTCAACCATGCTGAAGTTGGAAGGTTCATTTCATTTCTGTATTGTCAACTGGGGAAATAACTGTATTAACTGATAGATTCTTTTTCCTCAAATTTGTTGTTTCCCATGTGATTCTTCAGCTTTATCCAGTAATACTCTTTGAACCATTGCAACATTCTAGCAGATATAAGGTCAATTGATTGAACTATATGTTGACTCTAATATACATGAGAACTATTTATTTTTTAAGGAAAAAAATCTGAAAGTACATTTCAGTCTGTTTCTCTCAATTGCCTTATTGATGTATATTTTAACATAACAATATTATAATGTTCATGTCATTTTGATTATAACTCTTTATGCTTGAAATCTTACACATACATTTTTCATGCTCTAAAAACTTCTAAATTTCATTTGATTAAGTAATATTTGTTTTATGGATATAGCATTGCAAACAAAGCCCATTATACAGGTTCTTTCAATTTTTAACAAAAAGATTTACAGTGAACGTTTTAAACATTAATCTTTTTTCTGCCTTGCTTCACTATTTTGAATAATGTTCTTATGTAGATTCTCCAAGAGAAATTGTTAAGTCAAAGGCCCTTAACACTTTTTAGAGTCTTAGGAAATATTGCCAAATTACTTTCTAGAAATTTGAATCAATATCCTAACAATAGAATTACATTTCCAATGTGTTTAAACTTCTGAATGCATAGGATATTCTCATTAAAATAACAACAAAAAACCTTTGCTAAATTGAAAAGCAAATTGTTGTATTAATTGCCATGTCTTAGAGTGTTCATGGACAATAAACAGTTGGCAATTAACTATTTTTAAAGAAAAATGAGGTCACCATTGTGAAACACCACAATTTCAAATTAATTAATAAAGCAAGTAAGTATTTGTTCATATATGTGTTAGTGCAACATGGAGCCTGGGAATCACAAAGAGTTTCTGAGAATTATGAGAAAGTTTTCATAAAACTATTATCATAGGTATAACAAGATTCATGGAGTAATTTAGTTATGTAAAGTAATCTATGACAGTTATCACAATTATTGAAATGGTAAGCATTTTGATGAAGGAGGAAAGATCTAAATAAAACACAAGAATACAAAAACAATCTTTCATTTGAAATGTAAGAGAATGTAAGGAGCACCCATTGAGAATTGCCATTTTTTCATTCTCTTTTGGACATATGTAAACATCTCTTTGTGTTCACATTTCATTATGTTTTTTTAAGCCTTTAACTTCTTCCTTTATCTTCCAGAAAAGTTTGTTTTCAGAAAACTATAACTTAATGATTAAGTAGCTGATTTTGAAACAAGCTTCCTGGGTTCCACTGCTTAGTAGCTATAAGATATTGAGCAAATCATTTAACCAATTGTTTTATTCAGTACATTCATCAGCAAATAATGAATTTAATAGTATCTGCAACATGGATTGTTACAAAGATCAAATGAATTAATACAAGTAATACATTAGCTAGTAATTCATATTTGAAATTGTCTTTATATTATTGTTGCACAAAACTCAAAATTTTATTATAACATTTGCATTATCAACCACCAGGTTTCTCCCACACATATATATATATTGACAAACAAATAAGTGTATTAAAACATACATACTGCCTTTCAATTCATATCAGTATCAATTCATAATACTTAAAACTGAACTTGATAATACTTTAAAAATGACCTTGCTTGTACACATTATATATGATCAGTATATTTGAAAAATTTTCTTGCATATACAATGTTTCTTTACAGTGTCTTCTAGCATAAACAGGTCTTTAAACAAATTTACTCCAATAACTTGTTCATTCACTCAATAGACATCTAAAGAGTATTTACTTCATGCCAGAATGTCTTTCTAGGCCCTGAGAATACCTGATAAGTGCAGTATGTTGAATAATGGACCCCAAAAAGATATCTATCCCCTAATCTCTGGAATTCGTGAGTATGTTACTTTATAGAACAAAAGCGACTTTGCAGATGCGATTAAGAATCTTCAGATGAGGCAAATGTTCTGAATTTTCTGGATGGACCCAGTGTGACTATAAGGGTCTTCAAAAGAGAGAGGAGAGAGGGTCAAAGTCAGAAGAAGTGATGATAAAAAGTGGAGGTGGGAGTAATGTGCTTTGAAGATGGAAGAAGGGGTCACAATCCAATGAACATAGGCAGCCTCTGGAAGCTGGAGAGGGCAAGGACACAGATTCTTCCCTGGAAACAGATTTCTCTTCTAGAAGGAAGCCCATAAAATTTTGTGGTAACTTATTACAGCAGCAATAGAAACTAATAAAATTGTTCTAGTAATGCCACCCTTAAATGATATGTCCATAACATGCTCTTTTATAATCCTCTCCCACATCATACTTTGGTTTGATCATGGAATTTACCTTGGCCAATGATACATTAAAAAACAATAGGACCAGACACTTGCATGTAATATATTAAAGCTTGTCCTCTCTTGCTGCTGGAAAATATTCAGCTAACCCATGAAATATCCCAAGTTTAGCCACTTTGTGGATAAAAGAAAAAAGTGGACAGAAGCCTCAGCTATCCCAGATGACCTAACCATGCTAGCCATAATAGCCATGACCCAAATTCATTTTAAAAAGTCCAGAAATTGTAAACACATTGAGATGAGAGCTTGTTCAATTAGACCTGTTTGGATACAATTGAGTGAGAAAAGTATAAGGAACAGGGGTAAGGTCAGATGGATAGCAGGGCTATTGAAGTCATGACATTTAATGGGATTATGCTCTGAAAGATAAGGGAAGCCACTAAGAGGCATCATCTGATTTATATTTAAATATAAATATAAATATTTTCTTATTTTTATTTTTAATATTATAATATTATTCTTCTCTTAAATAAAGACTAGACTGTGGTTGTTCAAGGATAAAAGCAAGAAGTCCTCAAGCTAAATTACAAAGCTATGATCATCAAGACAGCATGGTACTGGCACAAAAACAGACACATAGATCAAGGGAACAGAATAGAGAGCCCAGAAATGGACCCTCCACTCTACGGTCAACTAATCTCCAATGAAGCAGGAAAGAACATCCAATGGAAAAAAGAGAGCCTCTTCAATAAATGGTGCTGGGAAAATTGGACAGCATATGCAGAGGAATGGAACTGGACCATTCTCTTACACCATACACCAAGATAAACTCAAAATGGATGAAAGACCTCAATGTGAGAAAGGAATCCATCAAAATCCTAGAGGAGAACACAGGCAGCAACCTGTTCGACCTCAGTGGCAGCAACTTCTTTCAAGACACGTCTCTAAAGGCAAGGGAAACAGAAGCAACAATGAACTATTGGGACCTCATCAAGATAAAAAGCTTTTGCACAGCAAAGGAAACAGTCAACAAAACTAAAAGGCAACCCATGGAATGGTAGAAGATATTTGCAAATGACATATCAGATAAAGGGCTAGTATCCAAAATCTATAAAGAACTCATCAAACTCAACACCCAAAAAACAAATAATCCAGTTAAGAAATGGGCAGAAGACATAAACAGACATTTCTGCAAAGAAGACATCCAAATGGCCAACAAACACATGAAAAAATGCTCCACATCCCTTGGCATCAGGGAAATACAAATCAAAACCACAATGAGATACCACTTCATACCAGTCAGAATGGATAAAATTAACAAGACAGGAAACAACAAATGTTGGCAAGGATGTGGAGAAAGGGGAACTCTCTTACACTGTTTGTGGGAATGCAAGCTGGTACAGCCACTCTGGAAAATGGTATGGAGTTTCCTAAATACATTAAAAATAGAGCTACCCTATGACCCAGCAATTGCACCACTACATATTTGCTCCAAAGATACAAATGTAGTGATCCGAAGGGGCACCTGCACCCCAATGTTCATAGCACCAATGTTCACAATAGCCAAACTGGAAAGAGCTGAGTTGCCCATGGACAGAGGAATGGATAAAGATGTGGTGTGTATGTGTGTATTATATATATATATATATAATGGAATATTATTCATTCATCAGAAAGGATGACTATTTACCATTTACATTGACATCGATGGAACCTGAGGGTACTATGCTGAGCAAAATTAGTCAAACAGAGAAAGACAATTATCATATGGTTTGACTCTTACGTGCAATACAAGAAACAGTGCAGAGGATCATATAGGAAGGAGGGAAGACTGAATGGGAAGTCATCAGAGAGGGAGAAAAATCATGAAAGACTCTGAACTGTAGGAAAGAAACTGAGGGTTGCTGGAGGGGAGGTGGGTGGGGGGATGGGGTAACTGGGTGATGGATATTGAGGGCACGTGATGTGATGAGCACTGGGTGTTATACGCAACTGATAAATTATTGAACATCACATCTGAAACTGATGTACTATATGTTGGCTAATTGAATTTAAATAAAAATTTTTTAAAAAGCAGGAAGTCCAATTAGGAGACTATTATAACAATTCAGGTGAGAGATGATGGTTGTTTCAATCATGATGAAAAAAGTTAAAAGCAGTACAAACTCAAGGGTATTTTAAAGGAGAAGACAGGATTTGCTAATGGATTGAATATGAGTCGAAGAGAATAGGGTTTATTTTACTTGCTGATGTAGGGTACACTGGGACAACAGCAGACTAGTGGTTTGGAGAGGCAAATTTTATCTCAATTTTGAATGTTTGATGTTGAAGATGCTCATTAGATATCTAAGGGGGGTTGTTAAGTAGGCCAATGTTCAAAGAAGAGAAAGAACTCAGTTGGAGATTAAAAACTAGGAGCCATCAGCATATCATCAGTTTTTAAGAAACAACAACAAAAAAAAGGTTTGTTTTTTTTTTTACAGAGAAAGTGTAGAAAAGGAAAAGGAAATCCCTGTAACTTGGGCTTTCCAAAGCTGAGAACAGGGGAAGAAGAGAAGGAACCAGTACTTGGGGAGGAGACTGTAACCACATTTTGTCTACCACTAGTCTCTATGTGATTTCTACCCAGATATCTCATTCAATTTCCTATTTTACAGATGGGAATAACTAAGGTCTGGGGAAGTTAAACAACTTGCCTAATATCGTAAGTGAGGAAACTAGGATGAATTCCCTAATTTAGTAAATTCCCAAGCCTCAAGTTTTAAACACAGATCCAGATATATGTAAAGAATTGCACCACAGAGCCCCCATCTGTTCTTCTCATACAGAATTATTCACTGCAAATTACTAAAGTTTCACATGTCATACACAATGTTATTTGAGATTGTAAATCCCTGGTTGCTCCCTATTTTACTAACCACAAAACTGCTCACAGCTGGGATATGATCCATTATTACTTATTCACTACTATGTTAGATAGTTTATCCAGAGCATAAAAAGAAGTGAATAAGGCTGGTGGAAGAGAACAGTCACATTACAACAATTCACCATGGTTACTTTGGCATCAGTTCTCCCCTGTTGGTTATATCCCCTCAATTGTTGAGCATTGTCTTACACTTTAAACATCCTTTATATTTGGAGGGACTGGAAAACATTTCATTAAAATTATCATTAAACCAACAACCAATGTCAGCTATAAATAATTTTGCTCTATAAGCCAATAGCATATAAACATTTCCTACTCTAACATAAAAGGTTGAATAGGATGCCTGGGGGAATCTTATTGAATCCAGAAGCTCAATTTTACTCTTTCCTGTTTCAGCTGTTGAGAGAGGGAAAGGGAGAAAGAGACGGTGGGAAAGGAAGAGGGAAAGAAAGAGGACACAAAGAGAAGAGTTGCTTCTAAAGCAGCTTTTAGCACCTTTGGTTTACCTTAATTTCAGCTCCACAGCAATTAGGATTTATGATGACGAGAATGCTTATATTGACAAAAAAACGTTCAACTTGTGATGAGCATAGAGTTGTTGAATCAGTATGTTATAAAACTGAAATTAATGTAACATTGTGTGTCAACTGTACTCAGAAAAAGTCAAGACACTTAAAAGTAATCCATGTCTCAAAATAAAACAGATGAAAATAGTATATGGAGATGACTATATTTGCATATATATTAAATAAATAATGACACTTACATGGGGGTGTGCTTATTTTTTCTTCTAATCAGAGTAAAGCATTAAAAGCTAAAATACAACTCCTAGACAAGGCACAGAATGGTCTTCATACTTGGCCATAGGCTGTATTCAAGGATATTCTCAGAACATTGTTTCCTTCACTTCTACCAGCATACAGACTGTAGCCTATAGCTGTAAAATTTGTGGAGATGGGGAGGTAGTTGCAGAGACAGAGAAGAAGTTTAGAATTTACTTGTGAGGCCCATGCCCTTAGCCTCAGAAATTCTAAATAATTGTTTCTGGGTTTTGTTCTAAGAATCTGCTTTTTAAAAAGTGTATTTTTAAAAGCACTGGCTTAACCACACTTATAATTGGTCATTATTCTTCACTTTTGAACCCTTAGTTTTTCTATTCCCATTGCTAAGAATATCCTTTATCAAAATCATGAAGAAAACAAAAAGATAACCTACTGAATGGGAAAAGATATTTGGAAATGATATGTCTGATAAAGGGTTAATATCCAAGATATATAAAGAACTTACACAACGCAACATCAAAGAAAAATCCAATTTTAAAAATGGACAGAGGACCTGAATAGACATTTTCCAAAGAAGACATACAGATGGCCAACAGACACATGAAAAATGCTCAGCATCACTCATCCTCAGGGAAATGCAAATCAAAACCACAATGAGATGTCACCTCACACCTCTAAGAATGGCTAAATTCAAGAAGATAAGAGACAACAAGTGTTGTCAAGGATGTGGAGAAAAAGGAACTCTCATGCACTGTTGGTGGGAATGTAAATTGGTACCACTACTGTGGAAAACAGTATGGAGGTTCTTCAAAATACTAAAAATAGAAATACCGTATGATTCAATAATTCCACTATTGGGTAATTTACCCAGGGAAAACAAAAACACTAACTTGAAAAAAATATATGCACTCTATGTTTCTTGCAGCATTATTTATAATAGCCAAGACATGGAAGCACCCAAAGTGCCCATCAATAGATAAATGGTAAGAAGATGTGGTACATATATATACACAATGGAATATTGCATGGCCATAAGAAACAATAAAATCGTGACATTTTGGACAACATGGACGGTTGTAGAGGATATTATGCTAAGCAAAATAAGCCAACTGAGAAAGACAAATACCATTTGAATCCACTCATAAATGGAACATACAAAATGAATAAACAAACAAAAAGCAGAATCAGAACTAGAAATACAGAGAAAAAACTGATGGTTGCCAGAGGGGAGGGGTTGGGGGGTTGGGCGAAATGGGTAAAGGGGAAAGGGAGATACCAGCCTCCGGTTATAGAATGGGTAAGTCACAGGAAGAAAGACCCGAGCATAAGGAGTACAAGGTTATTGTAATAGTGATGTAACGGGACAGACGGTGGCTGTACGTGTGGTGCACACGGCATAATGTATAAACTTGGCAAATCACTAAGTTGTACACCTGAAACTAACGTAACATTATGTTCCAATTATACTCAAATTTAAAAAAAAATCCTTTATCCTTTTGAAGAATGTTGCCCTAGTATATTTGAAGTCCAAATCTACATCCTTTTTCTCTGTAATAATTTTCCACATTTGTGTTCCATTAGCATTTTGCATGGACCTCCATTTTATTTATCAACTCCCTAATCAAAGCATGAATCACAAACTGGAAGCATCATCACCTTGAAGCTTGTTAGAAATGAAGAATCTCAGGCTCCAGTCCAAATTTACTGATTTAGAATCTATTTTTAACACTATCTCAAGTTGATTCCTATGGACATTAAAGTTTAAGAAGTAGTTTTTTTCACATTTCACAGTAGCTCTTTTTTTTTTTTTTTTTTTGAGAAAGAGAGAGAGCGAGCACACAAGCGCTCATGGGAAGAGGAGGGGCAGAGTGAGGGATACAGAGAGGGGCGGAGGGATACAGAGAGAGAATCTTAAGCTGGCTCAGTCTCTTGACCCTGAAATCATGACCTGAGCCGAAGTCAGAGTCTGATGCTTAACCAACTGAGCCACTCAGGTGCCCCACAGAAGCTCTTTTTTAAGGTTCAAATTCTCTCCCCCAACCCCGGTAAACCAAGAATTTCTCTGAGACTGGATTGAGTCTTAGAGAACATTATTTCCTCAGCTTTTAGCACAAAAAAACAAATATACAGTAAGTACTCACTATGAATGTGTTAAGTGGAAATATATTTGTGAAAGAATTCTTGCACTATAAAAAACACAGAAGAGAAATGTAAATGTATAAAGAAAAGAAAGAATAAAAATTAATACAAAACAGGAATAAAGAGGTATGCCAAAAAAATGTGATAGGAACAAATCCATTGTAAGCTACTTCATTTTCAGATGAAATCAATTTCAAAGGATTTATTTCCTTTTGAAAAATAGCCTCATATAAGCAGTATTTAATGCTGCTTGACTAACTTGAAATTTAGTATTCTATTTTACCACACGTTTCAATATCACAATGTGTTCTACTGTGTTAGGTATAGCACAAACCATTACCATAGAAACAATAGTACAATAGTAATTTTCAAGTGACTTTGTAAAAGTTTCTTTAAAATCCCCAGTTTGGGATCAACTGCCTTAAAAATCCTGACGCAGGGGTTTTGGGGTGTGGCTAGGAATCTCCATCATTACCCTCCTTTCTGGAAGATTCTGATTCATATCATCAGGAGAGAGCCTGTGGCTGAATATGCAGTTATTCTTTACTATGGGTTGAATTGTGTTCCCTCAAAAAGATCTGTTGAAGTCCTTACCCCCAGTACCTCAGAATTTGACTTTAATTGGAAATAGGGTTAGGGTAGTTGTAGATGCAATTAGTTAAAATGAGGCAGTACTGGAGTAGGGCAGGCCCTTAATCCAATGTAAGTGGTCCTTGTAAGAAGAAAGAGAGCCACGGGGAGAACGCCAGGTGAAGTTGGGAACAGGATAGAGTGGTGGGTCGGCAAGCCAAGAAAACTTCAAGGAGTGCTGGCTGTCCCCTGAAGCTAAAATAGAGGCTTGGGACAGATTTTTTTTCCTCAGAGCCATGAAAGGGAACAAGCTCCGTCAACACCTTGATTTTGGACTTGAAGCCTCCAGAACAGTAAGAAAATAAGTTTCTGTTGTTTTAAGTTTCTGGTTCTTTGTTTTACATCAGCCCTAGGAGACATGCACTCCTGTTTGTCTTGAATCAGCTTGAGTGCCATTCTTGTTCTCGCTGTCACAGAGGACAGACGTTCTCGAACATTAATGTATGTACGTGAATCTTCTTTGCTTGTTTGAGATTTGTGACCTCCACTCTCCGCGGGCACAATCTGTAAGGGTGTTTATCAGGCATCTGCTCCCTTTCTGATACACCTGGACTAGCTGGTGACTCTTGGAGTCTAGCAAACCTTATATTTCATTTAGTTAGTAGGTAATTCAAACCATAGTATACCATTAAATTATGTCTTTGTTTTTACATACAATAGAAGGAAATGAAGTATGGCTTTGTAGCTAAATCTTTTAATTTCAAAGTCTATGCTCTTTCTTGATAGTGGCACAGCTTTACCTTGAAGGCTATTTTCAGGAGTGGGGTGGGGAGGAGGGAGGTTAGTGTTTCAGGTTTGTAAACAGAGAATCTGAATCATACAGAAGCTCTTCCTGTGGGAAGGACATACTTTTGTTGAAGTTTTGGAATCTGCTTGCAGGAGATAACGAGCAGAAGAGTGTTGGCCAATGAAAGAGAAAACTGCAAGCTGCTAAGTAAAATGTGTGTCTTTATCTGTGGTCTTAGGAGCTGCAATTTAGGAGACACAGAGTAGACAAATGTAAAGTGTTCTGTGGAGAGACAAAGGAGGTTGGAGTTTTTAAAGAGGAAAAGAGGAAGTTTACATAAATTGTTTGGAACTAAATATGATTGGTGTTGGTGTAGCTACACTCACACTAATTTCTATGTGATTGGTTGCTAAGGCAGAGAAGTCCATTTAGGTCCCTTCTAACATGCAACAGATGCCTTGGCTTTCAGCTGAATTCAGCACAAATTCCAAGAATTTGAGACAGAAGATGTGCATTAAGACTCAATTCCTCAGTGTCCTCTGGGCTCTATTTTTAAATAACCCTCTTAGCAATGCTTTCTCCACTTTATTCTCTCTGTTATCAAGAGAGTAGCTATAGTAAAAGGCCTATGAAGCCTTGGTGTGTTTGGGAGCATTTGTGGTTGGGGAGTGGGAGAGAGGGCTCTTTTCCTCTCCTATGCACAGAATCCAACACCCCTGTGACTATCTACAGGGTGCATTAGCATGTGAAAGGTCTGGAGGTGGCATCCTTAGCATGACATTAGCAGTCTCATCACAGGCACTAAAAAATTGGCAACAAAGATTTCTTTAATCAACTTTCAAAGAAATAAATCTCAGCTCAATTTCTCATTATTATCAAAACTCAAATTCACTTCATCAGAGATGCCTTTCTTTATTGCTGCTTCTGAAATAGCAACCATTGCCCAGTTGCTCTGGCAGACTATTCAGATTAAATATCTTCACAACTCTTACCTCTCTCTGAAATATTAGTTGTTTTCATTTGCTTGTACCATATTGGTTTCTCCTACCTGGGTGGAAGTTTTGAGGACAGGGACTTTGAGTGTACAGATCACAACTAAATCTTCAATCGAAAGAGATGCCTGGAATGTTCAGGGCTTAAAAGTGTGGAATGATTGAATAAATAATCCAAGGAGCTGAGTCAAAAGAGGCTAAAATCGGCATCGGTGTGCAATAAATCATCAGGGAGCATGGTTTCGGAATTTTTGTAGGACACCCATTTTGAATAACCCAAATCATTTAGAGTATTTAGGGTTCACAGGATGTGTCATGTTGTGGTCATCATGCTGACAAAGTCCCAAGTATATAATTTTGGAGTAGAAGATAAGTAACAAATGATGGACTTAGCTGTAAACCTATATTATTTGTATCTTGTACACATATACATATTTTTTAAATCCTGGAATCTAAAACAACAAAACAAGGAATATTAATACCAAAATTAATTGATACCAAGTGGAGGATACTTTTTTATATTTACATTTTACTAGACTCGGCACAAATTTATTTTAAGATAGGTAAAAACACTTAAGAACCTTTAGTGCATATACTATTATATACTAGTATGTGAGCTAAATAGTTGCTAGTTTCATGGGCTTCTGTTTGAAAATTCGAACAAATGTTTATTTGACATAAGGAATAGTTGAGTGCTATGATAGAAATAAATAATCTAAAATGATGGAGGGAGTGCTAGGTGTCTAACAAAACCAGGTAGAGAGCGGATCAGAGCCGAAAATCCTTCCAAGAGCTGGTGTTGATTAGACTGTAACAGAAGAGGAGTAAAAAGTGTGTAAGTAAGAAATGTGTGACTGTAAGTTTGTGTGTGTGTTGCGTGTACCATACACAAGTGTATTTACATATGTGCGTTTGTGGCTACGTTGGCACCGGGATGAGGCAAAACTAGAGCTAATTATAAATGATGTTTTTATCTCCTTCATGATCAGAAAAGTGAAGGTTGAGGAAAGTATTGTTTTCATCCATTTAGTTGGCAAAAATTTTAAAAGTTAGACAAAATCACATATATTAAATGTGAATCAAGACTATTGCTTACACATTATGCTGGTAGGGATGTAAAGTAGTACAACTATTTCAGAAAAACTGCATTACTTTATAATTTAACATACTCATACAGTATAATTACAAAATTATAATTTTAAGTACAAATTCCCCCCCCCCAATCAAAAAAAATCTTGTATATATGCACTGGTAGATAAATCAGGTATTTTCATAGAAACACTGTTACTATGGGAAAATGATGAGAATATGCCTTGATAAGAAGGTTACTATTCATTAAATTCTACATAACTCAGATCCAGTAGAAGGGGAAAAAAATATGTAGGGACTTAAATCATGACAAGTAGACTGTATTAGCTGTGTTGGTGATCCTGACTGAAGTAGAAGCAGTGGGAGTGGAGACAAAGGGAAGGACCAGAGGAATTATTATCAGGTGCCATTGATAGGATCCCTTGACTGGTTGTGGGTAGCAAGAAAGGAGTCAGAGTGACTTTACAGACTACTTGGTTCATGGCAGCACCAATCATTGGGATAGTAAATACAGGAAAGGAAACCAATTTAGGAAGTGGGAAGAGGAGAGATGTTGACTTCAAATTGAATAGGAAAGCATCAACCTAAATATTAACTATTCTTATGTATCCCACAGTCATTTGCAGGGGACTGGGTATATTTAATAGTTTCTTTGAGTGCTTAATAGTGTCTTATATTGAAAATCATATCAAAATACTGGGTTTTTGTTTCTACATTCCACTTAAAACTGAGACATAGATAATCACCACAGTATCCCTTGTATTATGGCTCAATATTTTTTAACCTAAAAATATATTTTCTATCCATTTAAAACAAAAGAAGATGTTTTCTGTTATTTGTGCCATTTTATATTCATAGATGACTTTTTAAATCTCATCAGTCCTGACACTTTAAAAGAGGATATTATCCCCAGTTGGCACTTAGCTTAATTTGAATAGGGGGTGGTTTGTTTTTCTCTTCTTGATCCTTGAAGACTTTCATTTGTCTCTCCCATATGGCAAAAATGGGTACATATTTTGTGAGCATCTGCAAGGCAATATTTAATACCCTCACATTCCTAAGAAATTATGTTCAAGCTGACATGTTTTCACAACCAATATAGTTAAAATGTATAATGTCACACTGCCTAAACAGAGTAAGAATCGATTGTCGGTCTCTCGGAATAAATAGAAGTGTTGTCTGATGCTTTGTGACTTACTTAGAACTGCTTATTAATTTATTTGACCATTCCTTGGTTTTTGATTACATTTTTTTCTATTTGATCTAAAAAACGTTCATCAGGAAGACAAATAGAATCGAGGTGAAGGTTGATATATAAAAGTGACAGGATATTGCAGGTGACACCATCAACTTGATGTTTTCATGTCCTGTACCTACCAGATATGACTCTAAATTCTTGTGTGTGCAACCTAGAAACTTCTTAACCTTGGAAACAAGCACTGAATCCCCTGATGCTGCATTTGTAGAAAATAAATTTTTAACACTTCTTTTGGAGTCCTATTCAGAGTCAGATTACAGGCCACATAAGGAAATAAGTACCATTGCTTTAGATTTTCAAACTAAAACTGTATTGCCAGTTTTGTCAAACTCATTATTTAATCATGTTACCTCTCAGAAAAAATGAGGTGCTTTAAAATTTAAATCCAGCATTAAAGGGCACAGTGTTTTCACCATTGAAATGCTATAAATATATGTGCCACAGGAGACAACACTCATTTAGATGGATAACTTGTGAAATGCTTCTTATAATATCTGTTGCATAGCTTTACATTCCTTCCTTCTATACCAAGCTGAGTGTGATACACACGATATTTCCCTCAGGAAGTTTTCTAAATAGTGCAGAGATCACTAAACACTGCTGTTGGGATCTCTATCTTATTTCTCTAAACCAAGGGTCAGCAAATTTTTCCTCTAGAGAGCCAGATAGTAAATAATTTAGGCTCTGTGGGCCATATTGTCTCTATAGCAACTACTGAAGTCTACTATGGTAACCAGAAAGCATGTACAGTCAATGAATAAACAAATCAGTATGAACATTTCAGTAAAACTTTATTTACAAAAATAGGCAGAAGGATCCCTGGACCATAGTTTGTCACCCCTGCTCTAAACAATCTTATTTTCTACTGAGTAGACATAACACATGCTTTTTACCCTGTTTAAGAAATAATTATTAAATGAGGGAAGGTATATAATGAGCACTGTGTGGCATATGCGCGAAGTTAAATATCATTGTGAAACTAGGAAAACAGCCTCTGTGTGCTGTAGAGGTTTTAATTCATTTATTCATTTATGCTACCAATATTTACTGGATACACAGTAAACAAAAGCCTTTTATAACAGGAAAAATTTAGTGATGGAAAAAGCAGACAGAGTCCCAGTCTAGGGAAGACTGCATTAAATGATTTGAAGAACACACCTATGTGCTTTGAAATAGTATCCCCTGCTATGAGAGGTGAAAGAATGAAATAAAGATAATTTGCATCTTTTTTTCCCTCTTTTCCGTGTCACATTTTCAAGTCTTAACATATCTCACGTAGCATACTGGACTATTTATGGCAGAAATGAGTAAGATAAGGAAAAAAGAGAACAAAATACTATATAAAAGAAAGTGTTGTATAGATAATGGAATTGCTACATAGAGAGCTTACAGATTTTGATCAGAGTCACATCCAAAGCAATGATGGAAATGGTGGAAATTCATATTTTACCATTGTTTCCCAATCTATTTCATTACATTTTTTTCTAGAAGATACTAGAAAGAATATGGGTGAAATTATTAATTTGAGGGCATCTACTACTTAATAAGGACACACCAAGATGTTCTATATAGACTATCTCCTTGTTCTGAAACAACAGCCATCTTAACATTGAAATTATTTTTCACATTAGCCTCATGTTAAAACTAAAGCTTATAAAAAACATGTTAGTCTACCAACAAATAAAATCCACCTTAAACTAGAAATCAAGTATTCCTACCTCAAAAACAAATCTGTGCTTAAAAAAAAAAAAAAAAAAAAAAAACCTGGGCTGCTAACATTATGACCTGTGCACAAGAAATAATTTCCATGTGCTCATTAATATAAATATAATCATGAAGAAAACCTACTTATTAAGAGATTGGCTTATACTAAACAGTAAACATCATGCTTTTCTCATGGTTTTGAATCCATTTTCGGAAAAATGGCTGTTTAGATGTGACTTTTTATCCTCCTGGGCCAATAGTTTTTCATAACTGCTCAGTCACAGTAGTAGAATACATGCCTAACATAAAAGATTGTCAGCATCCACTGGTGCTTAAAGACAGCTATTTTTCATACAAAGCAAGCTAACTACTATATCTGGCACTCAAGAACTGACAATCTGCCTACTACCAGTGCAAAACCCAGCTATAAGGGTTTCTGGGGAAATTTTATATTAACCTCTCATATAGTACCTTCTTCTAAGGCATTTTGCAGAGAAATCTGACTTAATGAAATTTTTGCGTAATTGCAAGCTCCTCCCTCAAGAAGAAATTCCACTCTACCCACTATACTACCCTCATAGAATGATTAGAATTCAAAGAAAGAATGTTCTTACTATATACTGCACAGTGCCCAAGATTTAGTAAGTGCTCAAACTCTAACTTCTGAGAAAACCCATACAAGCTAACTGCTAACTTAAGTACATCTTGTCATCTGTAAGACAATGAGGGTAAACTGAGTCCTCATGTTTCCACTATCTTAAAAATTTAGTAGTTTCATAATTCCATTATGGTTTTATATCCTGCAGTGTTTAATATTTCTTGTCCCTTTCAGCTCTAACCCCATATTCATATACCATATTATTTTGAGCACATTTTGTTTCACTTTTTATGTTTGGGTTACCTAAGATAATATTACTATTTAGATGGTTACTTATAAAAATATTTTTTAGGGCAAATATATATTTTTTTCTTTTCAGATTACTTAGAACTCTCTGGAATATACTCTGATGTATTCAAGATGCTCATGTTTTAAAACTATCTTGGTATAGAGTCAAGAATGATACATCATTCTAATATCCTTGTC
This sequence comes from Neomonachus schauinslandi, assembly GCF_002201575.2. Lineage (NCBI taxonomy): Eukaryota > Metazoa > Chordata > Mammalia > Carnivora > Phocidae > Neomonachus > Neomonachus schauinslandi. The sequence goes on along the minus strand of NC_058415.1, from coordinate 53,588,466 downwards.
TCCTTTTGAATGTCCTTATGACAATTCATTATATATACTATTTTCATTTTAATATGTAAATTATGTACAAATTAAAGTGTCCTTGCTGAGTTTTCACACGCAAGGCTGAGCTTGTTTTCATGAGGACACAATAATTGAACTAGTGTTTCCAGATTCTTTCCCAAGGACATAATAATTGAACTAATATTTCCAGATTCTTTTCCAAGAAGAACGAATATTTTCCCATTCTAAAGTATTTTGTAATAGATAACTCAAAAGGATTTATCTTCAGTGCTCCTATCAGATTTAACTGAGTGTGACTGAATGACAAAGATAATTTTTCAAGGTTTGACAAGAACCACTGATTGCCTTGTATAAGAGATCTGTTATTTGGCAAGTCTCTCATAAATGACTTTATAGTTTCCAGGGAAATGGTTTTTAAAAATGTTTAATCATCTTTCTAAGTAAAAATTTTTAATCATCTCTGTAAGTTGATAATAAACCAAAGATTTGGTCCCCATGTAGTAAGTTTCCTACTGTAAAAAGTTCTGATATTCTTCTAGGCTAGGTATTACAAGAATGATGGAATCAAGCAGCTCTGATTTGCTATGGCTTCATGATGGGTAATTGTAAACAATTGAAATAAGGTCATCCTGAAGCAGGGCAAATGGTAATAGAATTTTGATGATTGGAAAAATGAAAAAGATTACAGTCTATCTTTTAGGGAAGTGGATTATAATCCCATCTGTAGGGGAGTTCACTTACTTTTTTTCATATTACTTTTTTCCTCCCCTGTCTTGTGTAGCAGAATAATCTCAGAATTACATTGCAAATGTGGTAAGTGTAATTTGTCAATGTAGGTCAACCTGCGTTCTCCTTCCCTTTTGTAGGTCACCTTCTATAGAGTGTAAAGTAACCTTTACAAATACCAGTGTACCTATATTGCTCCCAAATGGCTCTTGTTTTCTTCTTACAAGCCTATAAGAACTATTAGTTTATACCACCACCCTCTTCTCCCCAAAAGTGCCCAGGTGTTACTGAGTTGCATATTTTTCCATGAAGAAAAAAGTATAGATTACCATCTAATGCACATTAATCTGTGTAATTCTAAATTTGTAGGTAAAATACTACATCCAAAGTATGGCACAAGGTGTCCATCTGTAATGCACTCCCCTTTTCAAAGCAAGTCTGAGGCATTTCCTTATTGTATAAACTAGTTATGTAGAAAAATTGCCATTATTTCAGAAAAGTGCAATTTTTTCAAATTATGTAGGGATTATGTGCTCTTAAGGGTACTTTGAAAATGACAGGTTTTCCAAAGAAAGTCTTAAAAGCATTTATGGGAGTCCAAAAAAAAAAAAAGTGCTTTCAGTAAGAAGAAAAACACTTTGATTCTGTTAAATAGATCACCCAAATTATTCTCTATACAGCTTCTCTGGAAAGTCATATTTTTCCTAGTTCTTTTCATTCTCATTCCTGTAATTGTCCTTCCTAGGACTATTATATGTAAATTTTGATTACATTAATGGGCTAGTTGATAGGAAATATTCAAAAACAGAAAAATAATAAAAGAAGAAGGGAGACTAACTGGGCAAATCCCCCTATTAGCAAGTTTCAAGTATGAGGCTAGCTCTAGAATTTGCATGTATGATGAAAACACTGTGGAAATTTACTCTCCAGCAGCTTCTTCAAGATGAAGGCATAACTTCAAAGGTAACTGTTGATTTTCATATTAAAAAAACCTCAATAACATTGTTTTACAATTAATGGAAATACTAGCACATTTTGTTTAGGTTTTGGTTATAATCCTGGGGTCATGAAAACAGGCCATCAAATCCGTAATTTCAATTTGTTAAAGATAATATGATTCAGATCCATGAAATTAATAGTACATTTTTGTCTATGAGGAAGTCATTACATATCAATTCTTTAACCTGTATTCATGTTTAAAGGAAAAATATAAAATGTCCTTGGATATTATTGTAACATAATATCATTTATATGGATATTAAACAAATTTTAACATACTGGCAAATGAATTTCAGAAAAGAAACCCAAGTCAGATCCATAAAACTTCTTTTGTAACTTACAGTCCTAAAACTTTTTCAATTACTTCTACACTTAAGATCATTTTGTTTCCAACCTTTTAACCATAGCTGGGGGGAAAAATGTGATGAGTAAACTCTTAAATGAAGAAGCAGATTTCTGGGGCACCTGGGTGGCTCGGTCGGTTAATTGGCCAGCTCCTGATTTCGGCTCAGGTCATGGTCTCAGGCTCCTTGGATCCAGCCCTGCATCAGGCTCCATGCTCAGTATGGAGTCTGCTTGAGGATTCTCTCTCTCCTTCTGCCCCTCCCTGCCACTCATGCACTTTTTCTCTCTCTAAAATAAAAAAATAAATCTTAAAAAAAAAAATTTCTGAACATAGAAGGGTAAATGGCAAAATTATCTACCACTGAGCATCCTTTTGTGTGTTTTCATTGGGGCACCATGTTTTACATTTAGGGAAGACTGCAGCTATGATGACAGAAGGTGAATTCACAATATATTTTGAGATTTTAAGGCACTTTTGAGGGTCTAAGAGCTTCATAGTGTTTTGTACAATGTCTTAAAGTGAATATCTGCCATAAAGTGATAGGTAATGAGTACTTTGAAATTACTATTAAAATTGTAAAGATAGGGGCGCCTGGGTGGCTCAGTCGTTAAGTGTCTGCCTTCGGCTCAGGTCATGGTCCCGGGGTCCTGGGATCGAGCCCCTCATCGGGCTCCCTGCTCAGGGGGAAGCCTGCTTCTCCCTTCCCCACTCCCCCTGCTTGTGTTTCTGCTCTTGCTCTCTCTCTGTCAAATAAATAAATAAAATCTTTAAAAAAAAAATTGTAAAGCTAGATCAGACATGATTGGTGCCAAAGAAATTATGCCATCCTACTAAGGTAATTAATACATTTTCTTTTCAGTGTACTGATTTTGTTGTAAATATTTAATCAATTCTTACATGTGCTAGTTAGTACTTGACTCTTTTTCTTTTTTTTAATTCACTTTCCCCCCTGCTCTGTTTTTGTAACCCAAATGGTACAATCCTGTATACAGGGTTGTATATGTTTATACATCTACACAGCAGTGTGTATGAGAATAATAGGTGTGGCTATGAAAATTAGAAAGGTAGTTTATTTTCACACATGATTACTGAAAATGTTCAACCAGTCAGCATTTGTAACGCTTTGGTCGTGTCCCAGTGTAATTATAATATCAAAGGCTAAATGAAATGCTTGTGATGTATTCATATATATAAATTTTTCCTGCTTGGCCTCAGTGGCAGTGTAGTAGTTATGGCCTGCGTGGGTATTTTTTAATGAAGTAAAAATAGTGAAGTATTCTTGATATATATGTGCCCTGAGAATTACTGGCCAGATATTAACCAGTCATTGTATACTAATGCACTGGAAAATCCTATACCAAGTAAATGTGTTCAAAGTACATTTCTGGCAAGGTAAAAAATGGTTCAGAAATCTTGTGAAGAATTTCTACAACAGATACTGGGGTGGTGATTACAATCACTTACAGTGATTGTAAGTCTATTTGGTTTTCTTACAAAACCAAATAGAAGTTTTGCATAGGGGGGATGACCTATCTGATAAGACAGAGGAGTGAGAGAAGTACATGGATGGTACATTTCTTGTCTTCTCAGTCTTCTGTATCCCACACAAAGGTTCTTCTCTATTTAAGCCTAGGTATCAGGAATACTTAATATATTGGTACTGTCCAGGTCAAGGGGGAAGAATTCCAGGTTTTCTCTTTTGATTTCTCAGTGACAATAAGAGACAGTTAGAATAAACAATATTGAAAGGGCACAAGTGATGCCCAACAGAGAAACAAGGGAGACATTGATACTGGGGAAACTATGAAACTATGAACTACACCATTCTTTGTCTCAAATCTGTTTCAAACTAAGTAATGATTGTTTTTTTCTAAAAACTATTTTTAATGTGTGTATATGTATAAAGAGCCATTTTAAAATCAATATAACTTGAATGTTTTTTGATAAAATACATACATGTCCTAACTTAAGACCATGTGTGGTTTTTTTTTTTTTTTCAATTATGTTTGAATAATGTATGGAGTTAGTGGAATATAAATGTCTTTGAAAACATTTTTAATGGGGCACCTGGGTGGCTCAGTCGTTAAGCGTCTGTCTTCAGCTCAGTCATGATCCCAGGGTCCTGGGATCGAGTCCCGCATCGGGCTTCCTGCTCCACGGGAAGCCTGCTTCTCCCTCTCCCACTCCCCCTGTTGTGTTCCCTCTCTCGCTGTGTCTCTCTCTGTCAAATAAATAAATAAAGTCTTTAAAAAAAAATTTTCATGGTTAAAATTTTAAGCAATCACCCTTTATTTTAATTCAAAGAGCCTCTTATCAAGACAAAAACCTCTTAGAATGATTTCCTGATAGTTGAAAAGTCTTTCTGTTATCTGTTATGCTTTGTAATATGTGTTTACCTAAAACAGATTGTGAGACCTTTTTACACTTGTCTAAAAATGTATACATTAATGAAAATAAATTACTTGAATAATCTGTCATCTATGCCAACTTTAAGAAAAAAATAATTTTCTTTTTAAAGAAAAAACCTGTATAGTTTTAAAATTTTTAACATAAGAACTAAGAAGACCAGCATGAAGCAAGGATTATGAATATTCCTATGTTTTTGTAAATTTGTTGCCTTATTTTTACCCCCCTGAACCAGAGCAATGAATTTTTAGAAAGGTGTTCTATATCTAAATATCAATACTTATATATTAATGATGTTCAATATCTTAGTCTACATTTTAGGAACTGATGAAATACCATGGTGTTGAACAACTTTGTAGTGGGAGATAGCTGGGTTAAATCCTGGCTCAACCATTTTAGGTGAATGAATATTAAATGATTAAAGTTGGCCCTTAAGACTAACAAGGTGCTTCTTTCCCTTACCTCCCAAGGTCTGCACCCAAGTCCTTATCCTCCGTACCTTAAACCTCAGATGCCAGGAAAGACAAAGCCAAAAATAAGCATGGTTCAAAAAAAGAAATAGTGTCTGTTCTAAATATTTAGAGGAAAGCGTTCTTCATCGATCTGGTCATATTTTGATATTTTGGTGAATCTCAAAAAAATCACCAGGCAGACACTGCCAATATTCAAAATACAATATATCCTAACCAATGGATACATATCAATATGTCAGTGTGTCTTTAGTAGTGAACACTTTTTTTTTTTTTTTTTTTTGTAGTGAACACTTTTTTTGTGAAAATTCTGTGATGCTAACAATTCTATTGTCTTCTAAAGTTTCAAATAGAGTTCTTAAAATGTGTAAGTAAATTATGTTGAATTTCCACAGTTAATTTCATACCTCTTATATTTACATCAAAGAAATGAAGGTATACTGACAAAATGACTAATTTTATTTAACATAGTAGTGATATTTTACATTATACAGAGCTTAACAGAAATCTTTCACATTACATTTTATCCTCACAAAATACTGCAACAGGTGTTATCCTCATAGGAGTAAAAGAAAATATATATAGAAATTAGAGAAGATGGCAGAGGAGTAGGAGACCTGGATTTCGTCTCCTCTCAGCAATTCAGCTGGATAGGGATCAAACCATTCTGAACACCTACGAACTCAACAGGAGATTAAAGAAAAGAAGAGCAACAACTCTCTGAACAGAAAAGCGACTACTTTCTGGAAGGTAGGACATGCGGAGAAGTGAATCCGAGGTGATATTCGGGAGGATAGATGGTGGGGGAGGGGCCTCCGTCAGCCGCTTCTGGCAAGTGATAGAGCCGCAGAGCACAAAATCGGGACTTTTAAAAGTCTGCTCCGCTGAGAGACATCGCTCCAGTGGCTAAGCGGGGGATGGAACCCTCATGGGACAGTGTGGTCTCAGGACCCTCGGGGTCACAGAAAGACCGGGGGTGCCTGAGTGCGGCAGAGCCCCCAGGTATCAGAGCAGGGAAGTGGGCTGCAGAGACGGAGCCGAGGCGTGGGCTCTCAGCTCGGGGTTGCCATAAACCGTGACCTACAGCACAGTCGGGCCACTGCTCCTCCAGCAGGGACCCAACAAGCGGCAGATCCAGGAGACTCACCTTCTTCCCTCGGGAGGAGAGGTGCGGGAGTGCACCGCAGGGATCTGCTGGGCTTGGAGACACCGGGGTCGGGTGCCAGAGATAGAAACGCCCGGTAACAGGCTGGGTGAGCACGGAGTGCAGCTGGAGACTGGGGAGACGGGAGTGACTGACGGCTTTTCTCTGGGGGCTCACTGAGGAGCGGGGCCCCAAGTTCTTGGCTCCTCTGGGGAGGAGATTGGGAGGCCGCCATTTACACTCTCCACCTCCAAAGCTGTACAGAAAGCTTGCAGGGAACAAAATCTCCCGAGAGCAAACCCGAGTAGATTACTTAGCCCGAACCGGGCAAGGGTGGGGCAATTCCGCCTCCAGCAAAGACTTTTGGAAACCACGGCAACAGGCCCCTCCTCCAGAAGATCAGCAAGAAGAGACAGCCAAGACCAAGTCTACCGATCAATGAGAACCGCAGAACTCCAGCGCTAGGGGACTACTGCACATAGAATTCATGGCTTTTTTACCATAATTATTTAGTCTTTCAAAGTTAATTTTTTTTAACTGTCTTTTTTTTTTTAATTTTTCTTTTTCCCTTTTTCAATCAACATCTTATCAATCCCTTTTTTAAAAAAAATTTTATTTTTAAAAAAAAAAAATAAAAAAAATAAAAAAAAAAAATAAAAAAAATAAAAAAAAAAAATAAAAAAAATAAAAAAAATTTAATTTTTAATTTTTATTTTTCATTTTTAGAGTCATATTCTATCCCTTCATAGTAGTTACCCATATTTTTGGCCTATATATATAAGTTGTTCTCTCTTTAAAACTTTGAGATAATTTCTTCTAACAGATCAAAATATACCCTAAATTTCTAGTGTATGGTTTTTTTCTACTCCCCTGCCTGATCACATTCTCTCCCTTTTTTTTCTCTTTTTTTAAAATCCTCTTCTTTCTTTTTTCATACAACTTCTTATCAATTCCTTTTATAAAATTTTTTATAATTTCCATCTTTACAGTCATATTCCATCCCTTCATCATATCAACCTTTATTTTTGTACATATATAAGTTTTTCTTTCCTTAAAATTTTGGGAGGCACTTTCTTCTAAGAGACCAAAATACGCCCAAAATCTAGTGTGTGGCACTGATCTATACTACTCTGATCATATTTTATCACATTCTGTTTTTTTTGTTTTGTTCTGTTTTTGTTTGTTTTTATCTTTTTTTTTTCTTTTTCTTTTTTCTCTCTTTCCCTTTCTTTTTCCACTGCTGAAGGTCTTTTCTGATTTGTTTAGAGTATATTTTCTGGGAACATTGTTACCCTGTTAGCATTTATTCTCTCATTAATCTATTTTCCTCTGGACAAATGACAAGATGGAAAAAATCACCCCAACAAAAAGAACAAGAGGTAGTACCGACTGCCAGGGACCTACTCGATACGGACATTAGTACGATGTCAGATCTAGAGTTCAGAATCCTCACTTTAAAGATACTAGCTGGGCTTAAAAAAAGCATGGAAGTTATTAGAGAAATGCTTTCTGGAGAAGTAAAAGAACGAAAATCCAACCAAGTAGAAATCAAAAAGGCTATGAATGAGGTGCAATCAATATGGGGGCACTAACTGCTAGGATAAATGAGGCAGAAGAGAGAATCAGTGATATAGAAGACCAAATGATGGAAAATAAGGAAGCTGAGAAAAAGATAAACAACTACTGGATCACGAGGGCAGAATTCGAGAGATAAGCGATACCATAAGACGAAACAACACTAGAATAATTGGGATCCCAGAAGAAGAAGAAGAGAGAGAGGGGCAGAAGGTATAATGGAGCAAATTACAGCAGAGAACTTCCCTAATTTGGGGAAGGAAACAGGCATGAAAATCCAGGAAGCACAGAGAACCCCTCTCAAAATCAATAAAAATAGGTCAACACCCCGACATCTAATAGTAAAACTTACGAGTCTCATAGACAAAGAGAAAATCCTGAAAGCAGCTCGGGAGAAGAGATATGTAACCTACAAGGGTAGAAACATTAGATTGGCAACAGACCTATCCACAGAGACCTGGCAGGCCAGAAAGGACTGGCAGGATATATTCAGAGCACTAAATGAGGAAAATATGCAGCCAAGAATACTCTATCCAGCTAGGCTGTCATTGAAAATTGAAGGAGAGATAAAAAGCTTCCAGGACAAACAAAAACTAAAGGAATTTGCAAACACAAAACCAGCCCTACAGGAAATCTTGAAAGGGGTCCTCTAAGCAAAGAGAGACCCTAAAAGCAACATAGACCAGAAAGGAACACAGACAATATACGGTAACAGTCACCTTACAGGCAATACAATGGCACTAAATTCCTATCTTTCAATAGTTACCCTGAATGTAAATGGGCTCAATGCCCCAATTAAAAGACACAGGCTATCAGACTGGATTCAAAACCAAGACCCATCGATATGCTGTCTGCAAGAGACTCATTTTCGACCCAAAGACACCCCCAGATTGAAAGTGAGGGGGTGGAAAACCATTTACCATGCTAATGGACACCAAAAGAAAGCTGGGGTGGCAATCCTTATATCAGACAAATTAGATTTTAAACCAAAGACTGTACTAAGAGATGAGGAAGGACACTATATCCTACTTAAAGGGTATATCCAACAAGAAGATCTAACAATTGTAAATATCTATGCCCCTAACATGGAGGCAGCCAATTATATAAGGCAATTAATAACAAAAGGAAAGAAACACATAGACAACATTACAATAATAGTGGGGGACTTTAACACCCCCCTCACTGAAATGGACAGATCGTCTAAGCAAAAGATCAACAAGGAAATGAAGACTTTAAATGACACACTGGACCAAATGGACTTCACAGACATATTCAGAACATTCCATCCCAAAGCAACGGAATACACATTCTTCTCTAGTGTCCATGGAACATTCTCCAGAATCGATCACCTCCTAGGTCATAAATCAGGTCTCAACCAGTACCAAAAGACTGGGATCATTCCCTGCCTATTTTTAGACCACAATGCTTTGAAACTAGAACTCAATCACAAGAGGAAAGTCGGAAAGAACTCAAATAGAAAGAACTCAAATACATGGAGGCTAAAGAGCATCCTTCTAAAGAGTGAATGGGTCAACCAGGAAATTAAAAAAGAATTGAAAAACTTCATGGAAACAAATGAAAATGAAAACACAACTGTTCAAAATCTTTGGGATGCAGCAAAGGCAGTCCTAAGAGGAAAGTATATAGCAATACAAGCCTTTCTCAAGAAACAAGAAAGGTCTCAAGTACACATCCTAGCCCTACACCTAAAGGAGCTGGAGAAAGAACAGCAAATAAAGCCTAAACTCAGCAGGAGAAGAGAAATCATAAAGATCAGAGCAGAAATCAATGAAATAGAAACTAAAAGAACAGTAGAACAGATCAACGAAACTAGGAGCTGGTTCTTTGAAAGAATTAACAAGATGGATAAACCCCTGGCCAGACTTATCAAAAAGAGAAGAGAAATGACCCAAGTCAACAAAATCATGAATGAAAGAGGAGAGATCACAACCAACACCAAAGAAATACAAACAATTATAAGAATATATTATGAGCAACTCTATGCCAGCAAATTAGATAACCTGGAAGAAATGAATGCATTCCTAGAGATGTATCAACTACCAAAACTGACCCGGGAAGAAATAGAAAACCTGAACAGACCTATAACCACTAAGGAAATTGAAGAGGTCATCAAAAATCTCCCAACAAACAAGCACCCAGAGCTAGATGGCTTCCCAGGGGAATTCTACCAAACATTTAAAGAAGAATTAATACCTATTCTTCTGAAACTGTTCCAAAAAATAGAAATGAAAGGAAAATTTCCAAACTCATTTTATGAGGCCACCATTACCTCGATCCCAAAACTAGACAAAGACCCCATCAAAAAGGAGAATTACAGATCAATATCCCTGATGAACATGGATGCAAAAATTCTCACCCAAATACTAGCCAATAGGATCCAACAGTCCATTAAAAGGATTATTCACCACGACCAAGTGGGATTTATCCCTGGGCTGCAAATCAACATCCGCAAATCAATCAACGTGATACAATACATTAACAAAAGAAAGAACAAGAATCATATGATCCTCTCAATAGATGCAGAAAAAGCATTTGACAAAGTACAGCATCCTTTCTTGATCAAAACTCTTCAGAGTATAGGCATAGAGGGTACATACCTCAATATCATAAAAGCCATCTATGAAAAACCCACAGCGAATATCATTCTCAATGGGAAATAACTGAGAGCTTTCCCCCTAAGGTCAGGAATGCGGCAGGGATGTCTACTATCACCACAGCTATTCAACATAGTATTAGAAGTCCTAGCCACAGCAATCAGACAACAAAAAGAAATAAAAGGCAACCAAATCGGCAAAGAAGTCAAAGTCTCACTCTTTGCAGATGATATGATACTTTATGTGGAAAACCCCAAAGACTCCACCCCAAAACTGCTAGAACTCATACAGGAATTCAGTAAAGTGGCAGGATATAAAATCAATGCACAGAAATCAGTGGCATTCCTATACACCAACAACAAGTCAGAAGAAAGAGAAATTAAGGAGTTGATCCCATTTACAATTGCACCAAAACCATAAGATACCTAGGCATAAATCTAACCAAAGAGACAAAGGATCTGTACTCAGAAAACTATAAAATACTTATGAAAGAAATTGAGGAAGACACAAAGAAATGGAAAAACGTCCCATGCTCATGGATTGGAAGAGTATTGTGAAGATGTCAATGCTACCTAGAGCAATCTACACATTCAGTGCAATCCCCATCAAAATACCATCCAGTTTTTTCAAAGAAAGATTCAAAGATTTCAAATAATCCTAAAATTTATATGGAACCAGAAAAGACCCCGCATAGCCAGAGGAATGTTGAAAAAGAAAAGCAAATCTGGCAGCATCACAATTCCAGACTTCCAGCTCTATTACAAAGCTGTCATCATCAAGACAGTATGATACTGGCACAAAAACAGACACATAGATCAATGGAACAGAATAGAGAGCCCAGAAATGGACCCTCAACTCTATGGTCAACTCATCTTTGACAAAGCAGGAAAGAATGTCCAATGGATCCAATATCACTCAGCATCAGGGAAATCCAAATCAAAACCTCAATGAGATATCCCCTCACACCAGTCAGAATGGCTAAAATTAACAAGTCAAGAAATGACAGATGTTGGCGGGGATGCGGAGAAAGGGGAACCCTCCTACACTGTTGGTGGGAATGCAAGCTGGTGCAGCCACTCTGGAAAACAGTATGGAGGTTCCTCAAAAAGTTGAAAATAGAGCTACCATACGATCCAGCAATTGCACTACTGGGTATTTACCCCAAAGATACAAAAGTAGGGATCCGAAAGGGTACGTGCACCCCGATGTTCATAGCAGCAATGTCCACAATAGCCAAACTGTGGAAAGAGCCAAGATGTCCATCGACAGATGAATGGATAAAGAAGAGGTGGTATATATATACAATGGAATATTATGCAGCCATCAAAAGGAATGAGATCTTGCCATTTGCAACGACATGGATGGAACGGGAGGGTATTATGCTGAGCGAAATAAGTCAAACAGAGAAAGACATGTATCATATGATCTCACTGATATGAGGAATTCTTAATCTCAGGAAACAAACTGAGGGTTGCTGGAGTGGGGGGTGGGGTGACTGGGTGATAGACACTGGGGAGGGTATGTGCTCTGGTAAGCGCTGTGAATTGTGCAAGACTGTTGAATCTCAGATCTGTACCTCTGAAACAAATAATGCAATATATGTTAAGGAAAAAAAAAAGCAGAAGGGGAAGAATGAAGGGGGGGAAATCGGAGGGGGAGATGAACCATGAGAGACGATGGACTCTGAAAAACAAACTGAGGGTTCTAGAGGGGAGGGAGGTGCGAGGATGAGTTAGCCTGGTGATGGGTATTGAGGAGGGCACGTTCTGCATGGAGCACTGGGTGTTATGCACAAACAATGAATCATGGAACACTACATCTAAAACTAATGATGTAATGTATGGGGATTAACATAACAATAAAAAATTAAAAATATATATATATGCTATATATATGCTTTATATATATATATATATATATATGCTTATGGTGGTTAAATTACTTGAAGAATATTGTGTAATCAATGAGAGATCCAGAATTTGAAGTTGAGAGGTTCTGACTCCAATTCCAATCCCCCCCCCTTTTTTTTTAGTATAATAATTCATAAATTTTTTAGTTTTGGGTAGGTTCTCTTAAGGTTTAGCTCTAATATATAAACATACTAAGAGTATACTTCAAGTAATTTGATAATATTGCTAATAAGTACAAAGTTATCAGTATATTTGCTGCAAAGACTGAATTGTTGCCATCTTTCAACAACCTTATTAAGCATAATTCTATGCCTACACATAACAAGTAAAAATAAAAATATAATTAGATATGAAATAGTGATATAATTTATTGCATTGGCTAACATTTTGCTCTACTCACTGCCTTCCTGTAATTAATAATCAAATTCTTTTCATAATACTAAACAGCTAAATCACATGTCTCTCCAAGCCTAGATGTTCTTCATCCTACTTTTTTGGCTGATGATGTTCTAACAGCTACTAGTAGTTAATAGATTTCTGGCATTTATGAATTAATGACAAAATATATTTCCCATTAATTCAAAGTGCTAGAAAGGTTGGGGGGAGATATACTGGTCAGAAGAAAAGAATATAGACCCTCATTAGCAGAGATACTAAAGTTGCATTAAAAAAAAACCCCTCCAAACCTCAGTTTCTTCATGTAAAATAAAGACTATCATGCTTAGCACATAATGTGACAATTAGATGAGATTTATAGAAAGCATGGCATATATTTGAAATGAATCCGCAAACTATCCCATTTCATATACTGAAACACTGGAACTTTCCAGTGGACAAAAATTGCAGTGTTATTTTATTTCTCTGCTCTATTTAAAACAAAACAAAACAAAACAGAAAACTCAAAAAATCATTTGAAATCAGAGATAAGCTAGATGGATATTAAAGAAGACTTCACAGGCTAAACATTAACCCTCTAATCCATGACCTTAAATGTCAATCTCAGGAGCTGTTCCTTTGCCCTTTCAAGATGGTAAAACACTCAGACTAATTTTCAGTAAAAGAATAACCTTTAAAAATACATATATTTCAGAGATGTAGTCACTTGGCTGTCATCCAAGACCTGGATTTTGCCAAAGATCTCTTTGAAAGCATAGATAATGGTAATTCCATTCTATTTATAAAACCATCATAATGCTATTCGTGGCCAAGATAGCTTAGTCATTTGACCTACTCTAGAGTTTACAATAGTTGTACTTGTTTGGGCATGGTTCCCAAAACTCAAAGGTGTCTAAAGAGTGAGACACAAGTAAACCTCTTGGAACTTAATGCCAACAGGCATTACTTTAATACCAGTTGTCTTCTAAAAAATGTTAATCATAGCTGCAAGAGCAACCACGTGTATACGTGTTTCTGGGTAGTTGGGAAAAGTGGTATCTGTCGAGTAAGAATAAAATTAACAGTAATAAATTACAAATCTAAAGGAATAATGTACATTCTTTATGAGTTTGTAAATTGTTATGAATTGGTGAGAGAGAGTTGCCTGAAATTGGATGGGAGTTTGTAACATTAATTGTGCATAGGTGAGAAGCAGAACATATACAGTGAATTGGAAAAGTGAATAGATGTTCTAGATGTGTACAGTTTGTAAATTTCTACTTAGTGTGGGCCAGCTGGGATAGTTGGGTCAGTTCAGGACATGATGTTCTGGGGTTTTTGGAACAAAATTGAACATAAACAGATTTGAAATGGAGTTATGCTCAGATTGTTTCCTGATACAACATTCTCATTGGAACAATTTCAAGTTTGAAAACAAACATTATAGCAGAACTGATTGTAATTGGCCTATGAAAAAAGATAAGAGTTTTCCCCTATTTTCCACCAATATAAAATTTTTTTTTCCCCTACTTCCTCTCCCTCCTCTCATGCTCCCCCACCCTTTTTTCCCTTCCCCTTCTGAAACCTAGTAGGAATCAGTGTCAGTAAGTGCAAAGATCTGGTAATGTGACTGAAGACAAAAGAACAGACAGAAATTCTTTTGGAATACAAATGTAGAGGGAATATCCAAGAAGAAATCAAGATTTTTCTTGTCTTGAAAATTATAACCCAATGAAGAAAATAGAAAATAAATTAATGGTGGAACTTAATGAAACAAACAATTCATCCAGCCAGAGTCTGTGAGGAAGAAATGCATCCTAAGGTTAGGGTTAAAAAAAAGGGGGCATTCAAAGGATATTGGAGGTTTACATTGTTGAAAAAACATAAGTCTGGATTTATACAAAAGTGTGTGGTTAAAAATCCTAAATTCTTCCATTAAACCAATGGCTGTTAAACATTTACAGTCCTCTTAAGGAGTTGGCAATGCAGTTAAATATAAGACATTAGTAGTTAGCGTGGTCCAGCCCATTATGGTAAATAAAGCATGAACTTGTTGTGACACAAAAGATTAAGATTTCTAAAGGCCTTGCTTTCTAAGATAAATACCACGGATTACAGAGTCATCCTAAAGGTTTTACATTGCATGAATGGCTGAAAAACTATTTGTTATCAGATAGGAATTTCTGTTTGATTTTTTTTTTTAATTCAAAAGTGACCCAAACTTATCAGAATTGTTGACTGTCTATGATAATTTGAGATACTAAAACAGTCTTCCCCTTTTCTCCCAGGAACTTAATTTTTATGAACTCTAGGCTCCTTTGCAGTTATGATTTATTACGGAAAGTTACTAAGAGTCCAGGCCAGGTTCAACTATAGTTGAGAAAGTTGCTCCATATTACATTCTGCAAAACTGATGGTATTTTAATTTCTAAATTGTCTGTGTATGTCTACCATTAGGAGATGTTCAATATACATTTACGTTTAACTCATAACTTAAGATACAGAATTGAGGCTCTATAATCTCTATGAGGCTGCATAACAAAATAATTAGCCAATAATGATGGTCTTTTCATAATGGTGACTCTAGTATTAAGGTGGGTGAATTGGGGAACTCTTGGAGATTAATCACCCAGATAATCTTTGCTTCTATTCTAGAAATAGTTGAGTCATGCAATTCTATCATCAGAGAAGGAAAATATAAGCAAATACTTGAATAAATTGAACCTATTTTTGCATAATTAAGAAATCAAAGAGCTCTGCTTTCTTAGCATTTGCTGACTTCTAGGACAACTGTGGGAATGTGTTTGAATGTATGACTTAAATGTTGAGCATTAGGTACAAGAGGAGATATGCCTGTATCTGGCTTGTCTGGCATATCACAATCTCCCATTACTTATGTCTAAGGTCATGACCTTTTCTATTCTAAGTAGTGGTAATGTCTCATACACAGATGAGCTAAGTCAAGATTTGAGGTAAAGCCTTGCGTGACAGCAAGGCTTTGAATTTTAAGTTAAGCCTCTAGCTCAACTCACTATCTGACCACATACTCTTTCTTTTTTATTTATTTATTTATTTATTTATTTAATTTTTTAAAAGATTTTATTTATTTATTTGACAGAGAGAGACACAGCGAGAGAGGGAACATAAGCAGGGGGAGTGGGAGAGGGAGAAGCAGGCCTCCTGCGGAGCAGGGAGCCCGATGCAGGGCTCGATCCCAGGACCCTGAGATCATGACCTGAGCTGAAGGCAGACACCCAACGACTGAGCCACCCAGGCGCCCCGTCTTTTTTTTTTTTTTTTAAGATTTCTATTTACTTATTTGAGAGAGAAACAAAGTGAGCACGAGTTGGGAGGGGGGCAGGGAGAGGGAGAAGCAGACTCCCCGCTGAGCAAGGAGCCCAACACGGGGCTTTATCCCAGGACCCTGAGATCATGACCTGAGCCAAAGGCAGATGCCCAACCAACTGAACCACCCAGGAACCCCCTGACCACATACTCTTGACCAGGGTTCTCTAGGTTACAATTTTGTACCTATAGTAACATCCCTAATTAGTCTCAACACCAAGGAAATGGCTTATATCCTACAGAGAAAAGCAACCTCAAAACTCCCAGGCTTTTCTGGGAGTTTGATAAGATTCATCATGTGGGTGTAGAATATCTTCTAAGGAAACATGTTATGTTTCCTACTTTGAGGAATAATTAATAAATTAAATGAAATAGCCCAGGTGTGAGAAGGGTTTTTTTTTCTGATTGGTGTATAGATACTAGTAAGCACTTATTTAAATCTCAGATAAAAGTTCTAGAGAATTTGAAGAGAAGAAAAAACTTTAACTTCCAATGTTTAAAATGTTCTGTCCAGCAGCTAAGGAAACATCAATGTAAGATAATGATAGCTGATTGTTAGATGAAAAACAAGCTAATACAAACGATTATTAGCTCAATAGTCATAAAATTATAATAGTAATTTTGCAACTTTTCAACTAGTTGCCATATAGTTACAGAATCTAATGTTTATATAGTATCTCTAGTGAAGGTAAGTTCTCAGAAAAATTAAAATGGTTTGACAACTTGGCTTAGAAACAGCTATATTATCTTCTCTTTGATCTCTTACAGTGTGAAATACAGTGGTAGTGTAACATTCAGTTTTCATGTAAGATCATGGAAATGCAAACCTATTTGTAACTAAAATGACGTTTTAAAAGATTTATCCCTTGTAGACCTGAGGCAATGCTGCATGTAGACTTAGCTATGGTATATAAGCTATCTCAAAATGGTGTATCATTTTTCAAATGGTTCCTGTGATGGTGTTACTCTATAAGCCCCAAATGATTTCAGTACTTTAGACCAATACTGAGTAAAGGTAACAAATTAGTCATTTTTGTTTACCTCAAGTCTTTGGGTAACTATACCATTCCTATGAAGATTATAATTCATAAGAAGGAAACTCAAAAGTAACTAAGCCTAGTTTTATTTATATATCCTGTCTCTATAATGCTTACTGATCTTTTATAACACTCTCATTAAGATGAAGGCACAAGAGATTATATAAGATACTGATGAAATTAATATACTGTCATCTGAATCCATCTATACATGTTTATGTTAAAATCTATTAACATTATTAAAGAAAAGAAGTAAGAATGAAAAAAATCAATATTCAGAAGAAAAACTAACTTTTCATGTCCAGTCTGCTCTTCAGAAGAAGCATTAAAAAGTTATTCTTTACATTTGCCTAGATGCAAAAGTACTTGCTAAGAGCTGGTTAACTTACTGGACTTTGGCATGACCCTGAATAAACTTTGACAGAAAGTTAGATACTCTTAAAAAAAAAAAAAACAGATTTCCTCTTAGTTCTTCTCAGTTGCTCCTGTGTTTAATTACTGCTCTTCTAAATCTAGTCTATAATTGTTTCTCAGGATCATATACCTATAACCTATGTGTACATATTTCTATAATAAACAGTGTCCTTTGACAGCTCTCTCTGATGCTTAATGCCTTTCTTAACTTTACGCCCCAAGTTCAGAATAATAAAACTATTGATTTGGGTTTTACATGAAAACCATGTTTAGTATTCCCCACATGGTCAACTAAGTAGCTCTGAGGTTTATTCTCTTCCTTATAAAAGGAGAATTAATAGAAATAAGTAGGCATGTGTCTTCTTCATATCTTTATCAGCTTAATGCTTTTGTAAAATTCTCCTGTTTAAGCTCAAAAGAAGAAAAGAGCTTCCAATTTTTAAAAATAGAAGCTCACCCTCTCTTAGATGAGTTGTGTACAGACTCAATATTATTGATGGGAATAGGTTTCAGAAGAATGTTTCTGTCTCTGTGTTTCATTATAGGTAGAAGTATGTTCATGTTAATGTGGACAGTAACATTCTAATTTTCAATAAATTAATATTTAATACAGTTTTAATCCTAGATGAAGCTATCCTCATTATTTCTGACAGTTAAAACCTACTTTGCTGGGTGAATGGAACACCCTGGAGTTTTGTCAGTGTCCTACTGTCCATAATGTATTTTTAGCCTAAGGATAATCTTGACTTAATCCTTATGAAATAGTTATATGTCATATATCAAAAAGAGGATTCCATTTGCCCCCATTCAGATATTGATTGCTGCAATAAATTATTTAGACCCACTCAATCTTATCAAAAAGTGTGTTTTTCTTTTTCCCCTCCTGCTAGCCTGAAGCCCTCTTCTAAAAGCTGCAGGATAGAGGGGGAGAGGGAGAAAAAGCAGTAAGAGAACAATTTCCGTCAAGTACTATACTTCCTCTGGAATGTCAGTAATGCAAGAAACAGAATCATGAGTAGATCTTTTCCAATGAAAGCTGACCTCAATATCATAAACAGACTCCTTCAGGATATTTAACCACATGGAGTCAGGATTTCAGGAGTTCTTCTAGCCCACAGCTGATGATGGAGTGAAAATAGCCACTAGGTAGTCAAAGATCATTGAAAAATTATCATTACATATAATTGAAAAATTTCAAAGAAAATCGTGGCTGTTTATTAAAAATATTTTTTTAAAGATTTTATTTATTTATTTGACAGAGACAGAGATAGCGAGAGCAGGAACACAAGCAGCGGGAGTGGGAGAGGGAGAAGCAGGCCTCCCGCTGAGCATGGAGCCCGATGTGGGGCTCGATCCCAGGACCCTGGGATCATGACCTGAGCTGAAGGCAGACGCTTAACGACTGAGCCACCCAGGCACCCTATTAATATTTTTGATAATTTTTTGATACTTCAGGCAAAGATAGAAGCAAAAATCTTTCTTCTTGAAATATGAACCGAATTAAATTGGTTAAAACTTACATTGGAGCTTAAAGTTGACCAAAAGGTAGTTCTAAAAAGTTAAAACTAATTTTAATTTTTCACCTTAGCCTAGCTCATGGAACATATTATACAATAATATCACATGGTGACATATGGTCCAAAGTAGATGAATACTTAAGAAAATCTTGCATTAAAAAAGAGATAAGTCATGGGTTATGGAGCCCCTTTAAAACTTTCCATCTTGTTGTAAACCAGGATACTGTTTTGTTATTTGTTGTTTTTTTTTTAAATCATAATTAGGAACTATATATATGAATACTTAAATGTTATCCAAGTGTAATCCAGTTTGAATTGAACACTGTCATAACTTGAATTATGCATACTGCCAACTTTTTTATTCATATTTTTGAAATGCTTTAGATGGACTATGTATTTGATAATATTGTAAGTAAAAAAACTCAATCTAAAGTTGTCTATGAAATTTTTTTCCCAAGAAAACACTTATATTTGATTTTCTGTACAATTTCAACTTTTGAATGGATCAACCACCTGAAACTCAACCCAGGATCATATTCTCAGTATCCCAGGATGATAAAAAACAAAACAAAACAAAACAACAAAACAAAAAGACCTGAACTAAGTCAGCTAAATTACATAAATTTCTTGATCTTTATCTGCTTACCCTTAAAAAATGAGGAATAGTGATATGTATTTGCTTAAAAAAATTGAGTTTTAAATCAAATACCATATGTATTAAATGTTAGCACATTGAAGCAGTGTAGAGGCAAAGTTTGAAGTCTAGCTGCCAGGGTTTAACTGAAATTTATTTCTTGTATGACTTAGGTAAGTCACTTGCTTTCCCTGTGCTTTAGTTTATTAAATGGTACCTATCCAGTCAAGTTAATAGAGGATTAATGGAGACAGGCCATGAGAGGCACATGGAACAGTGTCTGACGTATAGTTGAGATCTGAGACGCACTCAGCACCTTCCCTTCTAGGCTTGTTCATTGTTCACTGTCAGTGTCTCTTTTGATTAATTGGTATTCATGGCATTATGTTTGTAATGGGAATAAAAAAAAATTTAAGAACTGGCAGAATTTCCTTGAAAAGTGCTTTCAGTAAAATTTTTATATGTCCTTGCTATCATAACCTCTAAAGTACGGATAATACTGGCTAGAGGGGGCGTGGCTTGGTCGGTTAAGCATCTGCCTTCAGTTCCGGTCATGACCCCAGGATCCTGGGATGAGCCCCACATATCCCTCAAAAAATAAAAATTTCAGTCAGTTTAGATAATGTCATACCTGTATATTAGCTGTTGCCGTTTTGGTTTTGTTGTTCGGTTGGTAATTTGATACTCCTCTTCTAATCCCAATAATGGGCCAGTTACTAGAAGTCCCAGAACACCCAGATGAAGCAATGTTGTGCTTCCAACCAGTTTGCTGGAACTGTGAGAGAAGGCATAAAAACTGTCAAATTATGTGCTGCAATTAAAAACTCTAATGTATAGGGGCACCTGGGTGGCTCAGTCAGTTAAGCATCTGCCTTTGGCTCAGGTCATGATCTCAGGGTCCTGGGATCAATCCCCGCATTGGGCTCTCCACTCAGCAGCAAGTCTGCTTCTCCCTCTCACTCTGTGATCTCTCTTGCTTTCTCTCTCAAAATCTTAAAAAAAAAAAAAAAAGCTCTAATGTATATATATTATATATACATATATATGTATATACATATGATTTGCTTTGATTTGCCTACTGTGTGCATGTATGTACATGGGTGTATAAGTAAAAGAGAGTGTAAATAAACTATAAATTATATAAATAAAAAATACACATGTAATAGAGACCTGTGGTTTCAATAATTAGATGACATTTTTCCTAAGTGAAGTGCTGATTTTGAAATAGTGACTATAATTTCCTGGAGTGTCATTCTGTGTATAACTTCATAACATATTTTGCTTCACCAGAACATCTGGAAAGCAGAAAGAAACTAGTGTCAAATTGCATTGATCTGGGTCTTAGAATTTTCTAGGAGGCAACATTCAGGTATCTGTGAGGAGTTTTAATACACAGGAATTATTTGCTAGGTAAGCATATGATGAACAAAAGCATTGGGGCAGATGCTCTTATACTTTCTGTTCTGTGTACATCTTTGGGTGGCTGGTGAAGCCCATGGACCCACTTATCAGAATAATTTAAATACATACATATTCCATAGGATTACAAAAGAAAGCAACAACTCTAATGTGGAATGGATGTATTTGTAGTATCTTTTGGTGACCAAGTCACAGTTACTAATACCATCTAGTTTGTTGCCTGTAATCATGAGGAATTTGAAGAAAATGCTTAATTTGGTACTGAACATAAAAGCATGATATTTTTCTTCCCATGTTTATGGATTCCCTGGATTTAATATGTGAAGCCCTTGGATGATTAGAGGGCTCCAAAGAATAATAACTGAATCAGTGAAAGGAAATGGCAGTTACTACAATTAAGAGTAGTATCGGTGAACAGCAAATTTTCCTAGGTAGGGTATTAACTATTTCATGGTAATATATCTTACATGTCCTTAGTAAACTAGCTACACCTATTTAAAGTTATCATAATCAACTGTATATTGATGATTATTAACAAATATAAAAATATTGAAAATTGTGAGATTATTGAAGTTAAAATACTGAAAGTTATAGATTATGTCAATGTAAAGTCAAAATTGAAGTTAAGTCTGATACTTTTTTAGATACTCATTAGAACAGGAGCTGCAGAAACAAATAATGAGGTATGTTCCTTGCTTTAATGGAGTTTATCATCTGAGGAAAGAAATCTTCAATTGTTTCCTAATTAAATATTAGTTTAGTTCTCTTCCCTTGTTACCACGTTTCTCACCTGAATGATTCTTAGTCTGTGTTGATGGAAGTGTCCAGGGTCTGTCATGGGGCTTGGATGAAAGTAGAAGTTTCTAGAACCTGTCATTAGACTTGGCCACTCTAGGTGGGGGATAATCATCAGACAAATGGACAGAAGTTATTCAATATGCCATGCAAGACCTAATCTCCATGACAAATTACCAGTGCCAGTTGTTAGACTTTGAAAAGCTAAATACTGTGATTATTAGGAGAAGCTGGGTGTCTTCCCAGATAGAAATAACATAACAGGGAAGACAGAAGATGATACATAGCAATAAAAATGAAATTACTATTTAAATATTCACAAATACAGCTCTAGGGAGAGAATAAGTGATAGTAAAGAAAGATTACCTTCACTTATAAGTTCCTAGAGTAGGAAATTAAAGTGTACTAATCACAGAAGCCCACAGCATTGAACTAGGCACACTAAGAACATCTAGATCTGGAGAGTCAGTTAGAGGGATGCTGAGTTCATCAGAAGCACTGGAACTGTGTCCTGGAAAAGGAAACTAAAAACAAATTCAAACTAGTGACCAGTGCAGTGACAAGGCTGGAATGTGATGTGACAAGTTAGAGTTCACAGGAAAGGAAATCGCAAGCACGAAAAATGAAAAATTGTAGGAGCAAGCTTAAATGTCAGAGATGCTTGGGAGATGCCCCTTGTACCAAAATATTTTCCCCATTAAGTGTTCTGATGGCCAAAGTTCTAAAATCTCTTTGTTTCTTTTGAAAATGCAAATGACAAAAGAATTTTACACAAATTATTGTTAACCTGTAATTAACATATGCAACCACTGAATGGATTTTATGAAATGCTTACTATGTACCAGGAACTGTGTAAGACCAATGGATACCAAAACAAAGACAAATAGATAAAAGCAACTCAAAGTCTACAAGTAGTTAAAATAGAAGCACAATATACTGAAGATGCTGAACATAGATGCAAGCACCTCTCTGTGCTTGGACCAGCGACAGGGGCCAAAGAAGTTTGAACTTTGAGCTGAAACATGAAAGATGATTTTGTTTTTCCCCAAGTAACATAAGACAAGGGTGAACATAATAGGGCAAAAAAATGAAACAATGGAAAATTAATGATTAAGGTATTGCCATGCATTACCTTTTCTCCTCTCACATCATTTCTATCAGGGTAGGTTGAAAACACTGGTATCTGTAAATAAAGGAAACCTAGAAGGAAGAAAAGTACATAACAAGGCTTATTTCTTTATCTTCTAATTGTGATTTGATCTATCCTTGCTTACAAAGGAAAAGGTTCATTTTAAACATCATTGGCCCATAATGACATCTTAAACACTTAACTCTTGGATTTAGGAATATGGTTTACTTTTAAATTTTCAAAGCATTTCCTCATGAACTGAACAAGTACCAAAAAATTAGTTCAACAGCCATTAGAACAACTTAGCAATATTGACACAACCGACTTTTCTCCCTTTCTCCAAGTAGAGGCAATACTTTCCTCCTTTTTCACATAATTCAGCTTGGGCTGCTCCTAAATTTGTAAAGGCAATAAGAAAGGAAAGATAAAGGCTGCTCATTAACGGCATATATGACTTTTTGATCAGGGTGGACCTTGTTGGTAATTCCATTTTCCGCTGAAGGCCTTCCATGGCAGACTAATTGCCGCTATAAAGGTTGTACTCATTATGCTACACTTACCAACCCCTGGGGAAGAGTGTTATTTTTGTAGCCACTATGCTGCCTGATACTTTTTTTTTTTTTTTAAACAGTCCCATTGATTTGTACAGGTTTCGTAATTTGTATCTTTCCTTTTTATATTCTCCCCCTCTGTAGACTCTTAATGTATATTTTATGCCTCATAGTTTAGTCAAGTCACGATCCTGTGGACTGCTAGATGAGCTAAAGATGCTTAATTGTTGACCTTGCTGAATCCTGTGTGAGCCTAGTTGTCTGAAGGAGATCACATCAATGGAAAACAGAGTACAGATGATGTATAACTGTAGTCGGTTGCTTCAAGCAAAAAGGCATCTGAACTCTTGGGCCCATAACATTGCTTGAGCCCTTGCTTCTAAAGAGGTGGTGTTGTACCCACAAAAACAAAGAATGAATTACATAAGCTAGCATCCCTTGTGAGGGGGAAAAGATGAATCAGTTCATTGTTGAATGAAGAGAGTGTACACTCAATTTTTCATGTTATCTGAGAAAAGCTTTTTAGAATTGAACATGTGTAAACAAAAAGGATTTTCTGTGTGCTAGAATGACACATTCTTCCTCTTTGGAAGATCCAATTTAAATAAAGGACACTGACAAAAAATCTTAGGTTGATTATTCACCACAGAGATTATGAAAAAGATTAAAGAAAAGCCAGCTTAAAAAAAAAAAGAAAAAATAGTAATGTAATATAAATAAAATAATTGTAGTAAGAATGCCCCATACATATACCTTGGTGTTCTTTTTGAATTAACATGCCTAGAAAAGTATGAACTTATTTCAGTCACACAACTGTGTGCATATATTAAATAGATTTTAAAAATCATGGTTTTATTTTTCTTCATTATCCTGAGTCTCTACTATTTATTTAAACTGAGATGTTTGCTTGGTGAAAATGGCACATAAATATTTTATTTAGGCAGGCTATGTGGTACAAATAGCTGAAACATATTTTTCATTTTATTATAATTCAAAGGCAATTTCAAGTGAATTTTAGACAAATATGAAAAGAACAGGTTTTATAATGTCTTTTTAGAAAACAGGATTTTAAAAATAGTAAAATGCTTAAAAGCTTAATGAATATTCTCAGATAAGGCTACTAAAGTGGTAGGTTGTTCTATTAATCACAAGAAAGGCAAATGACAATTTAAAAAAATAATTAGAATGATACATAGCAAGGTTAATTTTTCATTACCCAATTAATATGAATACCAAGTGAATATAATTGCTATTTAAATAGCAATATGGCATTTTTAATTTCCATATTTTCTAGGCTTAGGAGAGAGTTTAAAAATATAGTTTCACAGGGGTGCCTGGGTGGCTCAGTCGTTAAACGTCTGCCTTCAGCTCAGGTCATGATCCCAAGGTCCTGGAATCGAGCCCCGCATTGGGCTCCCTGCTCTGAGGGAAGCCTGCTTCTCCCTCTCCCACTCCCCCTGCTTGTGTTCCCTCTCTCGCTGTGTCTCTCTCTGTCAAATAAATAAATAAATAAAATAAAAAAATATATATAGTTTCACATATGGAGGTTTTTGAGAGAAATTTCAGTGTGAGCTCTACCTCAGAAGGGTTCATAGAACATACACTCTCAGAAAAAAATGATCGTTCTGTCCCTCCCTATATGGTGATGAAACCCTGGGTAAGTGGTGAGTCATTGATTGATAAGTTGTTGTTCCTCAGAGCCTCCAGCTAGACAGCTTCCTATGCTGGGCTGACATGTATCTTACAAAGCCAGGCTTCCCGAATGTTTCATCACCACATGACAGAAACAGAGACGTGGAGTAATTCAATACTGTCATACTGTCATTTATTCATCTGTTCACTTAACAAATACATATATTGTGCATCAGGCTATGTGCTGGGTTCTGGGCATGCAGAAAGGAAAGTATCTAGCCTTCAAGAAACTCGGTCTTCTTTGGGATACAACAAATAGAAGCAAACACCTTAAATCGGCTGCTGTCATAATGGAGCATATGGGAAGGAAAGGTGATGAGAGGACAGGTCTACTAAAAACAGGGTCCGGTTAGGAAACAAATACCACTCAGTTATTTTAACAGGAATAATTTAATAGAAAAGGTTAATGATGTTGGAAAATTGTTCTGGCAAACGGGAACATTAAAGGATCACAGTGGTCCTAACTATGGAAAGCTTAGGCTGAGCTAACAGAAAAGAGGTTGCAATTATTCAAGCTTAAAGGGCCAGAGGAGGAGCTTTGTGGAGCTGGAGTGTCTCCTAACTTCTAAGGAGGAGACACTGCACACTGGTAGACATCTGAGGACCTCTGAGGAAGGACTTCATGGAGCAGGGACTCAGATCCTGAAGGACAGCTGCCAACAGGATGGTTCTGGCATCTCTAAGCCATCCCAGTGAGCCTGGTTATAGGAGTGCTGGAAAAACTGGACACTGAAATCAACTGCTATTATTAAGTGAATTGCCACTGCCAAAGTCAAGGTACACTGTTGCAGTGATGCTGACAGAAACAAAAAGCAAGCCTAAATGAGACAACCAAAACCCTTCTTTCTTCCAACTTCCCAGGCTCCTTCTCATGCCTTCAGTGGCACATGCTGGTAGGGAGCAAGCTAGCAAAATTGAAATTACAGTTTGCAGAGTCCTTGCTGAGCATAGGAGAGTGAGTTTTCATCTGAAAAGCAATAGTTGATTAGCTGGCACAGCATAAATGGAGGGGAATGAAGGAAAGTAAAAGAAGCCAAACTCACAAGAGGGGATGCTAAACTAAAGATGAAAGAGTGAGCAGGAGCTTTCTAGGGTGGGCTACGAAATTGAGTATGAACCAGGATCAAGCATTATGGAGACGGGTGGTTCACAGGAAGAGAAATCAAAGATGCACGATTTACCAGGAATAACTGACAAACATGTTGGAAAGTAGAGACAGATAAAACTGGTTGGGTTAATGAAGGGTATCAGATTATGAAAACTTGAGAACATGAGAGAGTAATTTGGATAAACATTTTCTTTGCAGCCATTGCAGTTTATCAGGGAGGCTAGTACTCCGAGGCAGGTGCTATTGCTTAAGGAAGCCTGAAGTTGTTACAGGTTTCAGGATGGATTGGAAGGAAGAGGGGGAGAATGGGTTAGAGTCCAGTAAAAGAACTACTCTCACAATATAGAATCATGATGACGAGGGTGGCAGTAAGTCAATGATGACAAATTCTAGACAAATTGTAAAAGAAAAATTAACCCATGGAACTGCCTGGAAAGTGAAATAACAGAAAGTTGAAGACCCATGACTTGTTTGAAAATGCAACTTTTTTTTTTTCTATCAGAAATGGAAGTCAAATGACTGTAGACCATAATACTTTATGCACAGTGATCTTTTAATGTGCATTAATGATAATGTAAGTTATGGTTGGAGTAAAACAGAAGTTTTGAAACCTGAAAGGTGGTCTGAAGCAATGTATTCTACCTTTGGAAGTCTCATATGAAAAATGCTTCTTGGACATTTTTACAATAAGACTTTCCAAGTCTCAGTTTAAGGAGTTGATGTATCTGTTGGGCTTATAGAAATTGACTAAATAATAAGATTTCTTGAAAGGACGTTTGCCTCCTTGTATCTTAAACAGGAGGAAATTTATTAGCTTTAACAATTACAGTGGCAAATAAGTAGAGCAGGAATACTGATGGACAGGCATGCCTTATTTTATTGCACTTTATTGTGTTTCACAAATAGTGCATTTTTTTTTTTTTTTTACAAATTGCATGTTTGTGGCAACCCCGAGTCAAGCAAATCTGTCAGTTCTCTTTTTCCAACAGCATTTATTCACTTCATGTCTGTCACATTTTGGTAATTCTTGCAACATTTCAAACTTTTTCATTATTGTTATGGTGATCTGTGATCAGTGATCTTTGTTATTACTATAATTCTTTTAGGGTGCCAAAACCTGTGCCCACATAAGATGGCAAATTTAATTGATAAATATCGTATGTGTCCCAAGTGCTCCACCAACTGGCTCTTCCCCCATCTTTCTCCCTCTCCTCTGGCCTCCCTATTCCCTGAGACACATCAATATTGAAATTAAGTCAATTAATAACCCTACAATGGCCTTTTAAGTATTTAAGAAAAAGAGTTTGGGCACCTGGGTGGCCCAGTTGGTTAAGCAACTGCCTTTGGCTCAGGTAATGATCCTGGAGTCCTGGGATCAAGTCCCGCATCGGGCTCCCTGCTCAGCAGGGAGTCTGCTTCTCCCTCTCCCACTCCCGCTCTTGTGCTCTCTCTCTCTCTCTCTCAAATAAATAAATAAAATCTAAAAAAAATAAAAGTTCTACATCTCTAACTTTAAATCAAAAGCTAGAGATGATTAAGTTCAGTAAGGAAGGCACATCGAAAGCCAGCCAAGATAGGCTGAAAGCTAGACATCTGGTGCCAAACACTTAGCCAAGTCGTGAATGCAAAGGAGAAGTTCTTGAAGGAAATGAAAAGTGTTACTCCAGGGAACACACAATGTTAAGAATGCAAAACAGCTATATTGCTGATGTGGCGAAAGTTTTAGTGGTCTGGATGGAAGATCAAACTGGTTACAACATTTCCTTAAGCCAAAACCTAATCTAGAGCAAGGTCTTAACTCTCTTCAATTCTGTAAGGGCTGAGAGAGGTCAAGAAACTGCAAAATAAAAGTTGGGAGCAAGCAGGGATTGCTTCATTCAGTTTCAGGAAAGAAGCCATCTCCACAACATAAAAGTGCAAGGTGAAGCAGCAAGTTCTGATGTAGAAGCTGCAGCAGGTTCTCCAGAAGGTCCAGGTAAGATGATTCATGGTGGCTATACTAAACAACAGATATTCAGTGCAGAAGAAACAACCTTCTATTTGAAGAAGATGCCATCTAGGACTTTTACAGCTAGAGAGGAGCAGTCAATGCCTGGCTTCAAAGGATAGGCTGACTCTCCTGTTAGGGGCTAATGAAGCTGGTGACTTTAAGTTGAAGCCAGCGTTCATTTACTATCCTGAAAATCCTAAAGCCCTTAAGAATTAAGGAACAACAAAGCCTGGATCATAGTATATCTATTTATCACATGGTTTATTGAATATTTTAAGCCAACTGTTAAGAATTGCTCAGGGTAAAAAAAGGAATGCTTTCAAAATACTACTGTTCACTGACCAGGCATCTGGTTACCCAGGAGCTCAGTTGGAGATGTACAAGATGAATTTCGTTTTCATGCCCACTAACACAACATCCATTCTGCAGCCCATGGATCAGGGAGTCCTTTCTACATGCAAGTCTTGTTATTTAAAGAGTACATTTTGTAAGGCTACAACTACAATAGATTCCTCTGATGGATCTGGGCAAAGTGAGTTGAAAATG
Source organism: Neomonachus schauinslandi (assembly GCF_002201575.2). Classification (NCBI taxonomy): domain Eukaryota; kingdom Metazoa; phylum Chordata; class Mammalia; order Carnivora; family Phocidae; genus Neomonachus; species Neomonachus schauinslandi. The sequence goes on along the minus strand of NC_058415.1, from coordinate 53,559,720 downwards.
TTTGGGAAAGGATTCATTATTCTAGATGCCATTAAGAACATTTGTGATTCGGGCGCCTGGGTGGCTCAGTTGGTTAAGCGACTGCCTTCGGCTCAGGTCATGATCCTGGAGTCCCGGGATCGAGTCCCACATCAGGCTTCCTGCTCGGCAGGGAGTCTGCTTCTCCCTCCCCCACCCCCCCTGCTTGTGTTCCCTCTCTCGCTGTGTCTTTCTCTGTCAAATAAATAAATAAAATCTTTAAAAAAAAAAAAGAACATTTGTGATTCACAGGAAGAGGTCAAAATATCAATATGAGTAGGAGTTTGGAAGAAGTTGATTCTAATCCTCATGGATGATGGTGAGGTGTTCAAATTCAGTGTTCACTGGAGGAAGTAACTGCAGATGTGGTGGAAATAGCAAAAAAAACTAAAATTAAAAGTGGAGCCTGAAGATGTGACTGAATTGCTGCAATCTCATGATAAAACTTGATTGGATCAGATATAAGAATTGCTACCCCAGCTTTCTTTTGAGGTCCGTTGGCATGGAAGATGGATCTCTATCCCTTCACTTTCAGTCTGGATGTATTTTTAGGTTCAAAATGAATCTCTTGTAGACAGCATATGGATGGGTCCTGTCTTTTTATCCAATCTGCAACCCTGTGCCGTTTTATGGGAGCATTTAGGCCATTTACGTTGAGAGTGATTATTGAAAGATATGAATTAATTATGATGTTGCCTGTGAAGACCTTGTTTTTATAGATTATCTCTGTAAATTTCTTTTCTATATCACTCTTGGGGTTTTTCTCCTTTTATAGAACCCCCCCTTAATATTTCTTGCAAGGCTGGCTTAGTGGTCACATATTCTTTCAGTTTCTGCCATTCTTGGAAGCTCTGCATCTCTCCATCCATTCTAAATGAAGCCTTTCCAGGTAAAGTATTCTTAGCTGTATGTTCTTCTCATTTAGTACCCTGAATATGTCTTGCCAGGTCTTTCTGGCTTGCCAGGTCTGTGGACAGGTCTGACGTTATTCTGATGTTCCTCCCTCTGTGCGTAAGGAATCTCTTCCCCCTAACTGCCCTTAAGATGGTTTCCTTGGTTCTAAGATTTGCAATTTTTACTATTACATGCCAGGGTGTTGGCCTGTTTTCCTTGATCTTGGGAGGGGTCCTCTCTGCCTCTAGGACACAAATGTTTGTTTCATTCTCCAGATTAGGGAAATTCTCAGCTACGATTTGCTCAAATACATGTTCTAGTCCTCTCTCTCTCTCCACCCCCTCCGGGATTCCAATAATTCTGACATTGGAACATTTCATGGTGTCACTTATTTCTCGGATTCTATTTTCATGGATTCTGAGTTGTTTTTCCCTGGCTGTCTCTTTTCCCTTTTTATCTATTAATTGGTCTTCTAGGTCACTAATTCGTTCTTCTGCCTTATTTACCCTAGCTGTTAGATTATCTAGATTAGATTGGATCTCATTGATAGCATTTTTAAGTTCTACTAATTCAGCTTTCATTTCTGCCCTTAGACTCTATGTTGCCATTAATTGATTTCTCCATTCTAACTATTGTCTTCACAATTGCTAGCCTGAATTCCATCTCCGACATCTTCATTATATCTGAATCCATTTGTAAATCTGTGGCATAAGTCATAGTCTCTGGGTCTTTCCTATTTTGGGGGTTCCTCCTCCTAGTCATTCTGTTGATGGGTGGTTGAGGGAATGTATAGAGTCCAAATTATTGACCATAACCCAAGCAAGATGCACCTGTTTTCTAGGGACCTTAGGGTTGCTGGCCTCTTGTTTTCCCAGCCTGTCTTCTGGGGGAGGGGCCTGCTATGCTGTTACTCAGGCAACCCTGTTTGGGCAGAATTGCCTTGCCCCCTATGGCGGGGGATGGGCTCAGTGAAAACCGGTTTTTTGGGGCTTTTGTTCTCTGGCAGCTTTCCCTGGTGGCTTTCCGGGTCTCTTCTGAGAGTCAGAGTAGAAGAGACTGTTTCCCACCCTCTGCTCAGAGCAGAGAGATTGCAGTCTGTTCTTCAGTGAGCTCTCCAGGCCACACTGTCTCCATCTCTGTCTGTGTTGCTGTACACTGCAGTGTCCTGGGTTGTGTGCCCCTCAGCAGTGCTCCCAGTCCTCGCCTCCAGGTTGGGGCACGTCTCTGTCGTTTGTGCTTCTAAAACTGCCAGCCACCCCCAGTTTGCATGCATGGCCCCGCTGCTCTGGGTTTCTGTCCTGGGGGCTGCCCTAAAGTCCTTTCCCCGCCGCTACCAGTCTGTGAGACTGTGCCGGTCCCCAGCATGGGAGGCTGTCACTCACTGGTGGTGTAGGATCCCCACAGCCAGGCTCCCTCCCTCTGCCATTTATCCTCCTATGTCTGCCTGCGGAATCACGGCTTCTCGCTTGTACCTCAAAACCAACCATTTGCGATATTCTGTTTGTAGAGATCCAGATCTTCTTACATCTCAGGCTGATTTCATGGGTGTTCAGAGTGGTGTGGTAGATACCCAGCTCAATTCTGGGGATCGGTTGGAATAGGGTTGCTTTTTATGGATAAGCGATGAAAGTTTTTTTTTGTTGTTGTTGTTGTTTTTGAGATGGAATCGATTGATGAAAATGCTGTGAAGATAATTGAAATGACAACAGAGGATTTAGAATATTGCATCAACTCCATTCGTAAACCAGCAGCAGGGTTTGAGAGGATTGACTCCAATTTTTAAAGAAGGTTCTATTGTGGTTAAAATGCTATCAAACAGCATTGCATGCTACAGAAAAATCTGTCATGAAATGAAGAGTCAATTGTTTTGGCAAACTTCATTGTTGTCCTATTTTAAGAAATGCCACAGCCACCCCAACCTTCAACAACCACCATCCTTATCAGCAGCCATCAACATCAAAGCAAGACCACTCCCACCAGCAAGAAGATTAGGACTCACTGAAAGTTCAGATAATGGTTAGCATTTTTTGAAATAAAGTAATTTATTTTTTGTAATAAAGTAATTTTTAATTACCATATGTACCTTGTTTTAAAGGCATACTACTATCGCACACTTAATGGATTATGATATAGTATAAATATAATTTCTATATACATTGGGACACCAAAAAATTCATTTAACTTGCTTTATTGTGAGTTGTCTGGAACCAAACTGATAATATCTCTGAACTATGCCTGTAACCAACCAAGGGCCTTTTGGTTGGTTACCTTGGATTTTTTCCCCACACTTTATTTATCTGCCCCTACTGCATAGTCACTTATGAGGTCCCATTCATCCAGTCTCCCAGAGAAATACCTGATAAAGATCTTTGACCAAATCTCTGTCTATTGGAAAATATGATGATCTGTTTTCCAAACATGGAAAGTGAAACATGAAGAGAAGCATTTTATCGGGAACACTTTTAAAAGTGTTTTGTAGAACTGAACATTGACATACAAATAATCCATTTTACCTAGCCACCAAATTTCTTTACTACTGTATTGTGGTTGCATTTCTAAACACAGGATAGCATGTCAGAGCTAACTAGAGTTTGCTAATAAACTTACATCTGAGGAAATATAAAAAAAGGATAACATCCTCTGTAATCTTGGAGATTAAAGCAAAACATAACTATCCTGGGTCCCTTGGGCTTGTCTTTATCATGCTCAAGCTAGCTAATATCCAATTAGCTAGGTAAGGAATTATAGAAATAAAAGTTATGTGTTAAAAAAAATTAATCTGACATTCAAATTTGTTTATGAACAAAGAAAGAAAACCTTCTTGCTTAGTGAATCATAGTGCCAACAAGTCATTGTTTTAAATTTAAGATAAATGAATAAATTTTTATTTGGGGGCTGAAAATGTAGATTATAATCATCAATAATGAAGTGATAATTTACTAAGAAGAAGTCACTCAAGCATATATCTTGAAAGAAAGAGGGCACATAAAAATAATCAGACCCTTAAGAGACATCATCCCAAGGGGAGAAGAATAAAGTGGTAGAAAAATAAATCACAGACATGAGAACATTTTAGAGTTGCATGATATGGAACCAGAATAAGAACAGCATTTCAATAGAGGAAAGGTTGTTCAGTTTCTACAGTTGTGAACAACACATCAAAGAACATATAGTCTAAGAAGATGCCATCTATTTTGTCTACAAGGGAATGAGAACCTTTGAAATATCAATTTCTGTAGAATGTAAGGGCCAGAATTGAAAGTGCAAAGTATTAAGGTACAAAAATTATTGGAGGGGGGGTGGAATGCCAATTTTAACAACCAAAAGAAACCAACTATGGCAATGCTAAAGAAAGTTGTTTTGGGGGCACCAGCTGGCTCAGTTGGTTGAGAGTCTGCCTTCAGCTCAGGTCATTGTCCCGAGGTCCTGGATCAAGCCCATGTTGTCTCCCTGCTCAGTGAGGAGTCTGCTTCTCTCTCTCTCTCTCCCTCTGCCCCTCTACCCCCCAATCAGTCTCCCCCTCTCTCTCAAATAAATTAAAATCTTTTTCAAAAAGTTATTTTTGAAATTAGATGGCATTATAGCTAATTTCAAGGTTTTAGAATGGACCTTCTTTATAATGTTGAAATACTATAAATTTAAGGAAACATTAGCATCTACTCTTCACAGAAATCTTAGGTACTCAATAGCCCTGTAATAAATATTCTACATGTACTAACACAGCTTTTAAGATTTATTATTTTAGAGAGAGAGTGGGTGAGGGGAGTAGCAGAAGGAGCAGTCCTTAAGCAGACTCCTCACTGAGTGCAGAGACCAACATGGGGCTTGATCTCAGGACCTTGAGATCATAACCTGAGCCTAAATCAAGAGTTGGACACTGAACCAACTGAGCCACTCAAGCGCCCCTACATATACTATCATATTTAAGCTTCACCATTTAAAATAGGAATTATGCTTATTTAACAGACCAGAAGAGAAGCTTTAAGATATACAGTAGCATCATAGGTCACAAATGTAATAAGTATTAAATCTCCAACTGTATTTCTGGATTTGTCTATGTCTCCCTTTATTTTTCACAGTTATTTTTTGTTGATTTTGAAGCTCTTTAATTAGACACATTTATGATTGTTATGTTCCTGATAAATTTACCTTTATTTATTACAAATTATCTTCTATTTCTGCTAAGACTCATTTTGAGATCCACAGTGATATTAATATAGACAAAGCAGGCTTTTTGTGTTTATTTTATGAATAGATTAATTTTTTTCATCCTTTCTTTTTCAAACCTGTGTCTCTATATTTCAAAGTAATCTCTTTTAGACTGTATGTAGTTAGGACTGCCTATTTTATCTAGTGTAAGGATATTCACTTTTAATAGGGATATTTAGTCAATTTACATTTAGTGGAATTACTGGTGTAGGTAGATGTGGAGCTTCCATTGTTTAATTTTTCTTATTTGAACTGTTCAGATTTCCTGCCTACTTTTGAATTAATAAAAAAATTTAGTATTTTAATTTCTCTTGGTGTTTATATCCATCTATTTTTGTTGCTAATGCAGGAATTACAATACTTTGCCTCTTATCAGAATCTACAGGGCGGAAATACCACACTTCATGTAGAATATAAGAACCTCGAACAATTCCTTTTACACTGTCACACTCTTGATAACATTGTTTCCATGTATTTTACATCTACATATGCTAAAACCCCACAAATAGATAATTTTTTTTGCATTAAACCTTCAAATGTTAGATAAACAGAAAAAACATTTATATGTTCCTTAATCAGGTATATTTTCCTTCTAGTGTTACCCTTGCTTTCCTGTAGATGTATGTGTCTCTTCACTTATACTGCTATCATTTCTGTTTAGCCTAAAGAAGTTCTATTTCTAAAGAGTTCGGATATGGTGGTCACAAATTCTCCCAGCATTTATTGATCTGAAGAAACATTTTACCTCATATTTGAAAATTTTCACTGGATTTTGAATACAGCTAGTGCTCACTTTATGTGATTTTGATATGCTTGAGTGCCCATTACATGGTTAAATAATATCAATCCTCCACAACATGGTTCACATTTCAGTCACCACAGTGTATTAGCAGTGATAATTGCATAAGGTACAATATGGTACGTGAAGTCCTGCTGTCTCTTCAGTCCACAAATCGCTGAGTAAGTATCAGATGCATATCACGATTAGTACCCAGTCATACCCAGTCACACCGCTTCTTTCAAAGTCATTCACTGATTGATTACTGCATCTCTCTTATTCACTGAAAGCACAGGGAGCAAAGCAAGTCACTGTGTCACTTCATTTTCTCTCAATGATACTCCTAGGACATTCTATAAAAATGGGTAATCAAGAAAGGGAATTGGTCAACAAAGATGAAAGTGCAGGAAAGAAACAAAAAGGTATAATGCTTGAAGTGAAATGACAATTGAACATAAATGGGACTGTAGAAGAAATCTCTGTCCCAATGTTGACACTGCTGTCATTTGAGAGACTCTCAGTAAACATCCAGGAAAAGACACATGCTCAATTTACAGATATGTTAGCATCAAAATTGATCCATTAACATGTGAAAAGGTAGAATTTTCTAAAGTTAGGTTTTTGATCCTCAAATATAAAGAAACTTAGGGGCATCTGGGTGGCTCAGTCGGTAAGCATCTGCCTTCAGCTCGGGGCATGATTTTAAGGTCGTGGGTTTGAGCCCTGGGGTGGGCTCCCCACTCAGTGGGGAGTCTGCTTACCCCTCTGCCCCTCCCCCTTGCTCATGATATCTCTCTCTCTCTCTCTCTCCCTCTCCCTCTCAAATAAATAAATAAAATCTTTAAAAACAAATAACCTTATCTAATAATTTTATGAAAGCTATAGAAACATTTCAGAAAAATGCACATAATTGAATCCTCTGCATACAGCTTTAGGAATTCACACAAACACTGAAGCCCAGTTAAAAAATAAACCAAATACCCAGTGCAGAAATTGATTTTTTTCCCCATCATTTCTCATGTAACCTATTTATGTCCTCTATTTCAAAAACTGAACCGACTTCAAAGGAAACACAAACTCAGTAAAAAAATAAAACTAATTAAAAAAATTCTGAACCAGTGTGGAAAATTCACACTAAAAAAAGTAATTAAATATATAATTGGCATGAATATAATATTTAAGAGGCTAAACATTACCTCTTTCAAAAGTGCAAATTTTCAGCTACCTCAAGGAACTTTAAGGTTACTTTGGAGGAGCCTCTCTCTCAGGAGTCTTGGGTGAATGTTGTCACAGATACTGGTCCTTTAAACATTTTAAAATGAGTATCTCATGTGTTTTAAACAGTAGGATTCCTACTTCTATTTTAATTGAGTAAGGGTTATCATTTATTTAAAAAAATAAAAAAATAAAGAAGTGACTTGGGGAAATAGTGTGAATTCTAAACAACCGACTCCTACTTGGAAAATCAGACACCATCACAACATGGTGTGTTTGACTGTGATTATGAATCGGCTCTGTTAAATTGTATCCCTACACTACCACCCACTGGCATTGTGAAGAGTACATGGACTGGGATGATTTATGCTGCTTCTTAAATTGATAAACTCTGAGAGCTCATTCATTTCCAATTAGTCTCCAAAGAAGTCAGTATAAAGTTCTCCTTAAATAACCAGAAGTAACAAGAATGTGCTCAGCAATCAAGAGTCTCAGGACTGTACTGTTCTGTCAGTTTGTAACTTACCTGATCAAATAAAATATGTTCTCTCTCCAGGACATGCATGCCATTAACCACCAAATATAATGCTTTTGACAATGATCATGAAACATAGTATTTGTACACTAATGTGATTTGAAAGTCTTATTTCATTATATGCTTTCTATCATATTGAATTAGCATCATAGCACAATTAGCTGTTGTTTACCCTAATAAGAAAGGATTTGTTGTAATTAGATCTCCTCCTCATATTTATAAAAAACAGATATAATTTGGGATAGCACATTAACTGCTGTAAAATGACTAATACAGAGGAAGTTTCACAGGATAATCTCCCCCAGGCACATTTATTTTTTTCTCTGTGTGTGTGTGTGTGTATTATTTTTGCATCCTTACCTCTACATGCTCTCTATATATACTTATACCACAACATTATTGGATGTATATTTCTTTCCCTTGCTCTCTCTCTAATATAAAGCATTTCCCTTTATATGTATCTATATATCATTTATAATATATATTAAATACACATATTAAATACACATATTTATATATTTAAATACACTTATTGCATGTGAATAGATTTGTACATGCACACACATACTTTATACATATGTATATGTATATGATTTAAGTATTTAGGTTTAGGTATTAATAAAATATGCATATGACATAGTCAATTTTCAAATTACATATTTTAGGTTTTTCTTTTTCTTTTTATCTTAGAGAATTTAAAATTTTAAATATACTATGTTCATAAAGTTTAAGACCTGTCATCTTTAAGAACCATTTCAGTTATGAATCTCATTTATAATGTAATCTACCATCCAATAATTTCTGAAAAGCACAATTGGATAGTCACGTTTTCCTGATTTTTGTATTTTATTTCTCTGAATCTTTTGGGTTGTGAGGATTTGTATATCATTTAATCATGTTTTTTTTTATTAAATCTGGTAAGTACAAAGTTCCTTACTGATATGGTAATGTGAAGAATTAACTACAAGCACTACAGTCTTCAGTTGGATGTCCTAGGTTTTATAAAGTATTTTCTTCACCCAGGTGAAGTTGTATCTTTGTCACATCTCTTAGCGTAAATTACTGGTTTTTTGCTTGTTTCAGCACCACCACTGGAGTGTGGTATGATGCAAGCTAACCACAGAGAAAAAAATAAATGTAGTAATTGCGTAGAGGATGGAGCATGTTAAAGGTGGTAAATTATCAATCATGACATCGGTTTCCCTTAGATGAACATTTCCCTTAGGAAATATATGGCCAGGGCGCCTGGGTGGTTCAGTCATTAAGTGTCTGCCTTCGGCTCAGGTCATGGTACCAGGGTCCTGGGATCGAGCCCCGCATCGGGTTCCCGGCTCTGAGGGAAGCCTGCTTCTCCCTCTCCCACTCCCCCCTGCTTGTATTCCCTCTCTCGCTGTGTCTCTCTCTGTCAAATAAATAATCCTTAAAAATTAATTATTTTTTTTTAAAAAAGGAAACATATGGCCTCAGTGACTCAAAAAAGATAGAGCAGACAGCTAGCAAATACCAATTTGTTACTCACCATCCAGGGACATGTCCACACTCACATATATTCAAGGGACTGTCCTGTGATTTGTGCAATGTTAATTTTTTTTTTTATGTTTTCCGTTAGATGAGCCACATAACAATTTATTTCTTTATGTGGGCTTGGTGTTTCTGAACTGTCTGGAGTTCCATCTTGATTTGCAAGTGCAGCAGGAGGAATTTAATATCCTTTTTTACTTTTAAAATGGAGAAAGGATATCCCCACTAGTCCCTCAGTTCTCTAGAAAAAGTTGCTAATTTTTCAGGATTGCTTGTACATAGAAGTTACATCTCATTTTGGATAAATGAAAAGTCAGGTAGGTTATTTATAATATTAATTATCCCAATAGTTACAGCTAATGACCATATTACAGTGAACAACAAATTAATCTATAGCAGTGGAACCAAATACACAAGAAATTGCAATATAAAATGTTGCCTCCTGAAAAAGGAAAACAATGGCAACAGTAAGAAACACTGAAAGAAAATGGCATTAGGAATAAAAAGAGAATTATGTCCTTCTTTGTTTATTTTTCTTTACTGATGCCTAGAATATTCAAAGAACATTTTCAGCAAGAAGTAAGGTTCATAATATTCAAGAACCTCTTTTTCTCTTGTATTCGAAAACCTCTTGTTTCCCATTATGCCCTCAAGTGATTGATACTTAATATTCTGTGGGTCTCTTATGCATAAATTATCGTACTAAGATTTCCTGCCTTATGTATCATATAAATATAATAATTTTAATAACTCCAATTTATTTCCTGTTAAATATTTTATCATGTCTGTATAAAAATAAATTACTTAATTCTTATAACAGTATATAAATATATTAAATATTTATATTTATACAACTATAATTAAAAGATAGGTATACATATAAAACCAGTAGTTCACCAGATTCTTAGAGTAAACAATATATCTTAGTCTCATTTACATTTAAGAAAACTGAAGTTCAGAGAAAGGGGCTTGCCCAATATAATACAACACCTAAGACCTAAAGATGAGATTCAAACTCAGATTTACACGGCTTGGTTTTCTATTTTTAACCATTATTCTTGCTGGACTCTTTAGAGTGGTCTTCATTAAATAATGTCCCTTTTCTCTAGCCTAATTCTGAATACACTGAGAATAAACCAAGGAATAAAAGATGATGACGAGCATATTACCTTTATTGCAGAAAAAAGCAAGGTTAGAAGGTACAGCTTACCACGTGAGGCACCCTACCTGCTAACTTAACCCTAGCATTGGGCGCACTAAAATGTCCCTCACAGGCAGTGCAGGACAAAGGCAGAACTTTTCTGCTGGTAAACTAGAAATGTCCCCTAGGGGAGCAGGAAAGACCCCACTTTATACCAAAGTAAATAAAAGATTTAAACGGAGTAAACCCCTCCTCAGGGGCAAACATGTTGGGGAAAGCCCTGTTGGTGCATATGAAAAATTTCTCATGATTGCAGTCAGTCATGAGGAAAAACAGTCTCATCTAACACTCTAGTTCAAGGAATTTGACATAGAAGAAATCTCTTTCTGGGCACCTGGGTGGCTCAGTCGTTAAACGTCTGCCTTTGGCTCAGGTCATGATCCCAGGGTCCTGGGATCGAGCCCCGCATCCGGCTCCCTGCTCGGCGGGAAGCCTGCTTCTCCCTCTCCTGTTTCCCCTGCTTGTGTTCCTTCTCTCGCTGTCTCTCTCTGTGTCAAATAAATAAATAAAATCTTTAAAAAAAAAAAGAAATCTATTTCTTATTGAGGAAAATATTTGTTCCTAAAAACTCTGGGAAAGTATACACTCCATGAAAGGAGTATTTTTAACTCTAAGTCAGAGTTTAAGTGCTTTGGAATGATGATCTTCACAGAAACATTACTGAGGAATAAAATCAAATTCTTCTTTCCCTGTGACTACATAAAATAAGGGTAATAAAAAGAAAATGAACCAAATTACTTGCTTAGAGAAGTGCAAAATTTTATCAGCTAAGTAGTACATTTTTATATTTGTTTAGATAAAATGAAATTACTTTCTTTTTAAAAATCATAGAAACATTCAAACTAATGAACCAGTGCCACCTTTTTCAGAGAAAATGTAAATTTCTTACTTATCATAGTCTTAAAAGTTATATCAACATTAATTTATATAAGTGTTAAGAAATACAACTGAATCTATGTCTAAGTTTATTGGTTTCAATATTTTTATTTATATTATTTTTCCTTTGTTACTTCAACACCAACAATTTAAATATTTTCACACACACACACCAATTTGGATATTTATCATATTTAACATTTTTTGTAGACATTTCGAGTTTCTTTTTGTTCACATCTTCAATTTTGTGTCTTCTAAAAAAATGAGAATACTAAAGAATATAAAAGCAGAAAGCTCACAAAACATACTAACATTCAAATTATATTTACAGCTCATCAAAAGTATCTTTTGGAGCTATCAAAACTTTAAAATACTTTCATTTGAAAAGCAATTTGCATTTTTTTCTTTCATTTCCATGTATTTTGGAGGAAATAGGTTATTGTTCAGTAAGCTATATAGTACTGAGTTCATATCAATATTTTTAAATTATCTTTGCTTGCTAAAAGAAATACTTTCCTCCAATATATCACTGATGCACAGTCATAAATCTAATATTTTAAACTTTATACAATTAGCTTTTAAAAATATCTAAATTTAATGCTCCATTTATTCTATTTAGCTTTATACACATATTGTAATTTATTCATTACACCTAATAAAAGAATTAAGAATTCATTGTCTGAAACAAAAACACACTTTTTCAAATAACTTTTCTGGAAGTTTATCAGTAAAAAAAATTACCAGTATTAAATGATATATTATTATTTTAGCAGATAGAGCTTATGTTGACTATTGCTTTTGGCCATGATGTTGTAATAGCAACTGCTTAATCACCTTAAACAACTAGATCAATGAAAACATATATGGAACAATTGTTTTCAGACATTTGACAACAGGAAGTGGTAGACAGTCATCGGTAAGGCAAAGGCAACAAAAGCATGGCTTGGTGTCTGGAACACCTTTCCTCCTCAGAATGGTGTCAGGATCCCATGGCATTCCTGCTGAGCTGTGAAAACAGGTGCAGAGATGAAGTTCAGGAAGTCTGAGATGACTGATCATTGTGAAGGAGAGTTTTAGGAAAAAACAAGGTCTACAGAAAAAGGAGTGCCAGAAATCTGCATCAAGGTGCCCTTGAGTCATTGCTGAAAATGTGGTTCTACAGGGAATTTGAAGCATGCTGTTTCTGGCATATGAGATTAATTCAGTCTCAACCTCATTCTTCCTTACTCAGCCTTGAGCACAAAAAAATCATCCCATAGATTTTTGCTCATGAGGGCTGCCACCCAAAATGTTGGTCTTTATGGGGTAACTCAAAATCTGTTTAACCCTTGAGAGCTACTTATCTGTAGGAAATATTTATATCCTTATCATGCAAATAATTGGAATATACACTGCCTCTATGATTTCTCTCAGCTCAGCCATCGCTCACAGCAACAGACCTCATAGCAATAGACAAACTCGTGGGTCAGTATTCAGTAAATTTGAGACAAGAGATGACAGTACTTCTCTTTTTTAATTTTTTTAATTTTTAAATTTAAGATTTTATTTTTCATTTGAGAGAGAGCGCGAGTGAGCAAGCAAGAGAGCACAAGCGGCAGAAGGAGAGGGGAAGCAGACTCCCCACTGAGCAGGGAACCTGATGCAGGGCTCGATCCCAGGACCCTGGGATCATGACCTGAGCCAAAGGCAGATGCTTAATCAACTGAGCCACCCAGGCTCTCCAGCACTTCTCTTTAGAGGGGGTAAAATCCTGGCATGTTCAATCTTAGAAAAATGAGGTAAAGGAGACATAACATAGCACATCCAATAGAAGAAAAAAGAAAATAATCGTAACTTCATTTCATATTCTTATTCAGCACGGAATTTCTCTGCAGGTTGATGCAGACACAAATTTGATTTTCATGAGAGGTAGAATTGAAGGACATTGGGCACATTCTAGATTATTGAGTTAGCTAGATAAAGCAAACTATGAATCAAGAAGTCTTAAATATTGGGAATATCAAGACGAACACATGTGGTATATGGTCCAGTTATTCTAGTCCCAAGACACCAGGGATTTCTAGAGCTAGTCAGGTTTTGGTCAAATCGTGTTTGGAAGCACCGGTGGGGAGAAATTTGACTGGCTTTTTGATGTAAGTCTCAAGCTCATAGGAGAGGTTATTTATGGGAACAGAGACTGGTGAGTCATTAGTATATGAAAAATACATGTATTAAAACAGTGCCATAATAGTGAATGAGATTGTCCTGCAAAGAATGAACCCAAAGGCAAAAGCTGTGAGCCAAGGAAAGAGTCCAATATATTATCTATGTGTAAATGTTAGTCAAAAGTAGTAAAGTTTAAAGAAGAAAAAGTTGTATACTAAAATCTATGTAGGAGATCAATAAGATAAAACTTCATGAAGGCATAGGTGGTCAGGATTGAACTTTTGCCCTGTCCTGTTGACTATTGGTTTCCTATCAAAAAGGAATACCTCAACAAAAATAAAGATATCATTTCCCCCCCCCATTTTCCCAGATACTCAGATTTTTATCATGGTAATAATAGTGATTAGTTTGATTTTAACTTGTTGGTATTAGAGGTTGATTCAACTCAACCCAAGGTCTGTCCTCATAATTAGCTATGTTCCTCACATAGAGGTAATGAAACATTTTTGCAAATGAAGGTGAAGTCATTTACACTATGAACCCATAATCATTCTATAGTGGTTAATCTGAGTACTGATCAACTGTTGAGCATCATACCTTAATTGGAACAAAGTCTTTTTTTCATCTATATCTAACAAATGTGTTATATATTGCTTTTGTCTTCATATCTATTGTCCTGAGTACCAAAATTCAACAAAAATCCAGTAAGATACAGAATAAAATTGTGGTTCATTAGATTTAGCAATAAGGACATGATTTCTGACAAGCAAATAACAGTGGAAATGACTTGTTTTCTTCCACCTAATAGCAATGTTTATATACTATGTAGGAAGTAAAAGTAATTAAACATTTATTAATAAACAAACTGAAATTGTCACAAATTTCTGTTTAAAAATAATAACCCAGTGGATTTCCTTTTCTAATGCCAAAATGGCCAATTGACTTTATTTTTTATTTATTTATTTTTAAAGATTTTATTTATTTCTTTGACAGAGACAAAGATAGCGAGAGCAGGAACACAAGCAGTGGGAGTGGGAGAGGGAGAAGCAGGCTTCCCCCTGAGAAGGGAGCCCGATGTGGGGCTCGATCCCAGGACCCTGGGATCATGACCTGAGCTGAAGGCAGATGCTTAACAACTGAGCCATCCAGGCATCCCTGGGCAGATTATTTAATGTCTCTGAACTTCTGTTTGCTTTGCCAATTGATTTTAATTAAAAGGATACAATCTCAAAGTCTTTGAGAAAGAAAGACCCAAATTCTTTCTGGATAACTGGGGGAAGAATGATTAAGTGTATCATTAGAAAACATAACTACCCTGAATAGCTGTCTCAAATTGAAGTTTGATGAAACAATCTAATAATCCTAAAGCATAGGGCTAATGCTCCTATAAATTATGACATCTGTATTTTTACCTATCTAATTATTTATATTGCTTATGGAATATTTCAGATATACCAGCAAGAATAGATAATAAACCAGTAGGCATCCATATATATATAGATATAGATATAGATATATAGAACTTAACATTATGTTAAGTGTTATAAAAACTTAACGTTAAGCCACAAGTTTAGACTCTTTATATGGGGGAAAAAAAACAGATTGTGTAAGCTTTCCCCATTCCTCCCTTTTTTCCCCTATCATTAGTTATTTCCATGCATATTTACTATGTATTTATATATCCCTAAATATTAAACTGAAAAGATTTTCTGCTATTCAGAATTTAAATATGCAGCATTATGTAATAAGTGCTTTTATGATTACTATTATATTTTGAGATATATCCACGTCGGTAGATGGTTGCTGTAATTCATTAACTTAAAATTATATGTTTTTTATATTTCTAGTTTTATATTTACAGATATAAAGATTATCCCCAGTATTTATTCTAAAAAACAATGTTTCAGTGGTGCCTGTGTGGTACAGTCAGTTAATTGCCCAACTCGTGGTTTTGGCTCAGGTCGTGATCTCAGGGTCGTGGGACTGAGCTCGCATCGGGCTCTGTGCTAAGTGGGGAGTCTGCTTGAGATTCTCTCTCCTTTTCCCTCTGCCCCTCCCACTCATGCTCGCTCTCTTTCTCTAAAAATACATACATAAATCTTAAAAAAAAAATGTTTAAATACACAGTTTTGGAAATTTACAAACCAACCTTGCATTCCTATGATATGCTCAACTTGTTCATGATGTCTTTTAGTTTTTATATATGGCTGAATGGGTTTTCTAATAATTTCTTGAGGGTTTTTGCATTTGGGTTCATGAGCAATACTGGCCTGTGATTTCCTTTTTACTGAAATTTTAGTATCAAATTGACCTCAGACCTCCCCAATCAAGTTGGAAATTTTTTTTTCCATCTGTTCTCTGGAGGACTTTTTGTAAGATGGGTGTTACTTTTTCCTTAAATGATAACAGAATGCACTCATGAATCTGTCTAGGTCTAGCATTTGCTATATCTTTATTATTGGGCCACCTGGGTGGTTCAGGTGCTTAAGTGTCTCCCTTCAGCTTGGGTCATGGTCCCAGGGTCCTGGGATGGAGCACCCCATCGGGCTCCCTGCTTAGCGAGGAGCCTGCTTCTCCCTCTCCTCCTGCCCCTCCCCCTGCTTGTGCTCTCTCTCACTCTCTCTCTCAAATAAATAAATAAAATAAAAATTAATTATGGATTTCACTTTTTAAATAATATAGATCAATTTAGAATTTGATTTTTCTCTTGTGTCCATTTAGATAATTTTCATTTTTCTAGGAATTTATCCATTTGATTTAAATTTTCTGAATATTAGGTATAAAGTTGTTCAAGAAATTCTTTTTTTTGTTATGTTAATCACCATACATTACATCATTAGTTTTTGATGTAGTGTTCCATGATTCATTGTTTGCGTATAACACCCAGTGTTCCATTCAGTATGTGCCCTCTTTAATACCATCACCAGGCTAACCCATCCCCCCATTCCCCTCCCCTCTAGAACCCTCAGTTTGTTTTTCAGAGTTCATAGTCTCTCATGGTTTGTCTCCCCCTCTGATTCCCCCCCTTCATTTTTCCCTTCCTGCTATCTTCTTTTTTTTTTATTTTTAACATATAATGTATTATTTGTTTCAGAGGTACAGGTCTGTGATTCAACAGTCTTGCACACTTCACAGCACTCACCATAGCACATACCCTCCCCAATGTCTATCACACATAAATTCTTAAATCCTTTTGAATGACACCAACTCTTTAGAGCTGTTCTCTTTTATATTCCCAAAACTGGTTACTTGTGCTTCTTTTTCCCTTTTGCTTTCTTAACATGTATTGTTAATTATGTGAATCTTATCAAAACTGCTTTTGCTCCTTCGATTTTCTTTATAGTTTTTATCTTCTCTTTTATTGAGTCTGATTTCTCCATTTACTGTTTTTTCCTATAACATACGTTCTTTCTCTTTTGGTTAATATGTGTTCTTTTTCAAATTTTGTTTAATGAATACTTAGCCCTTTGATTTAGCCATTTCCTATTTTTTAGTATGTGCATGTAAGGCTAAAAATGTCTCTGTAAGCAAAATTTAGCTGCAATGCATATTAATGTTTTACTTTCGTTATACTATATGTCTTTTGAAAATGTTCTTAAATCCCTTTTTATTTTATCTTGGATCTATCTGCTCTTTAGGAGTTTATTTCAAAATTAAATATTTTCTAATTATATGACTTAATTTGCTAACTTTAATCTCTCTAGGTCTGCAGTTCTTTCCTACATATCCTGTATGATTTCATTTCTTTTAAGTTCATTGAGATTTGCTTGCAGTCCAGCTTAAGGTCAATTTTTATAAAAAATTGCTCTTGAAAATAATGTACGGCCTCCAATTTGGGGATGCAACAGTTTCTACATATCAGCTATGCCAAACTTGTTATCTGTTGTGTTTGAATCTTACCCTTAGTGTTTTGTTTTCCTGCTTACTTTATCTGTTACCAACAGAGGTATGTTAAAATCTCCAATTGTAAATCTTGAATTTTGTACTTCTATTTTGAGTTCTCTTGATTTTTTTACTTTATGTATTTTGATGATACATAACTTCTCTGCCCAATACAGTTACCACCAGCCACATGTATCTCTTTAAATTTAAATTAATTTAAATTAAATTAAAATTCAATGCCTTAGTCACAATAGCCACATTTCAAATGTGGCTGTAGCTCTTATATTGTCCAGTGCAGATATAGAACATTTCTTTTATCCCAGAAAGTTCTATTGAACAGCACTACTATATAATTACATTTATATAAATTTAGATTTATTATATTTTCTGAGAAAATTAGAAGTTTTCATCATTGTAAAAGGGTCTCTATCTGGAAATCCTTTTTTTAAATTCCCCTTTGTCTGATGTTAGGGTAATTACACAAAATTTCTTTGGGATAGATTTGCCTGTTGGCTCTTTTTCCATTTCTTAATTTTTATTCTTTATGTGTACTTACATTTTAAATTTATCTCTTCTAGATAGAAAAGAGAGAGCAATTAATCTACTTAAATTTACTTTAATGCTGATATATTTGAGTTCATTTCTAACATTTTATTATGTGCTTTCTATCTATCCTCTCTGCTGTAAATTTATTTTTCCTTGTTTCTTTTCTTCTTTTGCATGATTCATTGTTTGCGTATAACACCCAGTGCTCCATGCAGACCATGCCCTCTTTAATACCCATCACCAGGCTAACCCATCCTCCCACCCTATCCCCTCTAGAACCCTCAGTTTGTTTCTCAGAGTCCATAGTTTCTCATGGTTTGTCTCCCCCTCCGATTTCCCCCCTTCATTCTTCCCCTCCTGCTATTTTCTTCTTCTTTTTTTTTTTTAAACATATAATGTATTATTTGTTTCAGAGGTACAGATCTGTGATTCAACAGTCTTCCAATCTACTCTTAAACTACAGTTTTCCTTCCGTGAACTATTCTTTCATCCTTCACCAAAGAATTTGTTTCTTTCTTCTGTCTTCCTGTTTCACTTGCTTTGTATATTTCATGTATCACTTTTCAAATCCTGCCTTACACAGTGGCTAATTGTTTCCTGCATATTTTTGAGAGGTGTGTTCTCATTAAATCTCTGGTCATTAAATCGTAAACTCGTGCAGATAAAACTGCTGCCATTGCTATTTCAGACTAAAGTACCACTGAGCTTCATCACTCGAAACCTACTTTAATTCATCCTTAATGTTTTTGTTAATGTTTATGTTCAATACTCAAGCCACTTTTAAAGTAGACTGCATTAAAATAAAACCAACAACACATAAGCCTTATTCACCAAAAATTCATTTATTTAAAAGTTTAATAATCACAGGAAGAAAAGAAAATCTAAAACGTTAAAAGTTTAATTTTCTTTTATCCTTGACCTAGAGGTCTCAACTCTTCTCCAAATGTAAAAGCATTTTAAAAAATTAATTTATATGAAGAGCTAAAGGTCATTTTCAAGAAGCTCCAGAGAATTGAGATCAAATCAGTCATACGGACTTCAGTGATTGCAAACAAAGAAAGTCAATTTCCAGGGGTAATATCAAGGAATTTAATTTGATCACTCTTATTAGTATAATTAGGAGTAATACTGCTTCGAGGCAAGTAGCTTAATCTATAAAGGAAGAAGAGAAATTTCAATCCATGTAAATTTACTTACCAGTATTTTACATGAAAATCATACCTTGTATTTTTCCCTGTGCTTACAGTTAATCATAAAACAAGAGTCAGATCTCCATGCCTCTAATCTTAGGGTAAAAAAAGAAAGGGGTCTGGGGATATGCTGGGTAGCATTGCATGAGTTCTTTGGCTGGTTCATAAACTGAGAAGAGAGAGACACATAACAGAAGGGAAGGAACAATGCAATCGAAGGAAGAAAACCTGCTTACCAACAGGGGACATGTAGCAAATTTTTCATCCCTTCTGAGCTTTGACTTCCTTAGCTATAAAATGGTGACATCTATGCCTTCTCACAGGGATGTTGTGGTAAAGATTTCACTGTAGATGTGGGAGTGCGTTTTGGTTGCTGTCTACTGCCTTCAAAAACTGGGAATGAAGCAGATGAATTTCCACCCCCTGGTAAATTTCTAACTCTTTGGCTGACTTTATTCTAACTTCCTGAGGCCAATGTGATAGAAGACTGAAGCCTGTATCAGACTCTGTTGCCCTTAACTGTCAATTTAAGGAATCAAATACTTATTGTTTGAGCTCACTTGCTATTTGATCTTAAATAGGTAATTCCCAGCTCAGTCCATCATGCAAGGCAGAGGAAGTTGGGTATCAATTTGAAAAGAACAGACTGCCAAGGCTTGAGTCCCTTCTCTACATTTTATCTAGTGACAGTGATAATTTTCTCTGGCTCAGTTTCATGATGCATGATAATAGTACCTATTTTATTGGGTTGGTGTGCAGGATCAAGAGTTACAGCAGCATCAAGAGTTAATATGTATTTAAAGCACTTAGAGCAGGGCCTGACAAATAGTAAATACTACCTTATTTTTCTTAGGCATTAGGTATATTCTCTGAAGCTAAGTGTCATCTTCATTTTAACAGCTTTATTGAGGTATAAGTAATAAAGAACTGCACATATTTAATGTATACAATTTGATAAGTATGGACATATACAAACACATGTTACCATCACCACAGTCAAGGTGATATTCCTATCCAACATTTTACAGTGTCCCCCTTTTTTGTGGTAACCCAATTTAAAAATGGGCGAAAGGCTCAAATTGATATTTCTCCAAAGACGACATACAAATGGCCAGGATGTATATGAAAAGATGGTCAACATCATTATCAGGGAAATTCAAATTAAAACTACAATGAAATATCTCAAGCCTATTAGGACAACTCTAATTTAAAAACAAAGCAAAACAAAAAATTAAAGAGAGCAAGTGTTGGTGAGGTTGTAGAGAAATTGGAACCCTTCTAAGAATTTTGGTGGGAATGTAAAATAGTACAGCAGCTATGGAAAACTGTATGGAGATTCCTTAAAAAATTAAAAATAGAACTACATCATGTAGCAATTCCACTTTGTGATATATATCCAAAAGAATTGAAATCAACATCTCAAAGAGATATCTACATCCCTCATGTTCATTGCAGCACTATTCAGAGTAGACAAGATATGAAAACAAGTGACCATCAAAAGATGAATGAGTTAAGAAAATGTGGTATATACATGCCATGGAATAGTATTAAGCTAAGTGCCTCATTTTAACATCCTACATTTTTAGTCCAGCAATGACCATTTGAATGAAATAATCTGAAGAAAAAAATAGTTCATAATAGATATGAAATACACATATAGAATTGCCTTACTTATTTTTACATGTATACATACATCTTCCTTATCTTGAACTCCTTTCATCATTTAAGAAAAAAATCAGATGTTTGGAACATAAATTAATGAGAACTTTATTGTAGCATTTCATTTGATCTGAACATGCTATAACTTTGTGGATAGGAATCTTGGATTTTTAAATTTGTTTTTACACAAAGGTTAAAATATGTAAATTAGCATTAGATTGTTACAAAGTTCAAATGATTTTTGCCAAGTAAAGTATTTCATTTATCTATCACATCAAACTCATTAGGAAAATGAATGTGAAGCACTAATGAGGTGAGTCCCTGGGCTCTCATTCTTGCTCTCCTTTACTCTGTTGGCTGAATGTTGTTTGCTGGCTATTGTTTGCAGAGCTGCATTTATTGCCTCTAATCTTATAGCTATTCTCTGTGGAACCATCTAAACTCTCAGTATGTCCACCCACCACAATCTAAGGTCTATTTCATAAGCAAGAAGAAAATTTCAAGTTTTCTTGAAACTTGAAACATCAGGCATATATGTGTTTAGTAAAATTGAGATCATGATCACATTATTTTGAATTAAAACATATGTATCAGCATAATACATTATTGTAATGTAACTCATCTTTATATTCACAATAAATTTGCAATTGTATCTAACTATTATTTTTTATTTAAAAACAATTAACATATAGTGTATTATTAGTTTCAGAGGTAGTTTAGTGATTCGTCAATTGCATATAACTCCCAGTGCTCATTACATCAAGTGCCCTCCATAATGGCCATCACCCAGTTACCCCATCACCCCACCCATCTCCCCTCCAGCAACCCTCAATTAGTTTCCTTTAGTTAAGAATCTACTATGGTTTGTCTCCCTCTCCAACTTCATCTTGTTTTATTTTTCCCTCCCTTCCTCTATGTTCATTTGTTTCTTAAATTCCACATATGAGTGAAATCATATGCTAATTGTCTTTCTCCAATTGACTTATTTCGCTTAGCATAATACCCTCTAGTTCCATCCACGTCATTGCAAATGGTAAGTTTTCTTTTTTATGGCTGAGTAATATTCCATTATATATATGCATATACAAATATAATGGAATATATATATACCACTTCTTTTCTGTTCATCTGTCGATGGACATCTGGGCTCTTTCCACAGTTTGGCTATTGTGGACATTGCTGCTATAAACATTGGGGTGCAGGTGCCCCTTTGAATCACTGTGTTTGTATCCTTTGGATTAATACCTAGTCCTAACTAGTGTTTAAATATATAATGAACTACCCCAAATTTAGGGGCTTCACAGTAGCCATTTATTTAACTCACAGTTTTGTGGGTCAACTGGCAGCTCTCCCCTTCTGGACTGCCTTAGTGATCACTGCAGTTAGTTGGAGGCCTGATGGGCACAACTGACTACAATGTACACATTCTGTATACATACACTGACATATGTACTTCATATGTGAGATACATCAACCTTATCCTGTACATGCATACATATGTGTCTATGATTAAAATATAGACAAATACCCTCCCAAGGCAAAAAAAAAATCAGTTTATATCTTTGTAGACATATCAGAAATCAAGTATATGCATAAACAGAAATAAATCAGGCCGCGGTGTGCTACTACTGCGTAACTGATATCAGCAGTCGCATCTCTGTTTTTCTCTGGTGAAATTTAAGAGCTCCACTATATAGTAGAGTTTTATATTTGGCTGCATAATAAATTATCATGAATGTAACGTGTTGCCAGCCTGCTCTGTTTATACAGAGTCCTATCCAAGGTGCTGAAGAATAAACAAAAAAGGGTTTAGGATTAGGTAATTTAAAACCAAGTTGAGGTAAACCTCACATGCACATTCACATTTAGCCTAAGCAGCAAAGTCTAAGTAAGTTAGTACCATTTTTGGCATAGGACTTTAACTGGACATACTCAGGAAAGAAGACACCTGGGGAATTGGATAATGAGTTTCTTATGTCACAAAGAGTACATGGATGAGCAAAGGGAATGAGTGTGGAAGTGAAGTGAGATAGGCCTGTTGAAGAAAATAGGAAGCTTGTAGAAAAGGAACGCGTATGACACTCACTGAACTAGTGAGGTTAATGTCATAAGCAAAGGGGAGTTATTGAATGCTTGTAGGAAAGAGATAATCCAAAGTGATATTCATACCTGCAGGGGTCTTTTCTATTTAGAAAGACTTTAAATAGCTCAGAAATACAAAGTTGCATTTTAATCGAGCTGAGTGGATTTAATATAACTTACTTTTAATAATTTTAAACTTACCTAAGTAGTGACAGGTTTTGTACAAGTGAGTCTAGTTTCTTCTAATACTATATACCATAAGTAATTTAAGAAGTGATTAATATAGACATGATTCCTTTTTTTTTTAATTTTTTAAAAAGATTTTATTTATTTATTTGACAGAGACACAGCGAGAGAGGGAACACAAGCAGGGGGAGCGTGAGAGGGAGAAGCAGGCTTCCCACAGAGCAGGGAGCCCGACGTGGGGCTTGATCCCAGGACCCTGGGATCATGACCTGAGCTGAAGGCAGACGCTTAACGACTGAGCCACCCAGGTGCCCCGACATGATTCCTTAAAAGTGTGCCACAAAATATCAAAAGTATAAAAATTATTATCAAAATAATTAAAATTAGATATTAGTCCTTAATCTTAGTTTTCTTGAGTTTTCTATGACCTCTCTGGAGATACAGAATTGGCATTAGAGTTCTCAAGTTCTCTTGAGGTGCTGACTCTTTGAAAAAACAATGCTAAATGGAACTTTTCCTATTATGTTGGAGTTTCTTTGCTTTGGGGAGTGGCTCCCATAGGCAAGACCAGGTGCAAGACCATAAGGAGAACACAATAAGACACTGTAAAACTAGTTATTTATCCAACTCCAGCCTATAAGCTGGGAGAAGAGAGTGATGGTAAAAAATATATATACATTGGGAATTTATTTGGAGAGAGAGCTGTTAATGGACAAGTTATGCAAAATAAAGTTGAGAGAACTACTCAGAGATGTTATCTGTGTCCTTTAAATTTTTAGGGATACAAGAAGTATTTTCTGATTTAAGTCTGAAAATGTCTACAGGTTCTAATAGCCTGTGGCAGGAGGGTGACGTGAGGTACATGGGAAATGGATAGACCTTAAATCCTAGTGGGCAGTTTCCTCTGGACCAGAGTTGAACCTTGTGGAAGGAAGCATGGACAAAGTGATCTCAAGAGAGTGTGTGTTCTTAGAATAGACAGCCAGAAGATAGAGGCTGAGGGGCGCCTGGGTGTCTCAGTCAGTTAAGCATCTGACTTCGGCTCAGGTAGTGATCTCAAGGTCCTGGGATCGAGCTCCACATCCAGCTCCACATCAAGCTCCTCTACTCTCAGGGCGAGTCTGCTTGTCCTCCCTCGCCCTCCCACCCCCATCTTAGTGCTCACGCATGCGCGCTCTCTCTCTTGCTCAAGTAAATAAATAAAATCTTAAAAATGGGGATTAACATAAGAATAAAAAAAAAATCTTAAAAAAATAAAAAAGAAGCTAGAGGCTGAGAGAGTAAGTCATAAAAGCCTAATTGGAAGAAACTTCATCTTCATCAGGGAGTTAAAGAACAAGTGGTTTTCAGTGATGGTTATCTTGGAGGGACTCCCAAAATATTCTTTGATGGGCAGAAGTACTTTATTTCAGCAGCTGACACAAAGGTGGTCCTAATATCGTATTATAATTATACTGACTGCATAACTTTATACTTGTTTGCTATAACCCGTTTTCCTGCCCCTAAGTCTGGGAATAGATATACTAATCAACTGAAATGTAGAGGAGGAGGTAAAGCAAACAGAAGAAAGAAACTGAACATGAAGGATATGGAAGCTACTCTGACAGATTCAGGTCAAAGCTGCCTGGAAAGAGAATAGTTTTGAGTCAAATGAGAGAATAAAGTTTTGTCATTAGACCAGACAGGACTTTTAAATACTAGAATGTGATTATAAAAGCTTAGGGATTTACTCAATATTTTATACAGTGAGAGAGAAGAATAATTCAACAAAGCAGTTGGCAGGTGTACAGATGAGAGTGGGTGAAATTGCTTTATGCTTTAACTTTGAATCTACCTCATTTAATCAATTCTACTCTAGTTCATTTAATTTTAGGTATATGAACTTTAATCTTCTCAAGATACAGAAATTATATTGATGGATTGGGGTGAAACATAATAATACAGTGGATATACCTAGACATAAAAAAACTGATAACCAGCAAAATGTAGTTGTATCAGAGCTAAAATAATAAAACACTTCAATATGGGGGGATTGGTAAATCTTTGAATTCTGCTGAGACATAGATTAAGAAGACAGCTGTTAGATTTATTATTTTAAATGCAAACCATTTTTTTTGCAAGGAATACTACCTTTAGATATGATTCTAACCTATTTAGAAATGTATGTGTTTTAGAGTAGATCAGCAAAGTTATACTCAATGGCCAATTATTATCAGTAAAACCATCTTCCTACACCAAATATAGATTAAAACCCTGGATGAACAAGTTTTCCTGAAACAGTTTAGGAAGTATTTTTATTCTAAACATTCATAGATTAGGCATCAACAGTTCTAACAATGTTTTTAAAAATTTAAATTTGTAAGAAAAAAACTCTTTGTCTCCTTCAGTAAAGAAACTTAGGCAGAACCTGAACTTTATTGTAACAAGTTACAGAACAAATGAAGCTTTAACTAAAAATTTTGGTAACAGATATGTGAATATTCATTCATTTCCTTTGTTATCTTTCTAAACAAAGGTTAGTAACTAGCCCAGGGTTCAATATTATCACAGCACTTAGTCATCAGTTTATTTAGTTAGTTTCTCTCTAGGATTTTTCATTAACTGAAGGTTGAAACCCATGGCTTCTGGTTATAGCCATGATTTTAATCAAGCCAAACAAATCTATTCAGGGCACACAATTTTATTTCACCAATTGTCTTCCCCCCACCCCTAGCAATATTAAACTGACCAGCGACAGACATTGAGTAGGAAGATAGTTGTTTTTAACCATACTAAAGTGTTTCCAAGTCAGTGTAACAGAGGTAGGGGGAAACCATAAAGACAAAGAGAGTTTGTAAAGGTGCTGTTCTAATGAAGACCCATGGAATATTAACTATGTAATTAAGCCATGAGTAGATGATAGTGAGTGATATGATAGTCCATGGACCGGAGATGACAGAAAATTTTAAGAATTGTTTTGATAGAAGTATTAGAATAAGGTGGAAAATTAGGGGTTAAATGATTGGGTTCCGGTCACGTGGTGTTCTGAACATGTAGGCTTTTTGGATCACGCAGATGTCTTGGTCAAATGGGTATTTGGGCCACATTAAGGAAGTGATCATATTATGGAGTTGGTTATGTGAATTATGCTTTGTACCATGAGACCAAATGTCCCATACTCTTGTCATTACCCTGCATAATTTATCCAGGTTACCTTCACATGACCTGCTCCCTCATAAAAAGTAGACAGTGCCAAAAGCAAACCTGTTATCTCATAATTTGGTCAAGGTTCACACTGCTAATACCAAGTGCATTTAAATAGAATCTAATATGGAGACATTAAATGAAAAGAGTTTTATGGAAGTGATTTTTGTTCATCAGATACATGTAATAGAGCCCTTCATCTTTCCTTCATGGGACGTGTTTTTTGATTCAAAAGATAACTTGAATAGTAATTGAAATTCCAAAGCATGTTCACGAAGAATCTCGTAATGAAGTCAATTCAAGAATGGGAATTTTTTTCCCAAATAATATACAGTAGCTAGATTGGAGATAAGTTACATAGTAATAGTTACCATGTGTGGCAGATTTTATTTTACAAACATGGCTATAATACCATCACTCTATAAACTCTTCTCTGCATTGTGACCTTCCTGTTCACCTAATCAAAAACTGATGCCAAAACCCTTAAAACTGGCTTGGCTATAGTGGCTCACTTATAATCAATAGAATGAGGCTAGAGTGACATAGGCAGAATTCTGAGTTATAAATTTTCTGCCTTAGTCTCTTAAAACACTTGTTCTCTCGATGTTCACTCGCTGGAGTCCTCAAAATTCAGCTGCCATGCAATGAGAAGCTCAGGCACATGAAGAAATAATGTGTAGATGTTCCAATCTACAATCTTTAGCTGAGCATAGCTTTTACTCATCCCAGCCTATGCACCAGATGCATGAAGAAGCCTTCAGAGGGGTGCCTGGGTGGCTCAGTTGTTTAAGCATCCAACTTGATTTTGGCTCAGGTCATGATCTTGGGGTTCTGGGATGGAGTCCCACACTGGGCTCCGTGCTCAGTGGAGAGTCTGCTTAAGGATTCTCTCTCTCCCTTTCCTTCTGTCCCTCCCCCCCTCTCTCTTTCAAATAAATAAATCCTTTTTGGGGCGCCTGGGTGGCTCAGTTGGTTAAGCGACTGCCTTCGGCTCAGGTCATGATCCTGGAGTCCCGGGATCGAGTCCCGCATCAGGCTCCCTGCTCGGCAGGGAGTCTGCTTCTCCCTCTGACCCTCCTCCCTCTCATGCTCTCTGTCTCTCATTCTCTCTGTCTCAAATAAATAAATAAAATCTTTAAAAAAAAAATCAAACTCTCAATATAAAAAAAAAAATAAAATAAATAAATCCTTTTTAAAAGAAATTCTGTGGGGTGCCTGGATGGCTCAGTTGGTTAAGCATCTGCCTTTGGCTCAGGTCATGATTCCAGGGTCCTAGGATAAAGTCCTATGGCAGACTCCCTGCTTCTCCCTCTCCCTCTGCCCCTTCCCCTGTTTGTGCTCCTCTCAATCTTTCTCTCTCTCTCATGAATAAATAAAATCATAAAGAAAGAAAGAAAGAAAGAAAGAAAGAGAAAGAAAAAAGAAAGAAAGAAGAAAAAGAAAAGAAAGAAAGAAAGAAAGGGGGAGGAAGGGAGGGAGGGAGGGAGGAAGGAAGGAAGGAAGGAGAAATTCTAGCCTGCAGGCATGTAAGTCATCCTGCCTGTTTGATTCTTCCCAATTGAGTCCCCAGACATGATGGAGGAAAGCAAGCCATCTCTCCTGTACCTGTCCAAATTCCTGATTCACAAAATCAGTTAGCATAATATAAGTTTTTGTTTTACACCAGTAATTTGGGGTAGTTTGTTGTGCAACAAGGGGTAATTGAGGTAGAATTTGGTGTCTGGAAATATGGCATCAACGTGATAACAAAACTGAAAACACCTGACATTGCTTTTTTTTTTTTTAATTTAAATTCAGTTAGCCAACATACAGTACATCATTAGTCTGAGATGTAGTGTTCAACAATTTATTAGTTGCTTATAATGCCCTGGCATTGGTTTGGGGGTCAATCGCAGGTATAAGCCTGGCAGGCCTTGCATGTGCTATCAGTGAAGGCTTAAAGGAAAGTGAAAAAAATATTAGTCAGCCAGAAGAGAGAGGACCCTTGTTATACAGTGGCAGAAAATTTGGCCATACCATCACCTGTGGTAACATAGAAAGTATCTCTAACAAACTAATAGAATTTACTAAGGATATTTCCATGTTGAGTTTTTAAAGTGCCACCAGATTTCTTTTAGTTCTGTATGATAAAATACAAATAGAAATCAGCTAAAAAGGAATTATTCAGTTTTCAAGCAAACTTTAGAAAAAGTTTATAAAAGAGACAAGACTTGCTGAAGTTTGGAAAACAAAACAATTTTTTATTCCCAGCCTCTTCAAAATGCAAAAGAATTTCAAAATAGTAAAGGGACTCAGGGCAAATAATTAGATCTACAAGGTTGTCAGGAAAATGTGGCCTCAGAGTAAAGATAAAGCCAAGGGTGTGATTGAAAATCTCTTTGTTAAACTCTCCAAAAAAATTGTTAAGTGATGCCTCATAGACTCTTTAAGACAGGCAGAAGTTGGGGCGCCTGGGTGGCTCAGTTGGTTAAGCGACTGCCTTCGGCTCAGGTCATGATCCTGGAGTCCCTGGATCGAGTCCCGCATCGGGCTCCCTGCTCCGCAGGGAGCCTGCTTCTCCCTCTGCCTCTGTCTCTCTGTCTCTCATGAATAAATAAATAAAATCTTTAAAAAAAAAA